>NC_136494.1:80401078-80498578 GCF_053919585.1 Euprymna scolopes
AAGCGGTCGTATTGCTTTATAATTTATCGGAATTCAAGGATAACGATTCAATCCCATAACATAAAGTTCGTTTGTATACAAATTTAAACTTTTTAATCGCTAAATATCGTAAATTATTATTTTTAACTATGTACACAGTTTACGCGATTTTTGAAATGAAACATGTTCGTTCCGTGACGAATATGTACGTCAATTAGATTTGTTTTGTACTTAATCTGGTGTAATTCTAAATTACCAATAAAAGTTTTTTTATTATTACGCAGAACATATTATTTTAGTGCAACTGGATTATCTTGATATCACGATAGTTGGGACGAGGGTGCAGAACAGGATTTGCACTACCATATTTCCTCATCTCAGCAGCCCTGTAGATATTCCTGGAACTACGTCGAAAGTCTCGCATTTTGCTAAAATCGGGAAACCAACATTTTTCAATATTTACAAGTATAAAACGTCTCTTAATTGATAAAAAAAATCACAATGGTTTTTCACCATTTTATCTAAGCTCATATACAATATATATACATATATATATATATATATATATATATATAATTACATCCTCAAGTGTATTAGCCTTATTTAGTACAAATCGTTTCAATAGACACGATGAAAATTATCCGACCACATCAGATGATTAAAGTAAAAATAAGAAGGAAAGGTATGTTTTTTGTAATTACATATGGATATTATAAACCAACAGAGTAAAAGTAAGGGAAAGAAATGGGACGACCAAAGAGGGACTACAGAAAAGAGGGCGGAAAAGCAATAAAAATATAAAATAAATTATATTAAATATTTGTAAAATTATAAAGATAAGACAATGCAAGAGAGGGGAGAAGAAAGAGAAAAGTATGAAAAAAATGGAAAATAGATAATTGAGCCTGTCAAAAAGTTTGTTGGGTTCTGGATGTTTACGTGAACGCGTCTCAAAGCCGAAACAGAGTTAAAACGTCAGCAATCGTCTACGACGACGATGGTGGGGAGGATGGAAAAAGCTAAGATGTGTCCTGTTTAATGGGTAAACAGATGCGTCCAATATAGCTTATATAAATACTCTTTTAGTAGCAAATCAGTTATAGATTCAGTTGGGCAGATTTAAAAATTGGAGTCCAGTTTAAGGAAGAAAGTGAAATAAGATAAAATAAATAAAATAAGAATAATGAGTTGTTTGGAAAATATGATAATGCGAGTGCTATAAAGCGGTATTGAGTTTATCTAGAATTATGAGGCTGTGCAAATGGTTGGGAATAAGTGTTAAGATAAAAATTATAGGGTGAATTTTGAAAGCTGTGGCATTTTGTAGTAGTTTCGAACATTTAAGGTTTTATTAACTACATGGATTTAATAATTTTATTTAAAAAGAAAAGTAAGGAATTATTAATGGGGGATATTACGCATAATTATATAATAAGGTATTTGCATTTTGATGTTAGAAATTGAATAAAATACTTGATGTATTCAGCATTGCTTAACTTTTTACGTGTGAATATCTGTTCAATTGTTTACATCTGCTCAGAAAAACGCGACGTAGGATATATTTATGGAATGTGCAAAATATAATACCCCAGTTTTCAAAGTGTGGCTAAGAAGATTAACTTTATGGCGGTTTCGGTATATTCACTGTGTCGGCAAATTTCTAGATATTTTTAGCTTATATTTTGCTCTAACAATATTGTACCGTAATAATTGGACTCTTTCCGTTGCTTCAGTTAATAAATACGAGTTCAATACGAGTCTAAAATTCGCTTGGGTTTTACTATGTTTGTCATTATTCATCCACATTCTCTACCTATTATTCATCTACTATTCTCTACCTATTATTCATCTACTATTCTCTACCTATTATTCATCTACTATTCTCTACCTATTATTCATCTACTATTCTCTACCTATTATTCATCTACTATTCTCTACCTATTATTCATCTACTATTCTCTACCTATTATTCATCTACTATTCTCTACCTATTATTCATCTACTATTCTCTACCTATTATTCATCTACTATTCTCTACCTATTATTCATCTACTATTCTCTACCTATTATTCATCTACTATTCTCTACCTATTATTCATCTACTATTCTCTACCTATTATTCATCTACTATTCTCTACCTATTATTCATCTACTATTCTCTACCTATTATTCATCTACTATTCTCTACCTATTATTCATCTACTATTCTCTACCTATTATTCATCTACTATTCTCTACCTATTATTCATCTACTATTCTCTACCTATTATTCATCTACTATTCTCTACCTATTATTCATCTACTATTCTCTACCTATTATTCATCTACTATTCTCTACCTATTATTCATCTACTATTCTCTACCTATTATTCATCTACTATTCTCTATCTATTATTCATCTACTATTCTCTACCTATTATTCATCTACTATTCTCTACCTATTATTCATCTACTATTCTCTACCTATTATTCATCTACTATTCTCTACCTATTATTCATCTACTATTCTCTACCTATTATTCATCTACTATTCTCTACCTATTATTCATCTACTATTCTCTACCTATTATTCATCTACTATTCTCTACCTATTATTCATCTACTATTCTCTACCTATTGTTCATCTACTATTCTCTACCTATTATTCATCTACTATTCTCTGTCAAAAATGATGAATGGAAAATGATACAATTATGTAAATAATGTAAATTTCGTTAATAAAATAACATTTCTGATAACGTAAAAAAAAGTTACCATTGACTTTAAAAATTTTTTTAAATGAACGACTTAAATGAAAAAAAGTTAAACCGTGGGTATTGTCTGACTCCTTTGTTTTCTCACTTCCCTGTGATAATCACAACACATTCATCTGGCACAAATATAACCCGTTACTCTGTAATGGAAATCCTATATATATATATATATATATATATATATATATATATATATATATATATATATATATATATATATATATAAACATGTTAAAAACACTTTGAAAAAGACTTAAGAACATATTTAATCTGAAAAGGAAACACTAGATAAGTGGAAAGTCCTTAATCCGCGAAGTTTCGAAGAAATACTTTCCTTCTCATCAGAGGGTAGTAATTAGCAAAATGCGGGATCGGATTTTGCATGCAAAAGTATTTGATGAAACAACAAGTAAGTCAAAGATCTTACTTGATAACAAAAAAGTGAAGCAGAGGGAATATGGTGAAGAAAAAGGTGATTACACGTAAATGGATAGTCTGGTGGAAGATAAATAATCCAGTGACGGTAAAATCCAAATATATAACTCCAAGAAAGTTAATTGAATTTCCATTTGCACAAGTAAAATCCAAGGAAATCCCGTAACTGGAAGAAGATGGTCCATAATAATCCAAAGGCAGAAATCCATGGAAAAATTCACAAAAATGTGTACAAGGGAAAAAAGGAAAAAAATACAATAATCTTAATAAAAGAAAAATAAGATATGCTTTTCACTCTACTGCCGAGACATAAATATAAATAAGAAAGATTAAGGAAGAAGAGGAGAAAAAAATTAAATGGTGATAGAATTAAATATAAAATAGAAAAACAAATGTCAAAATGACCCAGACAGGAAATATTAAAATCGAAAAATATTAAAAAGCGCAAAATAATATAGGTCAACTGAAATGTACAGGTCATCGCTCAAAATTGTCAGCAAGAGTTGTTAGAAGATAATAAATGGAAAATAAATAAATAAATACATAAATTAATAAATAAATAGAAAATAAATAAACAATAAATAAAAAATAAAATATAAAATATAAGGTAAAAATATAAGATAAAAAAAAATATAGATATATATGTTCGGTTTTGTTGAGTGGGCACTTGACATATTTAAACCTAGTGTACCAACACTGAATAGTTTATACATTTATGTTAAGTTATCTTAGTAAATATTTAATGTCATGTCAAACTTTTAATTGTTTCAAAATAAAAAAAACTAATTCCGAGTCTTCCTGCCATTTTCAAATATGTTATTTGAAGCTTAAAATGCAATATTTAAATCAGGGTAGGATAATCTATTCGCAACGTTTTTTTGTCTACCCTGAAATTATCTTATGTAGATAAAGCTTGAAATGTACATTTTTAAAAACAAAAATTATTGTAAGATTAGATTTAGCTAAACTATAACCATTAAATATACTAAACCTAAATTGACAAAAAGATTTACATGGTTTGTTATTCTGAACAATTTTTCTCAAAAACTTATTTTACTAATTTTCTCCAACCCATCTATATATTTCTAAAGGTGAGATTATGTGTCTATGTGAGAACATTTACAATTTATATACTCAACAATTTTGGATCTAGACTTGAAATTTGGTATATAGATTATTCAAACATATGGAAAACATTTTTAATCAGGTTCCATCATATAGAAAACATTTTTAATCAGGTTACAGCTGATAAGGACTGGTACGTGTGTGTGGGGATCATCGGATTTTTATTTGTTTTTCAACTGTTTCACGAATGCGCATGCATGATTCGTTCTCGTGGCGTATTTCTTATGTTAAGAGTAAATAAGTTCGAAGACGCTATTTAAAAATTGTGGCAAGTAAGTCTAATGGTCATTGTTCTTGACGTTTTTACTTACAAGAAGTGAATTGTTAAGAAAAATATACTCGTATGCATATGTCTCAGTTTCTTTATGAATAAAATATAATGCGTCGATTCGTATTTTAAGATCGGGCAACGCCGAGCTACCTGCTAGTATGCATAGAAACTCATTTCAATATTGATTTTAATTTATTTGTGAAATAAACCGAATATATATTTCGCTTGTATTTATCTCAATTGACTGTATAGCACCTCGACGAACTTATTGTTATAGAGATATTTCAAATCAAGTCATACAAACACTTGATGTGAGAAGCTAGTTTTTTTTTTCATAAAGAAATACAGATTACAGTTGAAAAACATTGTGCTTCGAATAATCAGCGATGAGAATAGATGTACGAAACATTTAAGACTAAAAGTATTTAGTGATCTCTACTAGGTTTTTTCTCCATTAATGTTTATTATTCACTGTTAATATTTTTAAATGAGGAATACATTTCAAGATCAATAATATTAAAGAAAAATAACCCTTCCTCTTACGTAAAATAAGTGTAAGCTAAATATTATTTAAAGAAATTAAACGAATATGTTTTTAATAAAGAAATACAGATTACAGTTGAAAAACTAGCAAATAAGTATTGGATACATTTTAACTTGCTTAGCAGCCATTCCTCCTCTATATATAGAAACAGTGTTCATGGAATATGAGGAGTCGAAGACAAAATAAAGGGGAACGAGAAATACTAAGCCAACAGGCGTTTTATATCCTTGAAGCAATCGATTTTAGTTCTTGTTATTTGTTTATATCAAGTATCATCAGGATTTGTCTGGAACAATTTTAATTAAAAATTCATCGAAGATGTAATTTAATTTTGAAACAACTTATTTTAAAAACAGTTACATCATAATCGCTACAATTACACTGTGCAACACTAAAAAAAGTACAGGATATCTGCAGCAATTTTTGTATACCTAGTAACGTGGTAATTTTATTTCTGGCTTTCTTTTTGCTGAATTAGGTATAATTTTTGCAAAATTGCCACAGTCGTAAATTTCAGTAAAAACGTCAAAAATGGGTTACTGACGACTTTGCAGTCACATATTATGTGTATTAAATTATAAATCTTAAGAGAAAAACACAGTTTAATATACACATATTATGTACATTATTTGTTAAATCATTTATTTGAATCATTTATTTGATAAAGTCAGCCGAAATTAGATATTTTTCCAGATTTAAGAGAGCTAGATGACAGAGCTAGCTTGGTTAGCATAATATTTTCTAGACCAAGGGCTAATTTTTTCAAAAGTAAAAACATAATGCTGTAGCACATGGTTTGGTGTTCACCACCTTCCGAAAAGCCATGGTATTCGTCAAGAAAGGCATTTTTTAATGTAGGCTAAAAAAATCAAGGAAAAGAAGCTAAAACCTGCCTCAGGACCTGATTTGTAGGGCACGGGAAAAATCTGAGGGTTAAAAATAGATATCCATTTAATAAAGTATTTTTTAATTAAAAACTACAATAAAGACCGGATTATTGTGTATTTTAATGTTTTAAACATAAAGGGGCATTTTATACATTCTTTTCTGAAAATTTACTCAATTAAATGCAAAAGATAGAAATGAAATTTTATCAACCCCTTACTTTATGTTCCTATAGCTTACAGCACAACCATGAAAGAATCATATGAAAATTTAAAAACAATTTTAGCAAGCATACATTATGAAGGGCATAAGTGGCATGTTTGTGCAGATTTCAAGGTTATAGCCATGCTCACTGGCCTTCAGCCAGGCTATACTAAATGTTGTTGCTTCTTGTGCTTATGGGACTCTAGAGCAAGAGCTGAACACTATGTACGCAAGCACTGGCCTGCTAGATATGAAATAGAGCAAGGAAAACATAACATCAAACACAAACCACTTCTGCAAAGTGATAGAATCCATTTACCACCTTTGCATATTAAACTCGGTTTGTTCAAGCAGTTTGTGAAAGCACTAGACATGGATTCCTTGGCATTTGCATATCTTGCAGAAAAGTTTCCATCATTAAGTCGAGCTAAAATAAAAGAAGGTATATTCATAGGTCCCCAAATTCGAAAAATTGTTCTTGATGAAACTTTTAACACACATCTCACGAGAAAAGAAAAATGTGCCTGTGTGTCATTCAAGAAAGTTTGTGATAACTTCCTCGGAAAACTTCGTTCAGAATACTATGTGCAAGTTGTAAATGATCTATTGCATCATTTTCATGATATGGTATGTAACATGTCTCTAAAAGTTCATGTGCTCCACTCTCATTTGGATTTTTTTGCTGAGAATCTTGGCCATGTGAGTGATGAACATTGCGAAAGGTTCAATCAAGGTATTCCATTAATAGAAAAACGTTTTAAAGGAAAATGGAACACTGGTATGTTGGCAGACTACTGCTGGAATTAAAAAAAAAGATGATGACACTCTACACAAGAGAGTTAAGAGGACAAATGTTGTTTAAACTGGTGAATTCGGTGTTTTTTTTTTCAAAATAATAAATAATAAAGTACATGAAAATGGTACCTAATCCAGAGAAATAAATATCAGATTTGGAATCAGCATACTTTTCTTACACCGGAACAGGTCTTATATGTCTTGTACTTTTTTTTCAATTCAAATTTGTTGCACAGTGTTATTACATCAGATCTATCACTAATCAACATCTTTGGTGATAACTTGGCGTATTTTGATATTTGTCTCAAAAGTGAAAACGTCACACGATCATGAACGCCTTAGTTTATTATTACATATCCTATTATTAGTTTCTAACTATATATTATATTATTAGTTAATTATATATATATATATATCATATTATTAGTAAATTATTATATATCATATTACTAGTTAATTATTATATATCATATTATTAGTTAATTATTATATATCATATTATTAGTTAATTATTATATATCATATTATTAGTTAATTATTATATATCATATTATTAGTTAATTATTATATATCATATTATTAGTTAATTATTTTATATCATATTATTAGTTAATTATTTTATATCATATAATTAGTTAATTATTATATATCATATAATTAGTTAATTATTATATATCATATTATTAGTTAATTATTATATATCATATTATTAGTTAATTATTATATATCATATTATTAGTTAATTATTATATATCATATTATAAGTTAATTATTATATATCATATTATTAGTTAATTATTATATATCATATTATTAGTAAAATATTATATATCATATTATTAGTTAATTATTATATATCATATTAGTTAATTATTACATATCATATTATAAGTTAATTATTATATATCATGTTATTAGTAAATTATTATATATCATATTAGTTTATTATATCAAACTTTTTGTTTATTATTGTATATCATATATTAGTTTATTATTATACATGTTAGTTTATTATTATACATGTTAGTTTATTAGTATACATATTAATTTATCATTATTAGTTTATATTAATCTCATATTATTAGTTTATATTAATCTCATATTATTAGTTTATTATATTAATCTCATATTATTAGTTTATTATATTATCTCATATTAGTTTATTATAATATATCATAGGTTTATTATAATCTATCATATAAGTTTATTATAATATATAAGTTTATTCGTATATTATTATATATCATATTATTAGTATATTATCATATATCATATTATTAGTATATTATTATATATCATATTATAAGTATATTATTATATATCATTATTACTATATCATTATATATCATATTATTATTATATCATTATATACAATATTAGTATATCATTATATACAATATTAGTATATCATTATATATCATATTATTAGTATATCATTATACATCATATTATTAGTATATCATTATACATCATATTATTAGTATATCATTATACATCATATTATTAGTATATCATTATACATCATATTATTAGTATATCATTATACATCATATTATTAGTATATCATTATACATCATATTATTAGTATATCATTATATATCATTATTAGTATATCATTATATATCATTATTAGTATATCATTATATATCATTATTAGTATATCATTATATATCATATTATTAGTATATCATTATATATCATATTATTAGTATATCATTATATATCATATTATTAGTATATCATTATATATCATATTATTAGTATATCATTATATATCATATTATTAGTATATCATTATATATCATATTATTAGTATATTATTATATACCATATTATAAGTGTGTTATTATATATCATATTAGTATATTATTATATATCATATTATTAGTATATTATATATCATATTAGTATATTATTATATATAATATTATTAGTATATTATTATATATAATATTATTAGTATATCATATTAGTATATCATTATATATAATATTAGTATAATATATATCATATTAGTATATCATAATATATCATATTATTAGTTTATCATTATATATCATATTAGTATATTATATATTATTAGTATATTATATATATTAGTATATTATATATTATTAGTATATTATTATATATCATATTATTAGTATATGATTATATATCATATTAGTATATTATTATATCATATTATTAGCATATTATATATCATATTATTAGTTTATTACTTTACATCATATGATCAGTTTATTAATATATATATATATATCATATGATTAGTTTATTTCTTTATATCATTAATTTATTACTGCATATAATATTATTAGTTCATCATAAATATCATTAACTTATCATTGTATATCATGGATAATAAGTTTATCATTATATATTATATATGAGGTTATCATTATATAAGTTGTAGTAGGAAGGCAGGCTCGAACCCATACCGCAAAGGAAGAAAAGAATGGGGGAAAACGTGGCGTAATTTCTTTTACGATCAACACAAAACCGGAAGTGACGAAGGTTTTAATTCAAGCTAAACAATCGAAAGGGGGGATGACTTTCCAAAACATACGCGAAAAAAGCGACCCCGCTGTTGAAAAGTGCCAAGTTAAAAGTGACGATATTAATGTTTATAGCTAATTTTTCGATATTTGTCGTCCGAAATCTTGTAAAAATTCGTCGCGTCTGTCAAGAGATTAAGACAGACATACAAACATACATACATTTATATATTGGTAACTGAAATTTTCGAGCTAAAGCGATTAAAAAAGCTTGCCGTATTTCTGAATACCCTTTATGTAAAATTTCAAACGTTTAGACCAGAGATTGTCTGAGTTATTTAGTAGAGAACGAAGCTATCAATTTTTTTTTATTTGACCGCTATTATGACCCCATAAAATGTATTGCTTTGGGTTCCCATAAAGTTATTAAATTAGATCCCAGTTCAAGGAACCTATATCTAAAATTTCTAGTGTTTATGCCCAGAAGTCTATCCTTATGTGTCGTATATGAGTCTATCCTTATGTGTCGTATATGAGGCTATCCTTATGTGTTGTAGATGAGTCTATCCTTATGTGTTGTAGATGAGTCTATCCTTATGTGTCGTAGATGAGTCTATCCTTATGTGTCGTAGATGAGTCTATCCTTATGTGTCGTAGATGGGTCTATCCTTATGTGTCGTAGCTGAGTATATCCTTATGTGTCGTAGCTGAGTATATCCTTATGTGTCGTAGCTGAGTCTATCCTTATGTGTCGTAGATGAGTCTATCCTTATGTGTCGTAGATGAGTCTATCCTTATGTGTCGTAGATGAGTCTATCCTTATGTGTCGTAGATGAGTCTATCCTTATGTGTCGTAGATGAGTCTATCCTTATGTGTCGTAGATGAGTCTATCCTTATGTGTCGTAGATGAGTCTATCGTTATGTGTCGCAGATGAGTCTATCGTTATGTGTCGCAGATGAGTCTATCGTTATGTGTCGCAGATGAGTCTATCGTTATGTGTCGCAGATGAGTCTATCGTTATGTGTCGCAGATGAGTCTATCGTTATGTGTCGCAGATGAGTCTATCGTTATGTGTCGCAGATGAGTCTATCGTTATGTGTCGCAGATGAGTCTATCGTTATGTGTCGCAGATGAGTCTATCGTTATGTGTCGCAGATGAGTCTATCGTTATGTGTCGCAGATGAGTCTATCGTTATGTGTCGCAGATGAGTCTATCGTTATGTGTCGCAGATGAGTCTATCGTTATGTGTCGCAGATGAGTCTATCGTTATGTGTCGCAGATGAGTCTATCGTTATGTGTCGCAGATGAGTCTATCGTTATGTGTCGCAGATGAGTCTATCGTTATGTGTCGCAGATGAGTCTATCGTTATGTGTCGCAGATGAGTCTATCGTTATGTGTCGCAGATGAGTCTATCGTTATGTGTCGCAGATGAGTCTATCGTTATGTGTCGCAGATGAGTCTATCGTTATGTGTCGCAGATGAGTCTATCGTTATGTGTCGCAGATGAGTCTATCGTTATGTGTCGCAGATGAGTCTATCGTTATGTGTCGCAGATGAGTCTATCGTTATGTGTCGCAGATGAGTCTATCCTTATGTGTCGCAGATGAGTCTATCGTTATGTGTCGCAGATGAGTCTATCCTTATGTGTCGCAGATGAGTCTATCGTTATGTGTCGCAGATGAGTCTATCGTTATGTGTCGCAGATGAGTCTATCGTTATGTGTCGCAGATGAGTCTATCCTTATGTGTCGCATATGAGTCTATCCTTATGTGTCGCATATGAGTCTATCCTTATACGTCGCATATGAGTCTATCCTTATACGTCGCATATGAGTCTATCCTTATACGTCGCATATGAGTCTATCCTTATACGTCGCATATGAGTCTATCCTTATACGTCGCATATGAGTCTATCCTTATACGTCGCATATGAGTCTATCCTTATACGTCGCATATGAGTCTATCCTTATACGTCGCATATGAGTCTATCCTTATACGTCGCATATGAGTCTATCCTTATACGTCGTATATGAGTCTATCCTTATACGTCGTATATGAGTCTATCCTTATACGTCGTATATGAGTCTATCCTTATACGTCGTATATGAGTCTATCCTTATACGTCGTATATGAGTCTATCCTTATACGTCGTATATGAGTCTATCCTTATACGTCGTATATGAGTCTATCCTTATACGTCGTATATGAGTCTATCCTTATACGTCGTATATGAGTCTATCCTTATACGTCGTATATGAGTCTATCCTTATACGTCGTATATGAGTCTATCCTTATACGTCGTATATGAGTCTATCCTTATACGTCGTATATGAGTCTATCCTTATACGTCGTATATGAGTCTATCCTTATACGTCGTATATGAGTCTATCCTTATACGTCGTATATGAGTCTATCCTTATACGTCGTATATGAGTCTATCCTTATACGTCGTATATGAGTCTATCCTTATACGTCGTATATGAGTCTATCCTTATACGTCGTATATGAGTCTATCCTTATACGTCGTATATGAGTCTATCCTTATACGTCGTATATGAGTCTATCCTTATACGTCGTATATGAGTCTATCCTTATACGCCGTATATGAGTCTATCCTTATACGCCGTATACGAGTCTATCCTTATACGTCGTATATGAGTCTATCCTTATACGTCGTATATGATCTTATGTATCATATTTCATTAATATGTATGTTATTATTCGTTTATTACTATATTTTTATTAGTTTTTTGTATAATATATTACACTTATGTGACATATACTAATTTTCCTATTGTGTATCATGCATTATTTGTTTAGTTTATTATTATATCATATGTTTAGTTTATTATTATATGTTTACTTTATTATTATATATATTTAGTGTATTATTGTATCATATTATTAGTTTGATCTTATGTATCATATTAGTTTATTAATTTTTATTTAATATCATTAATGTATTAATTTTTATTTTTTAATAGTTTATTAATTGGTATTTTATATTATTAGCTTATTAATTGGTATGTTGCATTATTTATTAATTCGTATTTTGTATTAGTTTATTAATTGGTAATTTATATTATTAGTGTATTAATTGGAATTTAATATTAGTTTATTGATTGGTATTTTATATTATTAGTTATTAGTTATATACTATTTTATTAATTTCTATTATATACTATTTTATTAATTTGTATTATATACAATAATTTAATGATTTGTATTATATACTATTATTTTCATATTTTTAATTTATTTTTTTCATATACTCTAAGTTTATTATTTTATATTATTAGCCGTATATTATGTATCATACACTCTTATTATATTATGTATCGTATATTTTTAGTTTATTTTAATGTATCTTATATAATTAGTTTATAATTTTGTATCATAATTAGTTTATAATTTTGTATCATAATTAGTTTATAATTTTGTATCATAATTAGTGTATTTTGTATCATTTATAATTAGTCTATTTTGTATCATTTATAATTAGTCTATTTTGTATCATTTATAATTAGTCTATTTTGTATCATTTATAATTAGTCTATTTTGTATCATTTATAATTAGTCTATTTTGTATCATTTATAATTAGTCTATTTTGTATCATTTATAATTAGTCTATTTTGTATCATTTATAATTAGTGTATTTTGTATCATATATAATTAGACTATAATTTTGTATCATATATAATTAGACTATAATTTTGTATCATATATAATTAGACTATAATTTTGTATCATATATAATTAGACTATAATTTTGTATCATATATAATTAGACTATAATTTTGTATCATATATAATTAGACTATAATTTTGTATCATATATAATTAGACTATAATTTTGTATCATATATAATTAGACTATAATTTTGTATCATATATAATTAGACTATAATTTTGTATCATATATAATTAGACTATAATTTTGTATCATAGAATGCTTACGTCCACCTAGCGATATCTACTGTGAACGAGTGGGATTTAGTTGCTTGTCGTTTTGTTGGGTGTATTCAGGTCGAGGGGTAAAAGTGCTTGTCGTTCGTCAGAGCATTCAATAAGAAAGTACTTGTGGAACAGGCAGAGGGATGCAACATTTCGTCGATGGAACAGAGGCTGAAGCGTAGATGACAGTTCAGCCCTATCAAGTTGGCAACTCTCTTTTGAATCCTGTCAATAAGTGAGTGACAAGTAGTAGATGCTCCAACCCAAATGTGACAACAGTTCTCCATACATGGGCGAATGGTGACTTTATAGAGGCACATGATACTTTTAGGCGAAAGTAGATTTCTAGCACGGTAGAGAGAGAGCCCACCTTCTTCGCAGCAGCAAGGACAATGCTCTCAATGTATATATTCCGGTTCATGTTCCCTGTGAACATTAGTCCGAGGAGTTTAAAGAAAGTACTTTCGGGTAATATGTTCTTGGCCATTGCTATTAGTGGTAGTGAAGGTTTCTTGTAATTATTGAAGAAAACTAGCTTAGTCTTGGCAGCATTGACTTTGACCATGTATTTGTGTCCCCATTCCACTACAGAGATATTATTTGTTTATTATTTTGTATTATATATTGTTTGTTTATTATTTTGTATTATATATTGTTTGTTTATTATTTTGTATTATATATTGTTTGTTTATTATTTTGTATTATATATTGTTTGTTTATTATTTTGTATTATATATTGTTTGTTTATTATTTTGTATTATATATTGTTTGTTTATTATTTTGTATTTATATTGTTTGTTTATTATTTTGTATTATATATTGTTTGTTTACTATTTTGTATTATATATTGTTTGTTTATTATTTTGTATTATATATTGTTTGTTTATTATTTTGTATTATATATTGTTTGTTTATTATTTTGTATTATATATTGTTTGTTTATTATTTTGTATTATATATTGTTTGTTTATTATTTTGTATTATATATTGTTTGTTTATTATTTTGTATTATATATTGTTTGTTATTATTTATATATTATTAGTTTATAATTATGTATCATGTTATTATTATTTAAAATATTATTAGTTTACTATATAATATTATTAGCTTATTACTATGTATCATATGTTTTATCTATCATATATTTTTTACCTATCATATATTTTTTACCTATCATATATTTTTTACCTATCATATATATTTACCTATCATATATATTTACCTATCATATATTTTTTACCTATCATATATTTTTTACCTATCATATATTTTTTACCTATCATATATTTTTTACCTATCATATATTTTTTACCTATCATATATTTTTTACCTATCATATATTTTTTACCTATCATATATTTTTTACCTATCATATATTTTTACCTATCATATATTTTTTACCTATCATATATTTTTTACCTATCATATATTTTTTACCTATCATATATTTTTTACCTATCATATATTTTTACCTATCATATATTTTTTACCTATCATATATTTTTTACCTATCATATATTTTTTACCTATCATATATATTTACCTATCATATATATTTACCTATCATATATATTTACCTATCATATATATTTACCTATCATATATATTTACCTATCATATATATTTACCTATCATATATATTTACCTATCATATATATTTACCTATCATATATATTTACCTATCATATATATTTACCTATCATATATATTTACCTATCATATATATTTACCTATCATATATATTTACCTATCATATATATTTACCTATCATATATATTTACCTATCATATATATTTACCTATCATATATATTTACCTATCATATATATTTACCTATCATATATATTTACCTATCATATATATTTACCTATCATATATATTTACCTATCATATATATTTACCTATCATATATATTTACCTATCATATATATTTACCTATCATATATATTTACCTATCATATATATTTACCTATCATATATATTTACCTATCATATATATTTACCTATCATATATATTTACCTATCATATATATTTACCTATCATATATATTTACCTATCATATATATTTACCTATCATATATATTTACCTATCATATATATTTACCTATCATATATATTTACCTATCATATATATTTACCTATCATATATATTTACCTATCATATATATTTACCTATCATATATATTTACCTATCATATATATTTACCTATCATATATATTTACCTATCATATTATTTTATGTTTCATTATCGTATGTGTCATATTTTAGTTTATTATGTATCGTATATTATTTATTATATCATATTATTTGTTTATTTTGTATCAGATATATATTGAGAGTAAGATTCTACATTAACTGACAATTTTGTTTGAACACTATTTTAAATTATGAACACGAATGACGTCGCGTTATATCTTGTATTATTGCTAATAATTCGTGATCATATGAGTGAAAGTGACTTGTAATTATTTAAAAATCAAAGATGACTTGTTGACGAAATTCACGTATGTCTATCTACAATTATTTTTTTTTATTGGTTTTGAAGGTCGTGATAAATAGTTGTTTTGCAGACATCGTATTCGCGACAAAAGTCTTACATAAATAGTAACACTTTGACCTACGAAGATCACGATTCTATTTAAAGTGTCTATCTTGTTAATGTCATTTGCCAATCTATTCCCCGTTGTCGCATTGCCTTTTGATAACTTTTTTTTGTTTGATGTTTCCATTAAAGATTTTCATGTTTAAATCATTTGATTTATATCATTCGAACGCGTCCACCTTCTTGACTCGAATTATTTGGCTTATTTGTATATTAAGAAGCTTCTCTACATCATTGATAACAATATTTCACATCATGTCACAGTGTTGAGCCTTCAGTTGACGAGAACTCATGTCAGTGTTATTCTTATATAATCAGCGCATCTTGTTTCTGGTTATCGCCTTGAATTTTACTGATTGAAATATTATTGATATCATTTCTTTCCGTAGCTATATTCTAGTAACCGGCAAACTTGTAAATATAACGTTTAACTATATTGATTTAATATCATCTATCGATCTGTTAATATTAAGTCGTATCTTGATTTCTGCATATTTGTCCATTATGTAACGTTACTCTAAGGATAATTCCTAAATACTTAATGCTAAATACATTACGCCTCCTGTAATAATCTGTCAACATAATATTTATTTCTACTTACATATACAGCAATAAGAATCATGCATTACTTGTAAAGTCTTTACTTCAGAGGTGATAGTATGCAATTTCTTTGCCCCTTTTAGGCAACATTGGACAGCGTTAAAACATTTGTAGTTTTCATACTAGTAAGTTTTATAGCATGATATTATGTTATAAAATAACAGTTATATAATGTATAATATTATGTATTATACATAATGTAATTTGTATTTGGTCTTTGCAGGCTTCAACTAAAATGTTATCACGTTTGATTTTCTTGTTTTAGGCATGGGTCTGAATGTTTTCAGCAATATGCATACCAATTATCAGAACCTCGATCTTCGTGGTATCGAATATATTTACGTGAATGGGAAATACACACAAAAAAACGTTACTTTATAAGGACGAGAGGATTGTGGTTGATTCTGGTAAATGCATTTACGAAAACATTTTCGAATATTTGATGCATAGAGATGAAATGAAGAGATGAAAACAATAAATAAACACAAAGAAGAAATAAGCAATGAACTTTACAAGTTTGAACTTGTTTCAATTAATAACACATGAAAAACTTATAATATTAAAACAAAATATATTCGCAAATTTGAAAAAAAAATATATATAAAAGGAAATGTATAACATTGTTTTCTAATATATGGCTTTAGCTTACTTTTCCTCCTGTTCAATTTTCTTAATCTTTCTAGAATCATTAACCTACGTTGTAATTTTATATTTTACTAAACATTTACTATGTATTTTTAAACTACTAGCATTCCAACCCGGCGTTGCCCGGGTGTTTGGAGTTATGTGGAGCAAAAAAAAAAGTGATCATTTTTTTTTAAACTTTGACCCGTATTATGACCCCTTAACATTTATTGTTTTGGGTCCAAACAAAGTTATTAAGTTAGATCCATGTACTAGGAATCGATATCTAAAATTTCAAGTGTTTAGACTCAGAATTGGCGGAAGATTTCGGTAGAGTTCTCAAGGATCAAATCGTTGAACTTGACAGCAAAATTTCTGGCCGAAAACGGATTACAAAAATTTTCCCAAATCTCCATACACTGTATATCAAATTTCGAGTCTGTCGGCTTAAATTGACAGTTATTGCGTAGTGAAATTTAACAGACAGACAATCACACAAACAGACACTTTCACTTTTATGGATATATAGATTATAATAAACAAAATAAATCTACGAATATGCGTTTGAAATTAATAAAACATTTGTAAGTGTTAATATGTATGTATAGGCATAGATAGAACATGACAGATGTAGAAGAGTAAGCTTTGATAATCTATAATGCGATTTCCCTGGGTAGAAGTAGTTTATGTGGCATCCAATGTGATTGCGGTAGTAATCTTAAGGCAGCATGGTTTGCAGATGACCATTTTAGGTCGCACAAGCATATTGCTCCAGTTAGCGGAATACGATAAGGCAGTATTATCTTGGCAAAATTCTCGTTTCGACTTTAAGGTTTCTCTTGAACTTAGAGACTAATCAAAACGACACAGGGAACAAGGTCTGGATTATAGCGAGGTTAAGGAACTTTCTTGATGCCAATCTAGGTCAAATAGTCTGTGACAAGGATGGAGTTATGGTCTGGTGCAGGGTTTTTTTTTTGGAAATGCCACTTACCTGATTTGACGAGTGCGGATCTCTTTCGAATGGATCTCTTAATTCCTGAACCTCAACAGAGTAGTCCTTGTTTACTGCCTATCCAAACTTTCTTGGTGTATTTGCTTGGCCAGATTATTTGGGTCTGTAAGAGCCAGATTGCTTTAGCTGGGGACTATGTCGCTTGATCTGAGTCGTAGCTGTAGATTCAGCTTTCATCACATATTACCAGAGCAATCCAAGACTGAGGAATCTGAATTGATCAGCTCGACCATCTCTTTGCTGTCATGACAACGTCTTTCGTTTTGATATTATCTGGGCATCTTTGGGACAACCTTTGTGCAAATCCTCTGCATCTTCAGTTCCTCGCGAGTAATTGTGTGTACAGTTCCTACACTGACTTCAAACTACACTTATTGTCTCTATTAACGCACAAACGGCCTTATCCACGGTAGTCTTTATGTGTTCTGATATCCTTAATCCTCGCACACTTCTTTTCATACCTCACAGATTTCTGCTTTTGTTGAATCTCTTATACCACTCAAAAACTGATACTCCATGCATACAAGATGGTTTAAACGTAGCCTGAAGCATTTCATACGTTTTTATCACATTTTTCAAGTTTAAAACAAAATTCTACTGCATATCATTTTTCGAAAATGTCTTCACGTCCATAATGCATTTTTGAAGTTACCCAGCTGTTGAAATCAGGCATTAGCTTCCGTAGCTGTTTATTCGAATCTGAAATCATAAAAATAAATTATCTCATAAGAGATACAGCAATAACACAGTGCGCATTGTAAAGAGTCTATGACAATTTTAAATACCTGTATTAAAAACAATTGGAAACTTATTGAAGGCACCTCGCTGTTTCATATTTTGCAGAAATTCAATTTAATTAATTTTCGTCCCCTGTAAAGTGTTTCCGGTGAATATTTATATTGAGGAATTATTTATTTTAACTTAAAACTTTTTACAAATACACTAAACCAAAAACAAAATTAAATAGGACGGAATTTAGAACAATAAAAAAACATTTTACTTAGATTCGTTTACAAAATTCTTCTCAACAGCTCAATTATATAAAGTAACATTTGCTTTTGCTCATTGCTCGAATAACCCGATGGGAAAACTAGGTAAATAAATAAAAAATAACACAAACCTTAAAATGTTGTGCATATTTGGAAATTAATGGAAAAATATAACTGTATGAAATTGCATGAGACATGTCAAATATTTCAAGTCGACTTTTGGTTCAACTACAGAAAATTAATATAAATAAAAAAAATAACACCGCAAAACAATGAGTGTATTTTACATCGACTCAATTAACTAATGGTGGAGTTCTTTGATTTCGTAATTTGGAAAATTTTCATCGGTTAGAATAATATTTCAACAAGGTTAGATATCAGCTCTTTGCTGTGAAAAATAAAAACATAAATTTCGGTGTATATATATATATATATATATATATATATATATATATATAATGTGAACGTGTGTGTGTCTGTGTACATTTCCCTACGCAATAACACTGTCAATTCTTAGTCTACTGACTCGTAATTTGATATACAGGGTACTGAGATTTGGGAAAATCGATGTGATCGGCTTTTGGACAGAAATTTGGCGGTTAAGATGTCAAAGTTCAACGATTTGACCTTTGAGAACCAAACTCCTCCGAGCATTTTGGGTCTACGCACTTGAAATTTTAGATATAGGTTCGTTGGACATGGATCTAACTTAATAACCTGATTTGAGCCCAAACCAATAAATTTAAGGGGTCATAATAGGGATCAAAGTTTTTAAAAAATTGACCTCTACGGTCTCTTCCAAATTACAATTTCTGGTCTAAATATTTGAAATTTTACATAAAGGGTATTCAGAGATAGGGCAAGCTTTTTCATCAGTTTGGGTCGAAAATTTTTAGTTACCAATATATAAATTATGTATGTCTGTTTGCATGTCTGCCTAAAACTTTCAATAGAGGCGACGGATTTTACCAAGATCAGTGTCGTTTTGAAGTTCGAGCTTTCATACGACAAATATCGAAACATTCGGTAAAACATTAATATCTTCCCCTTCAACTAGGCACTTTTCTACAGGAGAGGGGTCACTTTTTTCACCGATATTTTTGAAAGTTATACTCTCCTTTAGATTATCTAGCCTTAATTTTTAAAAATGTCGCTTCCGGTTTGGCGGTGGTCGTAACAGCATAAACCTTAGGTTTTACCCCGTTCTTTTCCTCCTTTGCGATACGGGTTCGATCCTGCCTTCCTACTACCACTTTTTTTTTGCGCAACATACACATCCAAACACCCGGGCAACGCCGGGCTGAAATGATAGTACATCTATAAAAGTGAACGTGTCTGTGTTTTTGTGTTTCTATGTGTGTGTCTGTGTACATTTCCCTACGCAATAACTCTGCCAATTTTTAGTCTACAGACTCGAAATTTGATATACAGGGAACTGAGATTTGGGAAAATCTATGGGATCGGGTTTTGGCCAGAAATTTGGTTGTTAAGGGGTCAAAGTTCAACGATTTGAGCTTTGAGAACTCTACCAAACTCCTCCGACAATTTTGGGTCCAAACAAATTTTAGATATAGGTTCCTTGGACATGGATCTAACTTAACTTGATTTGAGCCCAAAACAATAAATATTAAGGGGGCATAATAGGGATAAAAGTTTTTTAAAAATACCTTTTTTTTTTGCTCAGCATACACCTCAAAAACCCGGGCAATGCCGGGCACCCATTGCTAGTTATATTTAATATATTTGCAGAATACAATTAAAATTTATATTTACGAAAGATTTAAACCATGGAATATGTCCTATTTAAATTAGGTTTAAACCATTTCATACGTATATTAAAATAACTGACAGCTTTTGTCGTATATTTCTTATATTATTTTATTTAAATAAATATTTAATATGTGGTTATTTTGTGAGTCTGATAACAATTAAATTATGAAATATTAAATCCTATATTTTACTGGCAATTATTTTTTTCACAGAAGTCACTACTTATCAAGGCCCGAAAGCCACTCAAAGATAAAGGTTAATGAGTGTACAGTAGTCAATGAGAATATGTAGTATTCGTAATAGTGGAAATTTGTTAATTGGATTAAGGAGACAGTTCATCAAGAATTTGTTTGTGTTGGACTTGAGAACTACCAAATTGCAGTCAGCTGAAAAGCGAGCAAAGGGAAGAGAGTTCCAGTTCTCAGAAAGCTTATTTCATCGAATCTACGTTTAGGTTTAGGTACAGCTAAAGATTGGGGAAAATTATTGATGCAATTATTTTTAAATATTGATGCTAATATTTTAATTAATTTAATTAACATCCTTCTAATCGCTATATATATATATATATATATATATATATATATATAATATCATATTGAGCGTACTATTTGATTCATAGTAAATAAAACAAAGCCAGGATGACAACAGTGGTCCTAATAATCCAAGTAATATTTACTATCAATCTTAATCTAATAAAAATCAGAAACATAACAAATAGGTACGGACTTGGATTTATACGAATGTAAACGTCTAAGACACGTTTTCCTTTCATAAACACATTACACCTTTTGACTTCTAACGCACTTGCTTTGGTGAGAAAAAGGAAAAAAAAATCTTACCACTTTTAAATAAAATAGCCAGTGTCCAGACGAAAGAAATTAAAGGCAGAAGTAACAATGTCTATTTCTGAATCTGTAAACATTTCAAATATCCACTTAAATGCACGTGAAAGTATCTATTTACAGTTAGCTTTTATTCTTGCCTTTCGCATCGCTCTGGTGTCCTTTGATTTAGAAATCAAACTCCTATTGTCTTATATTAATAGATGGATTAATACGTTTAATATTACATTTAATTCGTTGTCAGCTAAAAATGTATGCCCTTACACGCATGAACTACGCTGGAGGCTTGCCACTCTTAGATAACGTTACCTTATGGAAGTTAACTAATGGTCAGGTTTATGCATTGTTAGCTTGATTTCCATAAAGTTTATGAATATAAATAAACTGATTATTCCAACTGTAAAATATATACTAGGCCCTGACTAGTAAAGCAATGTTTCGACTAAACTGCAGTAAATTAAAACCGTTTTTAATTTATGTTTTCAGTGTTTTATTCATTTGGTAAATGACTTGATATACTTCAAAATAACAATGAAAAGAACATAACTTTTAAAGATGATTTTTCTTAAGAGCGTTAAACTTGACACACACATTCAGACCAAGAAATGTTGAATAAAAAGATAGACAAAAGTTGTTTTTTTTTAATTTCAGAAAATTTGTCTTATATATATATATATATATATATATATAAGTGAAGTTGTCTGTGTGTGTGTCTGTTTCCCTACCAAACTATTATCAATTTTCAGTTTACATACTTGAGGCCTAAGAGGTACCTATATTTGGAAATCTTTTTATTGGTTTTTGGCAAGAAACTTGGCTGCCAATGGGTAAAAGTTAAGCGATTTGACCTTTGAAAATCCTACCAAACGCCTTCGCCAATTTTGGGTCTAAACACTTATTTTAGATGTAGGTTAATTGAACATGGATCAAAGTTTTAATTCTACTTTGTGCCTAAAACAATAAGTGTTAAATAGGTGAAAATTAGGGTTGAAGTTTAAAAAAATGGACCTCTGCGGACTCTACCAAATTATTCAGTAAATTTCTGGTCTTAACATGTAAAATTTTGCATAAAGCGTATTAAGATATAGGGCAAGCTTTTAATCGGTTTTGGGCCAAAAATTCGGCTGCCAAGGGGTCAAAGTTAAAAGGAATTTATCTTTGCGCTCTCTAACGAACAATTCAGAAATTTTGAGTTTAAACATGTGAAATTTTACATAAAGGGTATTCAGACATACAGCAAGCTTTTTAATCTGTTTTTGGACGTAAATTTGGCCGCCAAGAGGGCAAAGTTAATAGTTTTCTCTTTGCATAATCTACCAACACTCATCCACCAATTATGACTAATTCCTTGAAATTTTTGATTTAGGTTACCTGAACACGAGGCAGTTTTTAATATATGTGTACAATTGCACATAACCCCCTCCCACACACACACATATATATATAAATGGACCAGCAGTACAACCCAGCTTTGCTCGGGTCCTATGCACTGTTCCTAACTTATATATATATATATATATAAGGAGAGAGATGATAAATATGGATAATATATATTCTTGGCAACCCGGAGAGTAACACGGACGCGTTTTTCTTTTTACATTTAGCTGTTCACATACCAAATCTCGCATCCTTTGAAAAATATATTTAAAACAAGGTACAACATTTTTTTACAGAAAACAATAGTAAGTAATATCAAACTTTTACTTTTTTAAATAATATCTTTTAAAAGCAATTTGTGCTCGCGTAAACTCTGTTTATATGCTTGTTAAAGTCGTCAACTTATTGGAAGATATATTCGAAATAAGAGTGTAGATAATGTAGGCACATGTTTATTCAACTTTGCTATTCATGATGTGGCACTGAAGAGGTGCCATACATTTTACATTAGGAATAAGTATTAAAATGTATAATTAATGCTATGTTTATTTTGTATACACATGAGGACTATTTGTCTACTTATACGTATATTAAGATCTGCTCGTGCCACAAATATTTTTACATTATTCTCTTTTAAAGAAAATGTGTTGCTACAGAATTACAGAGCACATACGAATATCACTTGTAAATGATTTAACGTTTTCCCCGTTCCATTTATGATTGACTATAATATATATGTATATGTGTGTACAACACAGTCTTTCAAATTGACAAAAAGGGGGTATATACACCAGTATATTAAAACTCTCAGTTAATATTTTCCAAAGGTAGTGTAACCAATAAAGTTTGAACGAGGTTATTACAAGAATGTTCAATACCGATGTGGGGAAATGTATACTTTTTTTATTTGTTTACATGAACATTAATATGTCGCTACATATTTATGAGTATGTTTAGGTTAGCCAGTTACAAGTAGCTAGACATCTCGTCAAGCGACATTGCTTATGCAAAAGCTCTGTTCGTATTGAAAATTACTCATTGACACCAGGACAAATATATTAACAGTAGTTTATAACTGACAAGAAACTAAATAAATAAATTATAAAATAGGAAAATCGAACTTGAAAAATTAAAAAATAATCGCGCCTAATCTTCCTGCGGCCATCTGTTATAACCAATAAAAAATTATGAATACACAAAGTCTCAAATGAAAAGATAACAATAACAATCGCTCCTGATGAGAATCGGATGAACCGATGGAAAGAATATAGCTGAATAACACTTTGTGGGCGCCATTTTATATAACATGCCAGTTGTAATCAAAAAGACCGCTCCGCGAATCGAAAAATCCAGAAAAATCTAAAAAAAAAAAGTAACTCCATCGTGTTCAATCAGACGTTCTTGAATAATGACTTGCTGCCAAAACATGCAAATCTCTCTCTCTCTCCATATATATATATATATATATATATATATATACATATATATATATATATATATATATATTATATATTATATATATATATACTAACTAGCAAAAGTACGCGTCGTTGACTGGGTTCAAAAACAGCCTACAGAAAATGGACTCTCATTTATGAAACTATGATAGCTTATGAAAAGGAAGGATTGTAAAGAAATAGCTTCGAATTAGGGGGTATCAAAACCAAAGCAAAATATGATGAAAGTGAAAATTAAATAGATAAACCCCATAATTTATTATATTATACCTGTTCATACTGAAACACTTATCACAATATTCTCTGGATCTATATTAAAAAAACCTGGATAAACTTTGTGACACAATTCCATTCTATGGAGGTCAGGCGCGAACGAACACCCAATAATTTTATTATACTATATTTCTTCAAACTGAAACATAATTATCAAAGTATACTTATGCAGATAGATTTGAAAAGTCTTTATTAAAGTTTGTGCCTATTTCCATTCTATGGAGGCCAGGCGCCAACGCAGACTCCACAATTTTATTATACGATCCCTATTTAAGTTAAAACATACTTATTAAAGTATTCTTATGTACATCTATATCAAAAATACTTGTAAACGTTTTTTTTTTCTTAATTTTTAATTTTTTTATAGTCATACTTTGTAGACCAGGCGCGTATGCAGACCACACAATTTTAATCATCATTATGCCAGATCAAAATACCCATATCTGTGTATCGATACATCTATCATTATATGTGATCAGTTTTCTATAATAGTCAACCATATAGGAGCCTCTTCGTGACCACACACACACAGAGATTTGTATATCTTGGCACCACGTCTGATACGAGATTTGGTCTGTGAACACCTAAATATAAAAACAAAAATGCGTCCGTTTTACTCTCCGTGTTGACAAGAATATATATTAACCACATTTATCATCAATATATATGTATATATTATTCAGGAATGTAATATACATAAATATACAGAAGCAATTTTAAATAAAGACGGTGCATTAACAGATTAGGTCGACAAGACTTTTTTTTTAGTAATTTTTGATTTCAACAGATTTATTTTAAAATACGTTTTCGTTATAATGCCTTTACTTCATATATCATTTTGAAAGGCGTTTTTATCTATATTTAATCGTTTAAATTATAGTCGTATTAAAACATATGCTTTTTCAGAATGTAGAATACAAGATAGAAAAACCAAATTCAGACAGTTTTCTTATTTCGATTCAAGCTAAGTAGAAAACCTGCAAAAAACTGGCGATATCAACGAAGCTTTCGGATCAGGAACAACGAATGAACGCACATCACAATGGTGGCTTAAACATTTCGTGGCGGCAACAGGAGTCTTGAAGATGATGAGCGTAGTGGTCGATCATTGGTTGTTGATAGCGATCAACTAAGAGCCTTAGTCGAAGCTAATCAACGAAACAACTATTCGAGAACTTGTTTCTAAATAACATATACGACGACTTTCAACCACTTTAGGAAGATTGACAAATAAAATTTAATTAATCGGTGCCTCATGAATTGACAGACAATTAAAAGAAACGCCGTTATGAACTGTAATTTTCTGTCTTTTACGCAACAAGAACTCCCCTTTTATCGACCAAGTTGTGGCTTGCGATATAAAGTGGGTCCTTTACGGCAGCCGGCTAGGCTCAGCTCGGTCGTTAGATGCCGATGAAGCTCCACGACACTTTCTGAAACCAGAGGTGCACCAAAAGTAGATCGTGCTGACTATTTAGCGATCTGGGACCAGTCTCATCCAGTAGTATTTTTGAATGAAGGCGAAACCATTGCGGTGGAAAAGCACTGTCAAGAAATGGATGAAATGCATCAGAAACGTCGACAACAACAACCAGCATTAGTCAACAGAAAAGGCCCAATACTCCTCCACAACAATGCTCGATCGCACGTTGCTAAACTGACTCTGCAAGAGTTGAGCATATTTGACTACGGGACTCTGCCTCATTTTCCTTATTCTTTTGACCTCTCATCTAGAGATTCCAGTTTTTCAAGCATCTCTACAAGTGTATGCGTGAGAAATGCTTAAAAAACTTAAGCGTTATCAAAAGCACTTTCAACGACAACATAGCACCCAGAACGCAAGATTTTATATGTTACTTGCATAAATACACTTGTTTTGTGTTGGCAAATATCTGTTGGTTCTGATGGAGCTTATCCCGATGAACAATTTTTTGTTTGAGTCGAGATATGTTCATCTGAATTTAAGTTAAAAACTGCAAGAACGTCCTTGTCAATCTGATTATTATAATGGCTGATTGAAAACAAACATTGTCTATAAATAGTTATAAATATTAATGTCTTGCATATCCTTGTCTGTATTCATTTTGGAATTGATTATTGAATTTCCGTTTTTACAAATGCACGCAGCTATAAAATTTAGTTATTCACAGACACTTGTTTCGTCGTCTCTATCACTAAGCTGTTGTAATTTTTAAAACCTTACACACGTGCATATATAGTGAATGCTTCTATCAGACTACCAACTTTTTCGAATTAGATATTTTTCACAAAAAAAACTTTACCTGAAAGATAGAAACGATATGGATTTATCTATTTTCCGAAAAGTAACCTCCATTCTTTTGTCGTTATTATTTGTCAAATCTGTTGTTTCATATTTAATTCTAGTTATAGCATCTTGCTCTCGTAGATATATCCATTCTGTGTATATTTTTTCAGCCCACTCGTGTGTCTGCCCGAGACCTAGTTGGTGCAGATATATTGTCTTTCGGCTTTTTGATTAAAAATAAGGGTTACCGTAGAAATGCAAGATTGTTTTCGGGACATATATTAGATACGATCTAAATAAAAAAATATATCACAAAAGAAAAATCACTAATATATTTCCATCAAAGAATATATATATATATATATATATATATATATATATATATATATATATATATATATGAAAAATGTATTAGACTCTGCCGAAAATGTGAACGTAAACAGCAAGGTAATCAAGAAAATAAATAAATCTTGTAAACAAGAAAATATGCGAAAAGAAAATGTATTTCTATGATAAGAGATAAACCTAAAAGTACATCTAATAGAAAAAAACACAAGGAATGATAGCTAAAGAAAATAAAAACAACGGAGACGGTTTCGAAATAGACATGATTAAATGGCGTGGTAAATATTTGAAAAGTGATAAATTACTTTCATCCAAACTAATTTTAAATCTTTGATTTTTTAAAAGATTTATAATCCAATTTCGACTTTTAAGCAGTACATATATATATATATATATATATATATATATATATAGATATAACTGGGGAGGAAAAAATTAAAGAAATATTCTAAAAGGGTAATTATCGGGATAATACAATGCTCAACAATAGAGGTGGAGTTTATATGGTAAATCTGTATTCATCCTTCCATATTATTTTGTTCTTAATGTAGTTATCACTAGACGTCACATCTCTCATATGTTACCCGGCACCTGTGCTCCTCTTCTGATGTGAAACATTAGGCTTCCAAATATCTAGGTATAAATAGCATATGTTCACCGCACTCTTAATTGATGTAACCCCCCCTATTGATTCAACGATTAAATTTATATGCATTATTATACTTCTTACATTGTTTTTTTTTTCATTTTTTTCTCTCTTATATATTAGCAGTTCAGCTCGGCTTTGCTCGGTCCCTATGTACTGTTCATGACTCCATGTGATATGTACACTAATGCCTTTCTATATAATGAACTTCCTTTACTACTATAGAGAAAAGTTAGTATAGACTGCAGAGGTAAAAACAAATTAAACTTTGACCCTAATATCTACCCCTTAACATATGTTTTGGACTCTAATCAAATTAAAATGTTTGACACATGTCTAGATAACCTACATCTAAAATTTCTACTGTTTAGACCCAAAATATCCGGAAGAGATTGGTAGAGTCTGCAAAGGTGAAATATTTCAGCCTTAACCTTTTGGCAGCGAAACTGTCGTCCCAAAACTGATTAGAAAGCTTGCTGCATGTCTAAGTACCCTTTATGTAAAATTTCAACTGTTTTGTCCCAAAATTTGCTTAATAGTTTGCTAGAGACGGCAAATGTAAATTCTGCTGAACATTGACCCACTTGGCAGCTAAATTGTCGGTCCAAAACCAATTAATAACCGTGCCCTATGTCTTAATACACTTATGTAAAATTTCAAATATTTAGACCAAGATTTGGCTGAGTAATTTGGAAGAGACCGCCGAGGTCAACTTTTTTTTTAGCTTTGACCCCAATTTTGATTCCTTAGCATTTATAGTTGTGGGCTCAAATCAAATTATGAATTTGATCCATGTCCAAAGAACCTATATCTAAAATTTCAAGTGTTTGGACCTAAAATTGGTGGGTAAGTTTGGTACAGTTCTTAAAAGTCAAATCTTTGAACTTTGACCCCTTAAGAACTAAATTTTTGGCCTAAAATAGATTAAAAAGATTTTCCCAAAAAAACGTGTTTGTGGATGTTACGCTTTCTGTTTAAGTAACGGTCTCTATCAAAATCTTCCGTCAATTTTTGCTTTATATTCGTTAAACGTGATGTATAGTGAACAAATCAAATGTGGTCTTACCGAATCAAATTGAAGAAAATGTAACTTGAAAATGCAAATATGTGTGTTATCTAATACTGGAAATCTGTTTTTGTATCGATTCTATCTGATGATACTCAAATCATATTATATTATTTTATTTTTTCTTCGCTGCTATATTAGGCACAATACAATGTAATCAATAGAAACTCCTTAAAAATGCATACACAATCTTCCTTAAATAAGTTATATTCGAGGATATTTTAACACCTAGCAACACTTTGTGAATTCTTGTCTTATATATATATAGATATGTTTTATTTTTTTATTACTGTTTAATCTGTTTGGTTACATATGTTTCAGATGTTGGACCATGTTTACGATCTAACAGCCTCGTCAGACGTTACAGACTTCTGTAAGGTCTGACGAGGCTGTTAGATCGTAAACATGGTCCAACATCTGAAACATATGTAACCAAACAGATAAAACGCTAATAAAAAATTAAACCCATATTTGCTCTGCAATATTATTGAGCACTCTCTTCAGGTTTTTACTAACTACCAGTTTTACCATATATATATATATATATATATATATATATATATATATATATATATAGATAGATAGCGAAATCTTGTTGGAAATTTGAGACGTTCTTGGTGTTAATAAGATATTTCCAGCAGCTAACGTTGCTCTATTGAATATCCCCATCTTGCAGGAGTTTTTTTTATTATTCTCTGCAACGACGAAGTAAATATATGCTATCTATCAACACAAATAGCGCGCATGTGTAAAAAATGGAATGTCTGAAACAGTACTTTCCATGACATGACGCAACAATAGAAGCTGTGCTCATCATTTTTTTTTCGTAAAAGAAAGTTCGGTCAGAAATCATTTAAACTAAAACGTATGGATGAAACAAAGTTCTTCCAAATAATGACTTACTCATCAACTACTGAAGGTTAAGCAACATTGACTCCCATTTAGCACTTAGATGACTATTTATAAATACTAGTTGCTGTTATATTTCGTATTACATGTAAGCTTAATTTCTCCAATATGATTGGAAAGTTATGTCCCTAGATAAATGAATCAATTGAAGTTTTAATGGAGGTGGAACGACTCCAAAATAGCATTAGTCTCTATCTGCTCATTCTCCAACAGATTCCATGTATGGATCTCTCTATGGTACTGCAGTGACAATCAGATATAAGGTTTTGTAATTGCGAAATTTGGCTTTACAATTGTTTTTATTACATTTTCACCCCAAACAAGGCACATTGCCACTTTGATATAGGGAGCTACTATCAGGGACGTAAGCTTCAGATGTACTATACAGGGAGTTGTGTAGCAAGATGTCAGTTCACGTTACACTTGAACTTTTGGATGTCAGTAGAGTTGGGGAAGCAGGGACCCGGAAGGGAATTCCAAAGTCTAGCGGTTCTGGAGAAGAAACTACTCGAGTAGAAGGCTCTCTTACATCTAGGGATTTCTACTGTGAACGGGTGGGATTTAGCTGCTTTTCGGGTTTGTCAGTGGTATTTACGTTGAGGAGGTACAAGTGCTTGCAGTTCGTCGAAGTATCCACCGTTAAAGTACTTGTAGAACAGGCAGAGAGATGCTGCATTTCGTCGATGGGGCAGAGGCTGAAGCTTGGATGACAATTCAGGACCTATCAGGTTGGCGACTCTCTTTTGAACCTTGTCTAGGAGCTAGAGACGAGTAGCAGATGCACCAGCCTAGATATGACAACACTACTCCATACATGCGCGAATGGTGGCCTTATAGAAGTACAGAATACTTTCGGGCGTTGGTAGCTTTCTAGCGCGGTAGAGAGATCTACCTTATTTGCATCGGTCCTGGCAATGCTCTCAATGTAATTGCTCCAACTACTGTTTCCTGTGAACGTTTTGCCGAGGAGTTTAAAAGATTTACTTTCAGATAAAGAGTCTTTTGCCATTGCTATTGGTGGTAGAGAAGGTTTCTTGCAATCATTGAAGGAAATAAGTTTAGTCTGAGCAGCATTGAATGTGACCATCCATTTTTTGTCCCCATTCCACTGCAGATCGGAGGTCATCCTCTAGTGTTTCTGCAGTTTCTTTAGGTATGTGTTCATTTGTTTTTCTGTAGTGTTTGTCATAGAGCGTGGTGTCATCAGCATATATACCCATCTCACAGACAATTTTGTCAGGGAGGTAATTTATGAATATTATCATTTATCATTACGATCACTCTTTCAGAGAGAAATCATTTTGTTTGACACATTCTCAGTTTGAATATATGTCGATGTTCCCAAATTACTGACGTTGCAAAATCGATGCGCTACTAAAACGCGTAGGTAACTTGAAAATTACGGCGCTTTGTAGCCTAACCATAGCATTATATCTTTAACATTTTTCCAGAACGTAACGATATGAAATAATTTTTACTATGCAAAGTACAACCTTTACATTACTAGATGTTAAATTTTCGTACATTTACAAATAATTATCTTACTATATACGCCGTATGTGTCGATTTTTTCTGTCTCTATCTCTTTATTTGTAAACAATCAAACTAATAAAGAGAGGAAAAAAACTGAATATCTCAAAGTAGTTATATTATCTACCTCATTGTTGAAAATGATAGCGCAAGAAGTCTAGTTACTTTTGCATTTCTCCTTTTTTTTACATTAAACTAGACTTGATTTGCTCTAAAATTCGGCGAGAGTATTTAAATTTGAACTATTTTGAAACTAGAGAACAATTCTGGATTAATTAGATTCATGGTTTATTACTTTTAATTTATTGTTTGTGTTGTTTCGTTTATTGATGAATCTCATGTAATTTTGTTAGAATTCAACCTTTACTCCAAATTCAGAACTATGACATGGAAAGTTTCGTATTTTTTTGTATTACCCGGTTACTTTTATGTAAAATTAGTTATGTAAATTAGGTAATACTGTTTATTTATTCATTTTTCGCACATTAAAATAAATAAAATACGACAATATAATGTAAAATAAATAAAATATAAATTTCTTCAAAGATGGTACACACGTTAAAACATGAGGTGGTAATTCACCACCCGATGTCGTTTTTAATGAAAGGAAAAAATGTCAAGATACGTACGAAGTTTGTATTCTTTTTCAATCATATCTGATGAGATGTAAAGATGAACATTTTAAAATAATATAAAATTTAAAATCGTCTTATTTATGTCGAAAAAATTGTAATATCCTTAAAAAATACAAATATGAAGTTATTCCTTCTTGTTGTTTTTGGTTTTGCTACTATATATATATATATATATATATATATATATATATATATATATGTGTGTGTGTGTGTGAGGGTATATATATACATATATATATATATATATATATATATATATATATATATATATATATAATAGAAAGAGTAACCCACGGAATAAAAGTATAATAACCAGAAAGAGTAACCCACGGAATAAAAGTATAATAACCAGTCGTCATTAGCGTAAAGCAACATTGCGGTGTCTACCGTTTAACACTATCAAACAAACTTTCTTTACTAATCACGTGCCTCGATATTTTACAAATAACAATTCTATTTTCTATTCGTTATAATTCTTGGTGGTTTATTAGGTGGTTACCATTCTGTTCGAACCTTACTTTCCAGTAACTAACACTGCATTCACTGATGATTTTGTAGGCGTAAACATTACAGTCTGCAGGTATATATATATATATATATATATATATATATATATATATATATATATATATATATATAAAATAGACAAGTTTTGATAAATGTTTCAACACACGTAAATAAAAATAGATCGATGTCCGTATGTAAAATCGGACTTTTATAAATAAGTATATGTTTTGAACACACATTCATACGGAGAAACGCACACATGCGTACACACATGTTGATTAAAGCCTTCTTAGAGAAAAGCACTTAAATTCCACAAATGGAAATAATTGAGGCGGCTGCAATATATGTATGTATTTGTTGATGTGTGTGTATATATAAATATATATATATATATATATATATATATATATATATATATACATATACATATGTGTGTGTGTATGTGTAGTATATTGCATTTTTTCGCATTATTTTTTTCAAATTAGAATCACACCCACATATAGTGTCGATTTTTGTACGAACAGCTGCCATTTACTTTTCCTTGTTATTTTTCATTTCTCTTAATTATTCAGCATTTAAATGTTTTTTTCATCAATTTTTAACTCGAGTTTCTCAATAGCTGCGCTTTTTTTCACTTCCTCTCCCTTCCGTTTTTTTCTCACCAATTTAAAATGAAATATCCTTTTTCTTTGTTGCCCAGGATTGGCACTCATCTTTGAACGAAAAGCTAAGTAGGCGCCAGAAAATGTTAAATGCCAGCGTCATCTGATTCAATAATTATTACGACGCTTGCTAATGTCCTTGGACATTATACATACGATTCCTCTCAAATTTATAAAGATTGAAATTTTAACAATTCTGCAATGACAATATTATCTGACGATCATTCCGTTAACAAACGTTTAAATACAAATACAGCACATACAAATACGCATTATTATAACATATATAACATAACCATCTGTTTAAGAGTAAATGTATATCCTATATATATTTATATATATTAGAAAAAAGTCACTACTTCAACTCTAGTATTTTCAATATACAAAATCGGATAAAAAGAAAGACTAAATCCCAAATTAGTTGTTTTTATTTCCTTTCTTAGCCCTCTCGTCAGCTCTCCCTTCCCCTTTTTCACCTACCCACTCATCTTGCTCTTTCTCTCTCCTCTTACTCTTCCTCTCACCCCTTTCTTTTCATATCCCTTTATCGTTTTCACCACCCCCTTGTCATCCCTCCTTGGTGCATACCTCAATATTCTCTCCTCTTCCCTCTCTTTTTTCTCCATCATTTCCGTACCCTTTCTTCATTTAAGATATAGTTTTACTACTCACTAAAACGATGTATTATATTTATTGTGGACGATTTCAGTAATTTTGTATTTTTCTTATTCTGGTACGTATAATTTTACTGTATTATAATAGCTGTCTAAAATGTGAGGAAGGTTATACAGGACATTGAGATGGAGAAAAAGTAGTTTATCAAATAATGTTATGTGGATGAAATTTAAACAATAATAGTTGTCATTTAAAACTCAACTCAATACCAGGAATTTTTTAAAAACATGTATTTAAAGGCGAAAATTATCGAATTTTTGGTGTGCAAATGGATCTCTTCCGAACCAGAAACAGTAATTATCTCCCTTTGTAAAAAATATCGCTTAGCAAATGTGATGATTAAATGTAAAAAGGAAAAACGGAAGTTACAGCACAGCTAAAAGTACATTCGGTTGAAACTGTTTCTTTTAGAAGAGATTAATTTATTATGCGAGCATTAGAATTAGATGTAGCTTGTTACATACTTTTCTTCGGGATTGGCCGAAATATCTTTTATATTAAGTTTTAATTTCGAAAAGGGTTTATGTACAGGCATTTCAACATCAACTTAATTTAGTGAATTCGAAAACGTATTGTTGTCTACGAAATCTAAATATTTTCTTTATATACTTCGTAAAAATAAATACCTTAATTTTTGTATGAGTGTTCTGAATGGCATTATTGAAGCTTGATTTTACTAGGTTAATCATAAAACGGCATAAATGAGATAACTCTAAGCAACATATTTTCGTATGGTAAAATGCACTAATTATTCGTCAAATAATTAATGGACGGAAATGGTAACAGAAAATAAATGGTAAATCATCGAAACATTCAGTGAAGCAATAAGCCCGATTTGTATTGGACATAAAGATACTCTCGACCGATATGCCTGTCAGAAACTGTATTGGAGGAATTTGCTGACGTAAAACTGCGTACTTTCCTGCCAGTGACGTAAAACCGTGTACGAAAAGCATCATGCTTCATTTTATTCTATAAGCTCATGTGTGTGTCTGTATTTATGTCTGTGTGTGAAGAGGAGTGGCAAACGTATTCGAAGATTGGGACTTAGAAAATGATAGATAATATAGAATCGAGAGAGATGAAGGAAAGAAAATAAAGATACTTTGAATCTTAATGTACACTTTTGATATTAGACAGTTAAAATAGTGCTATGAGCGCCCCTATTTAACATGCTAATATGCACAATGTGTTGATGTATAATGCTGGGGGGTATCTCACTTTCTATTAAACATCACTCTGGTCAGGAGAAAAATAGAAATTGCCAGATTGATAATGATGTTCCGTTTCTATTATCTAAGCCAGAGATATACACTACCATTTTATTTTACATCCTCTAGACTGATCTGGTTCTAGTTGGTTGGTTGGTTGGTTGTTTTTGTTTTACGGCATATCAACCCTTTTCGGGTTATTTAATGCCGAATCCAAAGATTCGGAAGAAAGTTTTTTAATAGAATATATTTGTTGTTTTCAAATCAGTTTCTATTTAACCCATATTTGGGACCCTAACAGGTACTACCACTCAGGGTCAAAATGGACCTGGGAGCAATGGTAATTAAAGGGTGGCTCCACACTCCCCAAAGCCCGCAAGCTGGGGCCTCACCACTGGATATAGTTTAAGGTCATATCCAGGACCGATCTGGTTCTGGATATGACCTTAAATGTCATCCAGTGTTGAAGCCCTATTTGAGAGCTGTGGGGAATGTAATGTTGCATCTTAATGATAATTACTATTAAGTCTACCTTGTTCCAGAGTAGTAATATCTCTTAGGGCATATTGGTCTACCAGATTATGTTGTTTGAGGATACTGGCTTCATATTAAAACATGCATCAGGCGTTCATGTTATTGCATTCTTTCTTTAGCTTTCTATAACTATTTTTTTTTCTGCAAAGTTAAAAAGGGAACCGATAATTTTCTTCTGCAACACAACCATACTAAACATCATGAATTATATTTGAAGATATAAATAACTTAAAGCATAAACACTTTTTTTCCAAATGATTACCAAGGTTATATTAAAAAGTCTTATAGGTTGAGAAACAAAAAGAACGCAAAAAGAAACAACTAAATCTGCCAGTTACTTTTTGTGACGGCATTTACCAAGAATATCGGTTTTTTGTTTTACTCTTATTGTATAAAATGGTTGATAAATGTTGTAATAACGGCAATGTTCTTTATTCTTTACTGATATAGGTATGTTTTATCCGGCTGGCTTTCTCTTGAGTTGTCTTGTGAATTCATGAAGACAAAACATTCGACACCAAATATATTAACAATAACTATTTAACAGTGGAAATTTCCTTAATTAATGGTTATTCTTGATTTAATAGTACGATAGTATATGTAAACGCTTTACACATCCGTTTTACATATGATGTTTTAAAAAATTAAATCTGCCTAAGACCTAAATACTAAACTCCGAAGAATATGTATCTAAAACAAATTAACTTATGTCTACAGGTGACTTTCTCAAGCATACATCTTTATAAATTTAAAAACACACATTTAAAATAAATATAATTACATTTATTAACATTTCACAAATAAAATTTGATCATTTTTAAAATGCACTTTTATATATTGTTCTAATGGATGTCTTTCCTTAATCAAAGAGTGCATTTAGAACACTTTATTTACTACTAGAAGTTCGGTCTGGCTTTGTTCAGGCCCTATGTCCTGTTAATATCTTTATGTATATATATTAAAAGGTTTGACTTATGTTCAGGTAACCTAAATTTTCAAGTGTTTAGGCCCAAAATTGGTGAAAGATTTTAGTAGAGACTGCACAGGTCAACTCTTTAAACTTGGACATCTTTGCAGCGATATTTTCGCGAAAAAACTGCTGATTAAATAGCTTGTTACATGTGTAAATATTATTTATGTTAAATTTCAAATGTTTAGACAACAAATTAGCAGAAAAGTTTGCTAGAAACTGCCAAGGTCATATCTTTTGAACGTAGACTTCTTGGAAACTAAATGTTCGGAATAAACCGATTAAAACGCTTGCGCTATGTCTGAATACACATTATGTAAGATTTCAAATGTTTAGAGCAAAAATTGACTGGGAGGTCAAATTTAAAAAAAAATGACTTCAATTTCGACCACTTAACGTTGATTGTTTTTGGCTCAAATCAAGTTTAAAAGTTTTATACATGTTCAAGTAATCTACATCTAAGATTTCAAGTGTTTAGACTTAAAAATTGATGGAGGAGTTTAGTAGAGTTTTTCATGGTCAAAACGTTGAACATTGACCCCTTGGCAGCCAAATCTCTGTCCGACAACTGATTAAAAACATTTTCCCACATCTCTATCCACCTTATGTCAAATCTCGGGTCTGTAGACTGAAAATGACAGAGTTGTTTGGTAGAGAAACACACAATTTCACTTTTATAGATACATAGACTTGAGAATTGCGCGTACTTAGCGCTGTTAAAAGTTAACACAACTTTTTATTCAAGAGACATATACTACAAGCTGACGTACATGTGAATGCTTGGATATTCAATTAGTCATTTTATACGCGTATTTAACTTTCCCGTTTCTGGTCCAGTTTGTTTTTTTAACAGTATGCAAAAAATAAGACTAAGAAAATGAACAGAAAGAGAAAGCAGTGTGTTCAGTTGTTCATATTTATTCACACTGTCCCAAATTGAGAAGGTGTGTATGAATATCAATTTTATGACACAAACCAATGATACTCCATGACATATCATGTTATATGAAACTATGCCTCGGTGACTACTCATTATTATTCCAAATTTTATAAAGAGAACAATACTTTCCGGTCATCATATATATTGGGGGAGCCAAAGTAGGTGGGTAATAAATAACTTTTATCTGGAGATAAGGTATCCATACAATATTATTTCATAATACAATTATGACATTATTAATTACATTTTTTTGAACAGTAGCGCAAAGCAGGTTACTTACAGTGTTCAAGTTTCTCTTATCGTCCGCAAACAATTTTGCACAAGTATATCTGCGTATTATTTTATATATGTCTCATGTACTCTTTCAAATCACCAACACTTTCTAGTTTTTGACAGTAAGATGTATTTGATTACTTCGCAAATACTGAAAAACCTATTGGAGACTAGTTCGAAGAATGTGTCGCTCAGTAAATGGGATTTTTTAGCATCTCCCTCTTATTGAAAGAAAAGGCTATTATGAGCAATTGTAATAATAAACAATACATATACTGTCCACCATACATTTTGTCTACGCTATATATAATTTATCTAATATTCTGCTTATTACCTTCTTTAGTAAATCCGTACGTTACGCTACGATAAAGGCTAAATGCAACTTTAAAAATTCAAACTGCTTACAAATGTTCACGGGTTTTACCAGTAAAGGTTTTTTTTTTTTAGATTTTTATTATAAATTAAGCCAACTCGCCTGTCCACCAACGTGTTTGAACTTGCAACCTTTGATCTTATAACCGACTTATAGGAAGTACGGCTGCTAATTCAGGGTTGCGCATGTGGCGCGAACACCCAAACACAAATTGTAAAATGGAAAAAGATAGAAAAATGTTCGCCCCTTTTTAACTAGTTTTCAGCAAACAGCTGGTGACTCTTGTTTCCTTTTTTACTTCTTTCTCTCTCCACTTATTTCTCACTTTTTCCGTCTTTTCACCTCAACACGATCGTGATCGCACGCAATATAGCATCGTTCCAAGAAATGCACACGAAAAACATTATTTCTCTGATAGGTTCATAAGAGTAATGGTTGATTAGCTAAAGTCAGAAGCTTACAGTATTAAGGCTGGGGTCCCTCAGGGGTCCGTCCTGGGCTGAACACTTCCTGATCTACATCAATGATCTCCCAAACATATTCCAAGATCATTCGTAGACATTTGTGCTGACGACACAATCATATATGGTAACACTTCAAAAGCCAAAAACAATCAAGCTCTCTCTGATTCTCTCTCCTCTGCTTCTGATCATATGGTGCAATTGGGAAAAAAGTTGGCTGGTTAATTTTAATGCATCTTAAACCAACCTTCTATCTTTCCATCATCAACGCTCTGATCTCCGTCTGGCATCAATTGAAATGAATAGCTCTCGTCTCTAGGAAGCTCCATGTTTTGACAAGCTTCTAGGTTTGACCTTTAATCCTACATCAAATCCGTGGCCAAAGCTGCTGGGAAAGTAGTGGTATCGTTCTAAAGCTTCAATTGTTTCATAGCTCACCGCTAATGCAATTTCCTACCTGCGTAAAGAGCCAAGTACGTTCAAGGATAAAGTATTGTTGCAATATCTGGGCTGGGGCTGCTAGAATCAGGTTATCCTGCTTTGACATAGTTCAAAATAGGCTTCGTAGCCTAGTGGGGGATGCAATTTTCTCTTCCCCACAGAAAAGACGTTGCGAGCCTGTCTTTTATTTTTCGTTATATTGAAGGCGAGTGTTCGCCTGAGCTCCAATCTATGCTTCCCCTGACCTCATTTTCACGAAAAACACTAGTCTTGCTGAAATCACGATCGATAATTGTCCTCGCTATTTATCTGTGCCTAAACCTTGATTCCATGAAAACTCTTTCTTTAAACTGCATGCCTATGGAACTCTGTTCCGTTTTCCTGCTTTCCAACTGACTAAAATATGGTGGTCTTCAAGTCCAACGTTTACAAGTTCTTGATGAGCCATCCCCTTAAGTAATGCAATTTACCAAATTTCCACTATTAACGATTACTACGTTTTCTTATTGACTTCTGTACACTCATAAACACTTTTCTCGAGTGGCATCTGGGCTTTCATAAACGGTGACTGCTTTGTAAAAAATAATTGCGCCCTGCATACGTACATACATTCGAGGTAAGATGACTTAATTTCATCATAAACTTTAATGGTATGTTATGAACGATTGGACGAAATGTCTCCAACACCATCAATGGACTTATCAGAACCTTGTCTGTTCCCACGTGCGCGCGTGCGCACACACACACACACACGCACATAACAATTCAGAACTATGCCTGATGACATGCTCTTTTATAGTGTTCGTAAATAAATGTCTTGTTTGTATATTCGGTACTTTGTCGGAGTCGAGATTCCGTATTTATCCTCTAAAGACTTCTGTTAATACTTTTTGGCTAGTAGGCCAATTACACAATTTAAAATAATGATTTAATAGTATGTATTTATCTGGTGACAAGCTTGTACAATTTATTAAATACTCATTAGTATAGAGCCAAGGACATATATATATATATATATATATATACACATCAAAATCACGTTGAAAATCCGGTTCTTGTCAGATAAACGAGGTTAAACTACGTTTAGCCAGACTACTTTTAGATGGGTGACCATTTGGGAATTCTAGGCGCTGTATAATCTCTCTGCTTATTTCGGCATTGTTTCCAGTCATAATGAAGCTCCACTTACTACTGGTATTGAATAACGCTGACCCAGGAAAACGGTAGACGGTGACTGCGCTACTCTTGCCGAAACACTTCCACGAGTAGGCACCGTTACATTGGGCATCCATAATTTGTCAATATTGAAGTAAATGTTTGAATATATATATATATATATATATATATATATATATATATGGTAGAGAGATAGACATATTTAGTTCAACTCACCCTTTTACGCTATCGTATAAATGGCGTATTCCATAGGCACGTGCACAATGCATAACCAATGCTCAAAATGTATAAACATTTACTTAAAAAAATAACCAAAAGTCAGAAAATTAACTTCAAATTTCATTAAAATTGGTTTTCTTCAAATAATGATCACAAAATATGATGAACCCATTATTTTTATTTGAATATATATACATATTTTTAAACAAAAGAAACCTTTATTAAAGCTATAGTTTTTAGCGGTAAAAATGTTTTCGCTGCTTTTTTAATAAAAAGAATGCATTGTAAATTGTAAAAAAATTGTTTCCAGAAACATTACGGAGAAAGCCCCTTATTAATGAATTCGATATAACTCGAAGAAAATTTAATTTGTCGAACAACCGATATTATCATAGAATTAAGCACTGTTCAGTTAATATTTTCAGACAGGAAATCATAATTGCAAAAAATAGTTCTACTTTTTTTAGATTGCACGTTTTGCGTAATTGTTATACGTACGATTCTAATATTTTCCTTGCTTGAGTGAGCGTATAACTTTCGGCGTAGCATAATTTTTCATAATCTTGAATAAAAAATAATTTAAAACCAGGAATACAAAAAATAATGAACTAACGGAAAAATTATATAAACGATCACGATAGGAATGTACAGATGCACGGCTGTAGAAAAGAAAATGCACTCCCTACCTCTCTTAAACAATCGGGCGTTATTTTCAAACAGTATTTTTACTTTGAGATTTTGAGTTTCCGTAGAAGCCAATCTTCGACGACAGTGTTTTTGCTTGTGCGAAGCCAGATTCGTTCACTTTTGGGGGCTAATTAAGCTATTTTTGTATAAACAAGATGTTTTTTTATTTACTTCAATATCTTAGGACACTTAATTTACTAATTATTTTTTAAACAAACCCAGTTATCTTTCAAATGATTTACACAATGAATTTATTTAACTTCAAAATTTAGCTGAACGACATATCTTCTGAATATCGCCGTGAAAACAGCTTTGATTATAACTTTTTTTTCACGTGTATAATACTTTTTTTAAGTTTTTTAAAATAACTTTACTTATTCTTTCAAATACAATCAAAAAGTAGTCGGAAACATGAAATAAGTTGGCTTTCAAAACAATTTGCACCCAACGTTTTTCCGCTATTATTGTTCGTACCTAGTATTCTACCATCTACGAAATTAACTGCAATACAGCTAGTTTATAGCATCCAATGGTTAAACATTTAAAACGAAAACCTAAATTTTGCATATCAGCATGAAAGCTATACCTTGTAAGAGCCTTACACTCTCAAAATAGAGATCAGTTAATCGTCATATCAAATGAATAGCAAAAAAAAAAAAGTTGTCTGCTTAATTACAAAACAAAACAATCTTACTTGAATACTAGAATTTGACATGAAAGCTGTCGGGTAGCTTCGACTTCGTGATTAATAATCTTTACTTTTTGTTATTTTCGACACAAATGTATGTCTCTTCTCGTTGTAATGGAACAGGTTCTCGCATTTCATGTAGGTTTCTATATAAGAAGTTAGATTGCAACACGCATAGTACATGCTTATAAACTGATAAAAGAGATCATGACACAGACAAGATATGAGAACGTGTTATAAGTTCGGGCTGTAGGCTTGACGTGACAGATTTAGCTTTGTCGAGATGACTGAATCACATTGACTAATACTGTCGAGAATGTAAGAATTCGTAAAGCATCCCTCTGGGTAGAAATAAAATAATAGGGGTAGACTTAACAAGCATTGACTTTTAAAGCTCAGTAGGAGGAAAATCTGAAATAACACTAGTCTTTCTCTGCTTATTCATAGATTATTTCTACTCATCTTGCTTTCTCCTTTTCTACTGCACCTAAGCATTACATTTATAAACTAGGTTTTACCTAAAATAGTAAATATTAATGATTGTAAGTCACAAAATTCACGAATCATACTAATAGGTAAAAAAATATGTATTTATTTAGTGAATTATTTCGGGATGCAACTTCTTTCATAAATAAAAAATATATATATATATAATACTGCCCTATGGCAGGATTTTATATTTATAATGAATTTTGTTAAATAGGTAAATATGAAGATCACTGATTACATTTTTGTGAATTTATGTACGTGCAAAACCGATGGCAGATCTTTAAAATTCATAAACATTTTGGCCCCTCATTTCCTTTTAAACATTCGCCAAAATTCAATGAATAAAACAATCTTAAAGAGTTTTTCAGTATTTATTAATTATCAATCACAAAATATAATCTATTATTTTCAAGTATTAAAGCAGGACAAATAACTTTGCTTTATTTTATAAAAAAAAAGCATTGTAAATGTTAATAATTAAAACAAATGTTACTATTTCAGGAACATTGCGGAAAAATCCCGTTAAGTCCGCTATAATGAAATTAATATAACCCCCAAAAAGTAATTTCTCGAACTATCGATATTATTTTTAAATACAGCATTTTTTTTTCAACCCCCTCAATAATATAATTGAAAGTTATTCCATGTGGTTTTAATAAAAATCTTTTCAAAAATTGCAAATGTAATATTTTTCTTGGTGTAAATATCAACAATTCTTATATGCCTAAAAATAAGAAAAAGGATGAAATCGAGGATCATTACGAAAACTAATTTAAAAGACCGTATCATTATTAATAAAGATTAATATGAGAAACACGGATGGGAAAACTTGTATAAGAATAGAAACAGAAACACAGGATTTGCATCCCATCCGCCGATTTCTCTTTAACAATGTTATTGCTTCTTTGTTCAATGAATAAATTGCCAGTGTAATCAGTCATTTTAAATGTCGTTTTCCCCACTTAAAATACACTTTTACTTTAATTTAAAAATAATTCATTTAATTTATCGCTAGAACTATTTCGAGAAAAAATGTCATGTAAACAAGTAACTAAATATGCTACATAGCAACCACTTTTATTAAGATTACTTCAATTAATGAATATTTTTCAATTCTTCTGTTTTTCAATAAAGAAATCGGACCATACTATTTTAATTACTCTATCAATGTAAAAATAAAATCGTGTCTCTGACATTTTAAACTTTCATAGAGTCGCTTTGTTGTTTTGATTTTTCGAAGCTGGGTCTGTTATTAAACTTTCACCTTTTGGGTTTAATTAACGTATTTCTTGTGTACAAACACATTTGTTTTTATATTTCATTCAATATGTTAGGACTTTACTAATTATGTTTGAAATAGTCGCAGGAAATTAATATATATCGTCCAAGAGATTTTATAATGAATTTATTTAACTTCAAAAGTTAGCTGAACTTTTCAGTATTAGGCGCCGGATATTTTTCATTATAACTTTTTTATAACATGTGAAAATAATTGCTCCTTTTAATCTTTCAAACAATAAAACAGTTATCGGAAACCTATCAAAACTTATGATCGACCGTCTATCAAAACCATGTCGGCCTATCAGTTTCAATCGTAAAATCGCACATATATATGGTATTTAAAACGTTAAATCGAGTTGCAGAGTAATTAAGCTTTCAAAAGCATGATATATGGCTAGTGTCAAGTCATGCAGCCTGTACAAAAGTGAAAGGAGCTTGTACGGAAATATTAGAAATAAAAGAATAAAACATGGTCCAATGAAAGATTCCAGTAAGTTACATGAAGTAATGGAAGGGGTAAGCAATGAAGGGTCGCTATTGGGGGAATAGAATAGAAAGTCAATTGATCCAACATTCCCTTTGAAGTTATTTCGGTCAAATATCTGTCGACAATCGGTCGGTCAAATCTATTCTCGGTGTTTATTTTATATTTATTTTTTCATTTTAACGCAGGAATAGAGGTGATCGTGTTTTTACGCCCATAGTGTTAAAAAACGGTTGGGTGGAAGATAACAGGAATTTCGTTGAAATCGAAAGCCTTGTTTCGCATCTCAAAAATCGTCATTGGTAATCTGGCCTACGAGCCTGTTAAAAAAGCCTTTCCGAGTCGGATATGGCCCGTGGGTCAAAGGTTACACACGTTATGTTTAAGTGATGCAAATTCTATGATTATTCACTTCTTGTCTTACAATACAGATTCTCAAGTGCAGGTGGTACTTATTGTCTGTCGAGACTAAAAACTAGACTATATCTTATACCTGTTCTAACAGTGGGTTCATTCATAATCAGAGTAGTTCCTATTCAATTTTACCTGGACCTAACAAATTACATATGGATGATGATATTCATTGAATTAATTACGAATTCCCGCACTCCAGAATATCGCGTTTCATATTCAAGTAAATATGATACATTCTCTAGCACAATATTCTCTGCAAATCAACAGTATAGCGCTCATGTTTTTCGCAAACAATAATCCTATTGAATAAAGTTTTAGATAAAGAAAAACCCTAAAATATAGGAACATTAGAAACGGGCCCAGTTTAGTCGTTTGTGTCACAAATGGAAAAATATATAGCAAAAATATATTTCAGAACCTGATATAATGTTCTTTTATGACTCAACTAAAAACTCTTGTACCTCTATTGTGTTTCCACAAAATGCATGACTTGAAAGACCCACGCATGTTGCATCTGTTGAGTGTTATTTCTAATGCAGGTTGAAATCATCCTTATCCATTTGCTGGCTTATACATTTTCCCTCAATTCTCTGTGCTCCAGTACGACGACGACGACGAATAATAATAATAATAATAATAATAATAATAATAATAATAATAATAACAACAACTTATACGTTTAGTCCTTCATTTTATCGTTGTCTTTTCTTTAATTAGTGATTCATGATTTAAATTTTAATGCATTTAGTCGGGTATAGTTTTGTCATACATAGGACATATTTTGAGATGTTTGCTTGGCGAGTACTTTCAATCTCCGAAGAGTGGACCTTCGAGGAATAGCAAATACGCATGACAGCGGTTTTGCGAACTTTCAAATTCGGTCTTCACTAATAGATACGCTTTTATGATTTAACAATGACTTAAGTTAGTTTTATCGTTAAGATTTTTCTAGTTATAACAACCGGAAGTTATATATGACGCAAGGGTATGCCATTCTTATACTCGTGAATAAGTTTCCAAACAAATATGGACAGTATGCAGAGACTCAAACAGTCGAAGACTGCGCTGGATGCATCCTGCTTGCTAATGACTAGATGATACCTATCACTTTATCAATGGAAGATGCGATGATGGTAGTATTGACTTTGCTGTTCGTTTGTTATCTATCACGTACAGCTTAATATGGGAGACAGACACGATGCCTATAACATCCGGGTTTAAAGTCGACTGAGTGTGTGTAAATACACGCATATATTTTCGTATTACACGGTCTATTGCAGTTTTCTATTTTCTGCCAAATCTATTTAAAATATTAATGAAAATAAAATTAGCATTTTTTTTCGAACCATCGGAAAGGACAAAGCTCATAAATGTATTACTTTAAAGCCGTTTATAAACAATAATTAACTTTTCGAGTATCATATATTAATCCTACAAAAGTTTGATATTGTGAGTAAAGCCATTACACCATCGAGATTTAACTTCAAATAATTTTTAAACAATTAATTTTACAGTCTCTCAAATTTTCTTTAAATATTTTGCATGCATTTGATCTTGCAATTACAAATTTCTGAAAATTGCTGCGTCAATTGCTGAATGTTTGTTGTATATGTGCGTGTGTTGCGATCGAAAATACCTCGATGCTGGACCTACTAAGAAACACTGCCATAGTGTTTATCATAAAGCGGTCCTTAAAATTGATTGCTCAAGAATCGGTGCTTAAGTTTTCTAGGAACTCGTCATTGATCAATATATTTTAGTAAATGTTAAAAAATTCAACAAATACACGGGCATCTTAGCGGATGAATTATTAAATCTATAAATTAATTATTTTGTTCACAAGATCTAAAAGAAAACAAAAAATACGTAGATCAAAGATAAAGGTTACATGAGGTAAGTTGAATAGTTTATTTATTTAAAATATGTATTATTTGTAGCTATAAGATATATCGTAAAGGAATGCCGGTCCTAAGACCGATAAAAGTCATTTCCGGAACACAAGTTTCGTACGGCATGTACCTATGCATGCGACGATTAAACTTAAGATAAACCTTATGTCTTGAAATATTTTATAATTTTGATCCACATTTATTGCATTATTTAGATTTACATTTATTTTATGATTTTGATTCTAGAATATGCCACAAATGAATGGCTTATACTTAGTGAGTCTTGAGAAAGAAATTAGGACATATGGAATTTTTCTTCATCGGTCTCTAACTACTATAGATTAAATTCAATGCAAATATAAGATGCGTTAATTTTTTATTGGGCGGTGGTACCCATATTATGCTCTCTAAAACCTTGACAAATACTGTAAAGAAAAGAAATGTTAGAGAAAATTTACCGAATGTAAATACTATGGTAGCAGTGGTGCGCATATAAATATGTAACCATATATAGACACGTATATTTTTATAAATATATATATATATTAATCCCATCCTTTTCATTTAGTGTGTCCTTTATAACTGAAATATATATATATATATGTGTGTGTGTGTGTGTGTGTGTGTGTATAATTACGTAAGTATGAAAAACAAGTATTTCTAAATAAAGTACTTAATATTTATTCAGAAAAATATAAGCTTCCTTCAACTATGGTTTTGCCTTTTTCTGTGAGATATATTAAACTCTAAACATGAGCGTATATTCAGGATTCTTTCTGTACTTGCCGGTTTTATTCGGCATGATATATAGATCTTGTTTCTCTTTGTTTTACTGTTATAATAGTGGCTTTTTGGGCTACAATACCGGATTGCAGATTTAAAGATTGCTGGTTTTAAATCCTTTGACTTCCTATATTGATAATTGCGTAAGCATGAAACACTAGTTGCTGTAGACAGAAATAATTGATATTTAAGTAGGAAGACGCATATATATATATATATAATATATATATATATATATATATATATATATATATAGCCAACTCTGAAATCCATACCAACAATTTGTGTTTTATCACGAATAAATATTGCTATTTGCCCCTGCTTTAACACTTGTCATTATTAAAGTTTCTTATATGTACGGAGTGGAACGATAAATCTGTCGCTCTAAAGAAAACAACACTGCAGCTGTATTTATAAAGTTTTATTGAAAAAATTAATTCCGGTAACTTATTTAGTAGAACTGACGCCTATTAAATGTAGTCGCTTTCAGCCTCAATACGGTTCCGCAAATGGGACCGTGCCGTTTCCATAAGCTCCGGCCGGAACTCGATAAATAATTGGCAGATGGCGGCTATCAGGCTGACGTTAATCTTGTGTGAGGTCATGTTGGTAATGCTCTCGACATATAATCAAACGAAGTAGTCCAGCAGGTTCAGGTCGAGGAAGGAAGGGGGCTCGTGATAGAACGGTACAAACTCGTAGTACTCTGTCTGAACCGAAGCCTGGATCTCTCTGGACGCATGGGCCGGCACCGATTCCTGCTGTCCACGTCAAAAATCTGCCAGCGGCCATCTGATTGCACTAGAAAGTCACAAAACTCACATTTAGGTACACTTTGGTATTGACTTCGAAGATTTGAGGAAGCATGATGTGGCCCTCACTTGAAACCGTAGGAAAGACTACAGCCGTGGCTGGAAACTTTATTTTTTGACACCAGGCCCGTCCCTCTTATTTGTGGCAATCCAGTGGTTCATTTACCGGATACAGGCAATAGTCCTGTATTTGTTAACTTGGACCGGTAGAGAGCAGAAGTTGTAGAGCGGCGCATTTCCGTACTCGCTCGTTAAACATTGTCATTTTCAAACATGATAGAAGGCTCATGATAATTTAATAGGACGGCAATTTTATCGCTCCATTCTAGATGTTCTCACATCCCTACACCCATGTTTACAATCACATTCAACTTCCATTTCAAGACTCACACAAAATCTTAAGATTTATAATCGAATGTCGTTAATCCCATGGATAGCAAAATAGTTGCGCAATTGAAAAGGGCAAATAATTTAATACAAATACAAACTTCTACAAGTAAGTACATGTCTAGTGTTCAATAAATGGAAGAGAATGAGGACGTTTTTGGCATTGCCCATTACCGACTAAGATATCCTTTATTTAACTTGCCATACTCGAAGAGTGCGAAAAAATCTTTGTATGCTTAAAATATTTTCGGAAAATATGGTCCGCTCGTGCCAAAGCTTCGTAATTGAAACCAAATATAAAAAAAGGATGATTTCATATTGTTTAGCTTAGCATATTATTTTACCTTATGTGTACTTTCATACTCATTTGAATTATTCATTAGCCCGCGGGTTTTCTGAAATTTTTACACGAGACATGACTTATCAATTTCACTAATTTATTTTTGGAGTATTTTTAAAAGATTAAGTAATCGTTACAAGAGCAAAAAACGTTCATTTGAGAACAAATTATTATTACATTCTATTTGCATTAGATGCTATCTGTAATTACTACGCACAAAGTAACTATGAATCCTTGGATTTAACTTTTTCAAATAACTTTTAAGGGCATTACTTAAATTTAGATATTTTTCTGAATGGAAATGGTGTTATAGATATTGATAACCATTAAAATATGACTCAACTCATGCGGTTTAATAGAATTACATCTCTGTAAAAGGACATAACAGTAGACGTTCTGTGCGCGATTTCGTCCAGTTTTTATTAAAATTATATAAACAAGACTGCAGCTGATTTCATTTTATATGCTGTACATTTCGGTATAGATTGTGCTTTTAAATTGCTCTGAACTAAATAAATCAATGCTTTGACGATTTATTTATTGTTATTAATTAAATGTTTTATTGAATAAAGTTTGTCTTAATAAATATCAAAGTATGTAGACGTTTTATCTAATTGGTACAAACGCGTAAACAAGCCCTCTATCCTATCAAATATATATTACTAAACGCATATTATTTGAATTTAATTACCTATATAACAAATATTGTTTGTAGACTGATTGAATTAGCAACACTCTGGTTATGAAAGTATCATCGCATTATATTCACTTTGTTCTATTTCTAATAATATAGGTACAATCAGCCATGTATATCATTTGGTCATATAGTTTTGTGTGTAGATATGGCGAATGCACCTATGCTACATTGTCACCCAAGCAGTAGTTCATTGCCGACAGAATGTTAATCAGGACGAAAGATCATAATACCATAATATTCCACCAAAGAGGTAGGCAATATATTGAAAGAATGGTTTAATAACAGACGAGATAACTACATAACCCTAAGTGAGCATTGAAAGTTAATATATTAATCTGACATTATTTAATAAAATGAATTAAGTATTTACTAGCCATATCTCCATTTGTATAAAAAATAATAGAATGTTTTTAAATTCAGATACAGATATCAAATCTCCCATAGTAATGGGGATAGATTTACAATACATAGATATGTAAATAACCCGCGCATACTTATGTAAATAGAATATACCTTTCAAAATTTGCTTGTTTTACAGATAATATCCAAAACGTACAAGTATACCAAGGTACATTTTATACGATTTTTTTTTCAGAAAATGTGTCAAGAAATTACTTTTCCTGGTTGATTTCGTTTGTTATTCGTTTCTTGTACAGCATGTAATTTAGCAACTTCTTCACGAAACGTGTATTTCTTTATGAGTCTGAGAAGTATTCATGCTAGGCATTCCCATGATAGAGGAATGGCAGCTATTATTTTTCAGTTTCAAAAGACGCAGTTGGTGTGCTTAGAATCTTGCACTAATGGCGCGAAAAGTTACTCATCGAACAAAAATAGTAAAAAAATAAAACGTTCGTTTCTGCATGTTACGCACGTCGCGCTGCAATGTATTAAAGGATGGCAACGTAAGTATTTACACTCCATATCCAACTTTCATTCTGTTTGTTTGTCTTTTTTTTTCTCATTTTTGCGTGCAACTTTAGAAGCTTGCCCTTTTCCAACCCCAAGGCGATTTTTGGTAAGGACAGTTATTCGATCAGTTTTCGTACTTCACCAGGATCGATATTTTATTTTTTTTCTGCAGCATAAATATACTTTTTTTTTCTGATTCTAACCACACCTTTACACTAAGTGGATGTACATAAAAAGATACGCAAAGAACATCCTTCGCTGTCTAAAACTAATTTTACATTTTCTGTTGAAGCTTTTTTTTTTTATTTTGCTAGCAATATTACGCAGATAACTCAAACATAGCACTTTTTTTACAATAGATGAAAACACCAAAGAAAAACGTACAAATTTGTTAACTCGTTTAAAGACTAGTGCAAAATCATGTTTAGTTGCATATATAACTAGTTGTGATAGCGTCATTATTTAATGTGTTTCTTTAAAAAATATCGATATACAAGCGCATAGAGGGACTGCTTCTAGATACGCGTATCCAATAATATTAGGCATTTATACTTAGGAATGGTTCGAGTAATCTATAATGAAAAATGAAATAGTATTTTTGTTAATCTGCCACGCTTACGTCTGAAATAGCATTTTCATTGGTCTGTCACGCTTCCGTATTAAATAGCATTTTCCTTCTTCTATAAAGCTTACATAATTGCATTTTCATTAGTCTATAAGGATTACGTACAGCATTTTCGTTTCTCTCTTAGGCTTTCGTGTTAAGTATCGTTTTACTTGGACTGTCACCTTTACATTTTAAATAACATTAATGCACTCATTCATTGATTTACCGATTCTTTAGTGATCGCCAGTTTTCCATACCTTTAAGTTTAAATATATAACGGTTTAGCAAACTAAGATACATTCATTTATATAGCTTATTCTCCGCAACATCCAATACTTTAAAATGTTATTGTCGAATACGTTTGTGTTCAATTATCAGGTAAAATAATAATTTGGAACATGATCGAATTGTTTATGCATTTCACTACGGGTAGGATTTTTCTCTCGTTTTCTAAAATGTAATTAAAAATTGACCTGAAAATTAAAGTTATTTTGCAATGCTTGTCATTTGGTTTTAATTAATAACGTCTAACTTAATTTTAAAACTACAGAAATATGTTGAATAAAGTTTTTTTTTTTTTTTTGCAAAACCATTATGTTTGTTTCTTTATTTCGACTAACTGGTTACTTAACACATGCAACTTAATAGAAAGTGTAAATTAAGTATCCATTTAATTCGATTGCGGGGTACTGATTTGGACGTCATAAAGACTACAGCCACTCCTTTAGTTGTCATTACACTCAAATTCATTCTGATCTGGATTGTTAGTCGGTGTTAGTCTTCCGTCAGAGAAAAGATACCCTGAGTTTGATATGAAACTCTTTTTAGTGCTGAACATAGTTATTTTCCTCATAAATAGCACCATCGATTAAATATTTGAAAACGTGAAGACGTTATCACATATGTTTTGCGAAATTTCGCTTTATAAACAAGAAATGTGTTGATATGTCGTAAAACAACACACTATCTAGCAAGATATTTCTTGGCGAATCGTCTTATAAATATGAACCGTATATCAAACATAATTGGTTACATTATTCGCGACTATGTACCTGAAAGATTATAAAGCGTTCTCCTTGTCATAACATTTGATAATGTTTCTTAAATTGAGAGTATGAATATTATTTTTCAATGTCTTTTGATTTATTTTTTTTTAATTCAAGTTCACGCCTAACAAGGCATACTGCAACTTGGACTCAAGGAACTACTATTTGGGACCATGCTTATTAAAGACTAAAAAGATGTTATTTTACGTTACATTTAACTCTGCATATCAGTAGGGTCAGGGAAACAAGTAGCAGGAAGGGAATTCCAAAGTCTAGCTGTTCGAGGGAATAAACTATTAGAATAGAAAGGTTTCTAGCATTTATGAACAACAGTGAATGGGTGGGATTTTGTCGCTAAGCGGGCGTCGATGACATGTTCATAGATGGGGCGCAAGTTCATCAGAGAAAATTCCATTAAAATACTTATAAAATAAGTACAGAGATGCAACATTGCAGTGCTGGGATAGATGTTGGAGCTTAGTTGAAAAAGTAAAACCTATTAGATTGAATTGCCCGTCAATCTTAGGCTGTTTTAGGCAGTTTTAAAGAAGGAATTCTTCTGCAGGGTGTTATTTGTCATAGATATCGGTGGTTGGCGAGGTAGATGTCTTGTAATTGTCAAAGGAGGGCAGTTTAGTCTTACTAGCATTAAATGTTATCATCCATTTACGGTCTCGATTCAGTTATAGACGATTTTAGACACACTATTTCTAGAGAGGTATTTAATGAATATCAGAAATAATAGTGGCTCACGGAACTCCCACATTGTTGTAATGCTGCTTGGATGCACTTGGAACACAGATGATTGAATGAAAAATGAAAAGAAGAACTTTATTAATTAACTGCATATGAATACTGTTCGAAATTTAAGTATTCGCCTTTGGAGTACAGATATTTTATTTTTATATTCTGTACATTTCAAGTTGTTCTTTGTCATCTCATAATTTCAATTGCAGAATTCGATGCACATAGGAAGTCATTATAATACAAAGGGCCACACAGAAACCAATACACAACATTACCTATATAATATACAGTAGACACCCAGGATACGGTGTCCCTAGGATGCGTTTTCCCGGATTATGATGTGAAATACGATGTTTTTTCCGGACTCTGGTTACGGTATTTTCCCCACCTAATGGTGTTAGTTATATTATTTGATTATATACATATGTATTATATACTATATTGCATTTTTTTACTATTTTTAATGCCGTACCTCGGGATTCTACTGTATGTACTTTATATAATCTCTACTTCCATTTATCTTTATTCACCTGATACGATACGAGCAACAATATTTTTATCCGATCGATAAACGTATTCAACATTTGTCATTGATGATTCAAAAGAATTTCCTTTTTTATTCATCGTTTTTCAATATTTTTCCTCTTTTACCATATTTAGTTCCCATTCAACGACTGTGTTTTTAGCTTCATTTTTAATTATTTGTTTCTCATTTTAACAATTCTTAATAGTTTTGTTATATTGCTTGTCCTTACGACACATTCGTCCTGTATTTTATAGCATTTTACCGTTTTACTTATTATGCTTTTTACCAGCTCCTGTTTGATAAATAATATATAATATGCGTATGAACAATACATTCCAATAAATATTTCAGCAGATAGATCCCGACAAATTCACTTTTGCATTTATTTATTTATCTCACTAAATTCTAGTCGATGTTATGTTCGATCTCTTTTGCGTAAGTTATATCAAACATTTGGAAGTGTACGGAGATATTTTGCTCTCGTTCTGCCAAATGAATAGACGTTGTACATAATTCGTAATTGCATTCTTAGAATCGCCCGTAAAAATAATACTACAATTGTTATTGGTTTGTTGGTCGGTTGTTTTACGGCATACCAACTATATTTAGTTTATTTAATGCCAAATCTAGTGATTTTGACGAAAAGTTTTTTCATATGTTTGTTTTTTTCTTTCAAGACAGTTTCTAGTTAACCAATTGTTGGGGCGCTAACAGGTACTACCACTCTGAGTCAGAGTGGACCTGGGAGCAATGGTAATTAAAAATGTGGCTCCATACTCCCCAAAACTAGCAAGCTGTGGCCTCACTATCGGATATAGTTTAAGGTCATATCTAGGACCAACAATTGTGGCGAAACGGATAAAAATATAAAGTTATAATCGGTGCATACTTGATGTCTTCTGGAGGTGAAAATTTCAGTACTCAGTGCGCTCGAACTAAGAATGTAATTATTTAGACTGCTAAATTGCTATGTATCAGTGCTGGAATGAAAACTGCCGCCGTAAATAAAACGAAAGTGTTCTGTTTGAAATTTGGTACAGATTGTAAATTTAACAAGTCCTACATGGAGAAAAGTGGAGATAACATGTCGAAACATTGTGGGAGTCAAACAGAAGATAATAAAAACATAGTTCGAATAAGTAATATTTAAATACTTATTTCTGAATGTTATAAATCTTTTTAGCAAGACTGCATTGCTGCAGTTTTTATAGAAGTTAATGCCTATATATAACCCGTGCCAGAACTTTATGCAAATCGATAGTTTTGTTCTAACTCCGATAGTTTTCAATGAAAATTTGTGAAATTTAGCACGTTATATGGCAACACTAACACAAGCGCAGAGCTAAAATTTTAAGTTAATCCCGCACAGTAATACACACTTGGCAGACATTTTCGTGATTTGCATTGTTTTCAGCGTGCCAACTTCATATGCAAACCAATGCTAAAATATGGTACAGTGCTAAAAGATCATCGAAACATTGATTATTCTAGGAATTTGTAAATTGAGAACAATAATAAAGAACAAACAACTTCAATATGGTTTCATAGTATAATCAATATCTTATATAAGTGCCATTTTTATTGACAAGAGCAAAAAGCCTTTGGTCCATTGAAGATGTCAAACTTTCGATGTCATCTGATGAAATGCCTATGATAGCAGATAGAATAGCATTCCAGACGCCATCCCTGGAGTTGTACTGCGTTCCTCTGTAGTAAATATTTTGTTTCAAGATGCTCCACTGATTTTCGATCGGATTAAAATCTGGAGAACAGGCTGGCCATCGGATTATTTTCCCATGTCTGGCAAGAACTCTCTCCAAATATTCAGTGGCTATCCTTGCAGAATAAAACGGTGCATCATCATACATGAATACCATCTTTTTTCCTGAATGCCAAATTCTTATTCTTTTGCCAGGGTTCCAAGTGTTCCTTAATTTAGTTAATGTAGAGTTTGGCGGTAATTTTCACTCGCTCCGCGACTCTGAATTGTCCTACCAGCTTATTGCCGATGATTGCAGCCCAGAACATCACACCACCACTTCTTTGTTGACGTCTTATCCTTTGGGGACGTAGACCCTCATTATGGCACCATCCTCCCCTCCACCCATCGGGTCCATCAAGGGTCGCTCGAGACTCATCGGTGAAGAAAACAGTTTGAAAATTCACCTTCATGTGGTTGCTTGCCCACTCTATCCTCTTTTTCAATTCAGGGCGGACGTCTGGCTTTCCAAGTTTTGCAATCGTTCCCAGGATACGGCACCGTTGATTTGGGCACATCAGGAACGCCAGCTTTTTCAAAAATGTGTTTGCTAGTTTCAAGTGGGTTACGATTAAATTCTCTCTTGATCTTGCTCATTGTTCGATGTGACAGATATGATTTCTTACGAATTTTCCCTTTGGCAGAACATCTGTTGTAAAGTTGAGGATTAGTACAATAATTTTTGATGGTACGATGATCAAGGTGGAAATCTTATTATGGAGCCTTTGAACAATTTTAGACTTCTCAGCTTGACTTAAATCACCTTTACGTTCCATCTTGCATATAAAGTTGGCACGCTGAAAAAAGCTGCAAGTCACCAAAATAGCTACCGTTTTCTCGTTCTTGCGCAAATCAGCTTAAAATTTTATATCTGCGCATGCGTTAGTGTTGCCGTATAACGTGCGAAGTTTCACGAATTTCCATTGAAAACTATCGGAGTTAGAACAAAAATATCGATTTGTATATAATTCTGGTACAGGATGTATAATGAATTTGTGTATCGATATCTGCGTTTTATATCATGCAATTCTATATTTGTTTTGCTTTTTTAATAGATAAATAATACTGCTATCGTCCTTCGCCTTTTATTGACAATTTCTATCATTCCTCTACAAACACTCGTCATACTTGGGCGTGAATATCTCTAGGAACAATATTAGAATTTCCCTCCGCAAAGAATCCTCTGTTCTGCAAAAAAAAAAAAAAAAAAAACAAACAAAAAAAACACGTCTATTATTCCTTCGTATAACATCCCCGATTGGATTAAATCTTAGTATTCTGAGGATAATTGTTTTTTTTTAATTACATTTTGTTTCGGATTGTTGTGAAACAAAACCTTTATACACAGAAGCATGCAAAATGGCGACAGGCGTTTTTCAACGAATCAGAAATATTAAAATAAACATTATTGTACGGGAATCGTTCAAAAATTAAAGCCACCTCTTTAGTTTTGAATTCGAAATGTTGAAAAACTACAAAGACAGTTGTGGTACCATTAAAACGAGCGACGCTTTTGGGAGGAGGATCTATCTCCACATATTCCCCACTATATTCAATGCTTTTTCTTTCAGGAATTCAATTATGCATCTCTGTTTTTGACGTACGTTCACGACAGGGGTTACTGCCTTAGTCTTACATTGTCAATAGCTGCAACAGAGGGATGAATCTTTAAAGTCATATATGCGTAATTTAAGACATCATGAAAATGCAATATGCAATCTTCTCTGATCTATCCGGGCAGAATTAAAATAAGAGGCATTATTTTTGGAATGCTCCTCGGTCGTATTTTTTACGCATGTTTTTAAATAGGTTGTATTTACTTTTCACAAGGGAAATCTTTTGAAGCACGGAATATGATTTAACAGAAGAAAAAAATCATTTCTTTGAAAATAATTTACAAAAAAAACAGGATCAGTACAATTGCATTTAAATTATGCAGATAAATTGTCTACCATAATTATTGCGTAGTTAAAATCGGCTACGGACGTACAAATTATTTCGGAGTTTTGTTACAACTAATATATAGTGTAACCCGGATAGAAGAGATTTTATCTGGTCCCAGATTAGAAGCTGTGCAAATGTAGATTGTAACCCGGATATAAGAACTCCGGATATAAAAAATATGTAGGAACCGAGGAAGAAGTATCTTATATCCGGGTTATACACACAAACACACATATAGCATTAGTAAGAAATGCATCAACGGTAAGCATAAATTTGAATTTATATATATATATATATATATATATATATATATATATATATATATATATCTTTATCTTTTAAGAAAAATATTTTTAACAGAATAACCAGTGCAAGAAATTAGGCAATTGATTAATTCATTAAACAATTAATAAAATAGCTATATTGTAATTTATTAAAATTTATTTGTCCTCAATGTTTTCACTTTCTTACATTGCAGTATCTAGTATATTTTGCGTTTTATTACTGTATGTTTCTAAATTTAAAATACTTATATTAATCTTTGTAACTTATATATTCATTTATTTTGATAGCTATAAAAGGTAACGCACTATATAAAGAAGTATTTCTAATCTCTTTGTGTGTTGCAAGGATAAACTAAAGAAGCAAACTAAAATAACACGTAAGATTTATCATTTCGCTTTTTTAATGCGTAAATGACAACGAAACATTTACTCCCTTAGTGCGAGCAAGAGACATGGGGTTGTCCCGGTTCGGTCAGTTTGGTTGCATGCTTTGTTACTAGGGTCCGCGTTTCTATTTATAAACTGCGTCCAAACCTTAATAGAGAAAATTTATCGGACTATGTGAATAGAATAGGAATGATGCGTTGGGTGGAAAAAATATATCCCTTGATTTTTTTTATATTTCCTAAAAGAATCTAAAAGCATTTAGTATAAATTAAAACTATACCTGCGCATCCGCCCACCCACTGTTGTTGTCAATACTCTGAGGTGTGAACACTATTGAAAATGGTCTCGAGCAAACAGAACTTAATGTTATCAATTTGGAAAATGATGATTTTCCGCTGACACTGTTATTTCCTACATATTACTAGCAGTGAAAATTAAAATCAGGTGTCGTCGATTTTGTTGTTTTTTACCTTAACTTTACATTTGCCATTGATTCTTAAGTCATTTTGTTTTCCTCCAGTGAGATCTAGTTGCAAAGTAGGGCTCGCTTTTTTTCTGAGCCGATCTTATGCCGTCTTACGTCCTATTTCTCACCTGTTGTCAAAACTAAACTATGATTCAGAGAGGACAACGTCTGGATACTTGTCAACTCGTATGCCCTGCATATGTCGGGTGATTTACGAACAATCTCCCCATAAAATGATTGCGAGCTGACGTGCATTTCATATTTAGCTGTTTTATTGTCTTAGGCTAAATGATCTGTACATTAGTTTTAAATATAGAAGTACAAATTACATACAGTAAAGCAAGATGCAACAAACAGGAAAGAGAAAGTAGAAGAACAGACGGTCTGTGCCATGATAAAAAGGAGGGTTCCTATGGTTATCATTTAGTCCAAATATCCTTCCCTTCGTAAATCAATTGTTTTCTCGCTTACTGCGTATTCGGAGAACTTCTGTAAAGTGAACCGGTGCTTTTACTTACTTTTTAATGAACTTTATTTCAAAACGAGGCCTTCATAACTATCGATTATTTCGTTTTATTCACGGAACAAATTTACAATTTGAGACGTTATTTCGGTGTGTTAAACACCACGCCTATTTCTCTCAAATTTGTAATAGTGCAAAAGAAATTACAGACTCAATTGAATTTTCTTTTTAATTGAGCGTACATCATATTTCCCTAAAACATACGTCAACTACACACACGCATATACATATATATGTACATATGTGTGTATACTAGCAGGCCATCCGGCGTTGCCTAGTTGTAAGATAAGCTTAAATATATTTTAATTAATGCACATTCTTTATTATTACAGAGAAAATTATCTATCGATTACTAGATTGAACCTAATATTGTGTACTAGGATCAAAACTAAATATGATTTGGGTGTTATCAGTAAAATTGAAACCAACACTCTCCACCTCTTATTTCTTTGTCACTGAGCCACGTCCAAACGTGTGTATATATATATATATATATATATATATATATATATATATATATATATATATATATATATACCTGCCTCATGGTCGGGTAACCGGCGACTATACTGGTTCCCCCACCAGACTTGTTTGGTGAGGAGGGCGGCTAGTCTCCCTGAAGGATTAAAAACAAGACCTTCCAAAGGGCGAATGAACTCTTTTTTTCTGGGTCAACGGCCAACTAGCACCGTGTATATTTGTGTGTATTGGGGTGGAGAGGGCTCCCGTAAGCCGTAGTGAAGGCGACCTTTCTAGGAGAAGCAAATCTCTGATTAAAAAAACCATAAAGCGGAAGACCATTGACCGCATTAAGCTGGTCTGCAGTTTAATTTCTTGCTGGCCATCTTGCTCTTGCTTGTTGCTGGATCTCAACATTTTGAACCGAGAGAGAGAGAGACTTAGCTGTCGTACAAAGCTAAGACTCTGTAACATCATATTTGTATAGATACTCCCTCAGCCATTTAGGCTCATGGATTTTAAATGTATGAGGGGGTGGCACTCGTCTGACAAGACGTTGCAATCATCATATATATATATATATATGCACACACACACACAGAGTAGAATACGGTGCTTCTTTACTATAGCACGCTGATGTAAAAAATCTCTCACCTGTGACATACGGAAAAGTTAGCACAACAGAAATTATGTGAAATTATCGAGTAGTTTCATCAATATATTAGAAATGACGTACACTATCCTACCCAAGAAATAGGGTACTTGGGCAATATAGTACTCATATGAGAAAAAACAAAGCATATCGTACCTGTGACGTGCATAAAAGTTATTACAACAGAAAATCACGTTATATAATCGGGTAGTATGACTTTTAAATAAGAAATACCGTGCTTCTTAACTATAGTATCCATATGAAAAAGCAAATTTTTACTCTAGACGCACAAAAAATTCATACAACAGAAAGTTCCTACACAGGAAATTAGGTACTTGTACATTATAGTACCAATATGGAAAACAGAATATCTTATCTGTGACCTATATACGTTATCAAAACCGAAAAGCATGTGATATATTCGAGTAGTATGATATATATATATATATATATAAGAAATGATGTGCTTATTCACTCTGAATAAAACTCTGTCAAAACAAACAAACTCTTACCTGTAACACACAGAAAAATTTGCACAACAGAAAAGTTTATGTAAATTATTTTAAATATGTGCTGTACTTTACCCGCCCTAGGTAAGTAATTTTTTTTCTATATACGTGCTGTAAATTTCCTGCCCTAGGAAAGGTACAACTATTTTATACAGATAATACCCGTTCTAGCGTAGGTAGAATTTTATTTTGCTCAAGGTAGAAAATGATACATAGACATCAAAAATGCTTCTATCCTAAGAATAACAGGTATGTTCAAAAATTTTCTCATTATCTTATACGGGCCTGAGCAACGCCGGGTGGCCTTGCTAGTTTAAGTTTTGCGAAAACGTGGTTCGCTCGAACTTATTTGAGTTCGGATTACAGATGCACCCCTCTCTCAATTCTGGATCTTTTCGTGTGGACGGTTAACAATTCTGCTTCGTCGTCTAAACGCGGGTGAATATTGGCTAAGTTCTCACTGCAATCTTGGGATGTCCGGGAGGCAAGCAATGTTCATGGTTAACGTGAAGTACAAGTTGGGTAGCTTTCAGTGGGCTTCTCACCAAAGTGTCAATCTCCAGATGGGCTCGAGAAAAAGAGGCTGATGCGAAAGCGCCCAACGTTTTTTATAGGTTAATACACGTGGTCCCTAAGGGGGTGGGGGTAGGACATTACTGCTAGCCAATCCACAGAGCCTTAAGAGGGACAAGTGTCATAAGTAGCAGTAGCAACATAATTAAATTCAAATAATAACGAATATATGAGAACCGTTATAAATGAATTACGCTTTTTGTATTACATATTCCACACTTGGATATGAAATACAAGTGTGTGTGTGTGTATATATATATATATATATATATATATATATATATATAAGAGAGACAGTCACGTGTCATGAGCCCTATCTTAAAAGATAAGATCGCCCCCATCATCTAAAACAAGAGCCAACGGTTCACAGTAACATACATATATATATATATATATATATATATATATATATATATATATATATATATATGTCAAGAAGTAAAAATGAAATTTACTAGCCCAAAGCACCAGTAAACTTAAAGAGAATATAATTAATATTTACATCATAATCGCGATCAAATTAAAAGCTCAGTGCAACCAGGGTAAGAATTAGAAATTGTTATTAAAGTAACAAGAATTCATTGTTTGACAGGATAGTCCAAAAGAAATATTTAGATTTCATTAGGATGCGGGGTTTCCAAGAATGCGATTTGTTTTTTTAAGAGGACAGATATTAGCAAATTCTTATTATAGTGAATCTAGTAATTTGCTGATACTCTCATAAATTGGAATTGTAACATGCGACCACTTATCATATATGCGAAAAATTTAGTAAAACCCGTGTACGAAATGAAAATAAAAGACGTACAAATGAAAGGATATGCAGTGGTTTGGTTGTTGTGAAGGGGAATTATAATATTCTTATAAGAAGTAGTCAGAGTTGTAATGTTGAGATTACGATGAAAATTAAAAATTCAAAATAATTTTGAAGTACGGCAATAGCATAAGCCAATAAAATTAGTATTGTGTAATGTTTTTCTTGTATCGTCTTTGTTTTATCGTTATTTCAATGGCAATCTCTGCCCCCCCCGCGTCAGTCTTTCACGAAAAACACTTGTGTATCTGAAACCACTGTCAGTATTTTCCCCGACTATTTATCTGTGCCTAAATCAAAACGTAGATTCCATGAACAAAGCTTCTTTCTTAGAAGTGCCTGTGGAACTCTCCTCCGTTTGCCTGTTCCCCACCTGACTACAACTTGAATGTCTTCAAGTTCAACATAAACAAATTCCTGATTCATTGCTCCCTTAAATAAGCCACTTTATCAGGTCTCCAATACTAACGATTGCTAAGATACTATCCCATTGATTACCGTACACGCAATAACCCTTATCATTGAGTGGCTTTCGGGTCATAAGTGGTGACCCCGATGTAAAACAAAAAATCGTGGAATGTTCATGCCGTACATGAAATTATGGTTACTGTTTTTAAAGGCGTCGGTTTATTGTCGGTCCGATTCCTCTGAAGACATCACATGATTTTGAATTAGGCAGAGCACATGGGGTGGGATGTGATTACCTTCCCCAGTGCAGTGGAATTTGACGCACCTGTTTGCACCTATCGGTTGTCGTTAGATCATCCGCATAACTGCAGTCGAATAACATAACTCTGAACACGATAGAACCGTTAATTTGCTAGAGATTTATCCTCCTCCATGGTCACCCAACGTCCTCCTAACTCGGCGCGGTACATACGGTTCCTAGCCTTCCCAAATAGTAACAAATCGGGTACTGGACAGAGTCATCGTTGCTTTAAGTCGTTGATCTGGCGGGAACCGGTGTGTCACCGCGATTTTGCCGTATTGTGTGTAATGCTACAGGACGTTTTATACTCTACAAACGTTGATCAAGATCAATATGCAAACCGTTCGTATATATGTTGTCCCCCATACGTAACTAAATAAATTAATTTTAATTTAATAATTGCTAATTGAATAAAACATGCATCTAGAAGTTAGAACCAAACAAAAGGTACGAATATTTGGAGTAGAGACAGAAAAATGTTTTTTTTAAATGTTTTATTCAAGCTCAGTAAAATTCCGTGCAAATTCCTATTTAAGGTAGAAACAGCACTCGAGCAATGGCAACTAAGTTATTTTTTTCATTTCAACGCACCTGTAAAATATGATTTTATTTTTTCTACTCCAATAAAAGAAAACTTAGTACTGTACTTAACATAAGTTCCAAACAAGGCTTTTTATATTTAAGGAAGGATTATCAATAACTTCTCTCACTAATGTGTTTTAAGGTAAAAAAACATGATCAACAAAGAATAGACAAACAATATAGTTAAGATTTTCTCGAAAAACGGAAATAATTTTCACACCAAAATCCGCAAAACCAGTAAATTTCATAAAATGGTATCGGAAAATAACGTTATTAAATTGATAACAAGTAAAGACTGACTTTATTATATCCTGACTCCAAGAAATACATTTTGGAAACAACATTTTCAGAGACCAGTAAGACAGTTTTGCAGACTGTTCAATGGGACGCGCAACCAAGAGAGAGAGAGAGAGAGGGGGGTAAGATACTATCCTTGTGTTCAACCCACATAGTGGAAAATATTGCCATCCTTATTTGAATAGCCAGAAAAAAACCCTAGCATTTCATATTAATTTTTTTTCAGTTACATATAATTAAATCTGTGGGTATTTTATAAGCATTGAACCTCTTATCTTGTAGTAATTAAACTGTGATTTTCATTCCCTTCTACTCGTAGGTTTGGCGAAATACGGTTTTTAGTAAAAAAAAAAAAAGATACGAAAAGATGAAAGTGATCTAAAACAAAAAAAAACAGCTTATAAAATACTGATAATTTTGTTCCAGATTTTGAGACTATTAAGGCGTATACACTTGCAAGTAATTTTGTTTTTAATGTCTTAGATAAAATATAACTGTATTTGATTTTTTAAGGAAAGTAATTGCTAAAATCTACACCAGCAACTCCTTATATAAAAGCAACATTCAATAAGATAAAACTTGCTTTATACATAAAACATTCTTAGATCTATTAAACGCATTAGGGCAGAGTGAATAGCGTTAATTTTAAATTCTATTCACGGACTTAATAATAGAATAGTAACACTTTTCAGCCCCACTTGGATGCTAATATTTAGCTCGGATACGCACGAGTTCTTAAACTAAGATATGCACCGTCTTCTAACGGTATCGGGTTTCTTCATATAACGAATTAACTACGTTCGAAATTAGGCTATTAAAGTTATCTGCTATTTTACCAAGGATAATGGAATGAAAGCAATCAATTGCTCCATATCTGTGCAGTGAATGAAGCGTAAGTTCTTTTTGTACTGGTACAGAACTTTGCTCTCTTTACCCTCGTCTCCCTCTCTCTCTCTCTCTCTTTCTCTCTCTCTCTCTATCTATATATCTATCTATCTATCTATCTATATATATATATATATATATATATATATATATATATATATATATATATATATATATATATATATATATATAATCTCGGGAGCATCCACGATTGCTTGGGATTGAATGAGAAATATTATATAAGTCGTACAATTTACATTTTTTAATTTTTATATGTCAAAATATTACATTTTTGAGTGAAGCGCAAAGTTGTACTCCCTATAGATTATATTAAAGGGGGGGTATGAATGACCTCAAATAAGTTTCTCAGTAATGAGTCAGGGTCCCTTTGTATTTTTGTTGTAAACTCTAAATTTAATATTACCATTTATTTTATTTCTATGATTTACAAGTAAAAGCCCGTATTTCCTTTACATAGCGAAATATTATACCGAATTTATGAAAACAATATTTGTATACAGATTATCTGCTCAATTTGGTTTCATAGATACAGAGTGGAACGATATAATTCCATTTCCGCTTGATGAAAAGCGGATTCTTTATTGCAGACCAATCACTGGTTGTCCAGTTGTGTACAAATTCAAAGAGCAATAAGAGCATTCTTTCATGTTTAAAAGTAACACAAGGCTTCACGAATGAGATCGGAGATGCGCCGCTGTACAAATCATGCTCTCTACCGACCCAAGGTATGAAAACAAGACCATTGCAAGCATCCTAAATATGCATCGTTGGAAGGCCGCGATTAACAAGGGCGTGCCCAGGGTGATAAAAACAAAGTTTTCGGCCAAAGTTATGGTCTTTGGTGTGGCTTCAAGTAAGGGCCACACATTTCAGCTCACATCTTTCAAGTCGGCTTAAAAGTCAACAATAAAGTGTACCTGGTTTTTCTGAAGAGTGTGGTGATCCCCTAATTCAATTAAGTGACCGTTCGCAGACTCTTGGTATGGCAGCAGGATTTGGCATCGACCCACAAGTCCGAAGATACCTAAGCATGTCCTCAGAAGAAGTGCTACGACATTGACCCGTTTTCCCAATGCCCCCCACTCCTCCAATCTAAACCCGCCGGGCTGCTTCGTTTGGTCATACGTTCAGGAATCCACTAGCATGAGCTCTAACAATACCGAAACCAGCCGGATCACCGCCATCTGCTGAGTATTCGCTGAGATCCCGCCGACGCGTGTAGAAAATACGTACTCTGAGTTCCGGAACCGTATCGAGGCAGTGATGGAGGCTTGAAGGCAGCTACATTAAATAGATGCCAGCTCTACTACATAATAAAGTAACCTGATTTTCTTTCAAAATGTACTGTTGTTTTCTTAAGAACGACCCTTTTATCTTTCAACCCTGTATATGATTGTTGGGTATATTTTCAAAGCGCTTGAGGTTCGTATGCCAACAAGCTCAGCAATTACAAGACTTATATATGTGCCTGCAAGGAGAAACATTATACGAACCGTTATTGTTCACTGGTGTTATAGAAACCTTAATAAATTCTAAAGTCAAAAATGTAAACGTCGTGTCTGTTTTACTAAGATAATTTGAAAGAAAAACGTCGTTTAACGTTTCTTATAGCTTAAAGTAAGTTACCGCATTTCTTGTTGCACTTACTGATTATTTAAATTAATATTTTTTTGTGTTTAATACACACGCACATACCTTTTCAGCTTTTAAATTATATATAATAGCAAAATGATATTCCTCTTTGTAGAATAATTTAATAATGTATATAACGAACGAGTAAATACTACAAGCCCCTCCTTGCACAAAATGTGTTCTCTGAATTATTAAGTGCAACAAAACATCCATCCAGCCTGCGCAACCGTAGCCGAGATTGAACTCACTACACGAATTTGTAGTGTAATTCAAATCTTGTCGGTAGCTGAGTACTTGATGCTTCGCCAGGGCTATCAAGCATATGTTTTTATCATGACGCGATCACTAGATGAGGTGCCTACCACGGCTTAAGTTATGCCCATCTACCTTACCTCGCGGTACATACAGCGCCTCGCCTTCCCAAAATGGCTACCCATCTGGTACTGGCCTAGCTCAACGTTGCTTCATTTCGGTGATTTGACAGGAACCGGCGTGTCAACGTGATATATATATATATAAATATATATATCCCATAACAGCAGCACATTTATTACATCCATTACCTTCTGTATCAAGGATATAAATATAGTAATATATTTTCACACACATACTAGAGAGAGAGAGAGAGTGTGATTGTCCGTATTTTCTTCAATAATTCATTAATCTGACGAGTCATCACGAAGATAAAACGCGGAAAATACTGTATAGCTTAATATCCAAATATATTTTCATAACTTACTCTATATATATATATATTGGTGTGTGTACCTCTATCGAGACGTTTTTTTATTTATATCATTATTGTACAAAGTACGGGTTTTTAATCAATTTTCACCACAGGTTTAATGTTACGAACAATTCGACAGGTGATACTAACACGTTTTCGAATAGCATGTTTTAAGTAAAAAAAAGCATGATACACTGGAAAACTGATTTAATTCAGTTGCTATTAAGCTCTGTGTGAATCAGAAAATTTCAACCGGTTCTAAACGCCGATACATATCAGCTATCATTATATCAGCAGTTCGATCGAGGTGTTCACCTGACATATTAGCCGGCGTCATTTATGTCTCAATAGACATTTCAAACATTTCTCTAATTCATTCATCTGGAAAAATGTCCTTATCGATTTCGTGGGAAAGAGATGGATAAGCAATATTGCGCATGCGTGAAATGTTTCTGGTATTTGAAAATCGCCAATAGCGTCTAAATATGAAATGACAGTGATCAAGATTTCAGTCTGCCTTTACGATAAGTATATATATATATATATATGTGTGTGTGTGTGTGTGTGTGTCCGTGTTGTCGGGATGATTCGAAAAGAATTCAATCAAGTTCTCGATAGAAAATCTGACAGCTAAAATAAAAGTATTTCTAAAATATATTACATATTTCACAGACGTATCAGGGTGTTATTGCAATGAATTTAATACATACATTAGACATGAAGACGACGTTTCATGAGACTGTTGGAATGCAAACGTGTGCTATTTTGATACAACTATATGATACTCAAGGAAAACTTTTTTCTCGTAAAGCATCTCTCCGACTTCAAATGCAATGTAAGAAAAGAAAGTTCTTTGTTGTTGTTTTGAGCAGACAAGTTCTTGCTGTGGATGTTTTACAGGAGGTGCGGTAAGAAATGGAGCTCAGTCGAGCACCTACAAAGAGCAAAATTATGGAGAAACATAAAATCTACTTTTAAAAAGTTTGTTTTGGGTAAATATATAACCTCGAGCAGCTTGCAATATTGACATTGCAACTTAAAGTAAGAAAGGCAGTACGTCTGCTGATATAGTTCCTCCCAATTTAGTCTGCTCTTTTCCCCTTGACACACACACACACACACACATGTATAGTGCCGCCAAAAAGAAAGTGGGCACTTGTAATGTTTTTCGAAAAACCCAAATTTAAGCTAAATTGAATGTAAATGTTTAAATACCCTATACCTTATTTGATTCGCCTTTTATTCCTCATAATTTCACTTGGTAATGTTAACTTTTAATTGAAGTATCCTAGGGTTCACGTCAATAGTTTCAAATTTAGAAAGCAACAAGAAATTCCACACAATGGACAATTGCTATCTAAATGTAACTTTAGAACATAAGGGCAAACAAAATTACAACAAGAACACGCTGAACTAGTTAATATTTAATCGCATAGCCCTTCTGCAATTTGTATAAATTTTGGGGCATTCTCTTGAATAAGTCTTTGTAGCAATACTCTGGTGAAAGGGCATCCCACTTCTCTTTAATTTTTGTTCAAAGTTCTTTCAGATCTGAAATTTTATCATTGCGTAGCTATTGCTTGATGTAATGTCATTTTTGCGATGGAATTTAGGCCTGGAGATTGTGAAGGCCAATATAAACACGGAATATCACCCCCTTCAAGAAACTTCTTGACATTATCCGTTGTGTGCATGAGAATCAATGTAAATTCTTCGTCCTTCCCTCGACGGACGTACTGTCTACCATGACTGCCTAGCCTATTAAACTTGCTTTCGTCGTTAAAAATCACTTTCTATCAAGATGAAGAATCATGGTCTTCATTGCATCTGACAAAGTCCATATAGCACTTTCTGCTTACAGAAATCATTGGTTTGCTTTTTGGAACACAGATTCAAACATTAAATTCCTCCAATCTGTTAATTGTAGAAAGAGAGAACGTTTTAACAAGATTACACTGTTATATGATTTTGGGAGGAGTTTCAAATCTGTTTCATAGGCTACAGATCTTCCCTGTAAGAAGTAACTCTAGGACAGGCAAATTAAGGGTCATCACGAACTCTGTCGATATTTTGGTGCTTTTGCGCAGTCAGTCGTTCCGTTTTCTCATCATATTTATATCTCCGACCTATTTCTTGATTGGATAAACCAGAAATAAGCTTCTAACAGATGCTTGAGGAATATGGACAAACTGTTAAGTTGTATCACCTAGGAACAACAGCAATTACGATAAGAGATGCTAAAAGGTGGATATTTTAACCTGGTTTTAATTTAATTTTTTTAACTGTGGAGTTACTTTTTGCCTTCTGGCTTTGAGGTTAACTTTTTAAATGGATGTGAACACTAAGATACTTCAATTAAAATCAAGTATACCCAGGTAAAATCATAGAGGAATGAAAAGCGAATCAGATGAGTTATAGTTATTTTAAACAGTTGCATTAATTTAGCTTAGATTTGCAGTTTTTGAAAAATGACAAGTATGGACATTCTTTCTGGCAGCACTGTATTAGTCACACATACACATACGTCCCCCTCACACACACACACACACACACACACACATATATATATATATATAATGTGTGTGTATAAAAACAGTGTTAGGTTGCATTCTCATAGCAAAAATAAAATGTATTTGCTGATCAAACACCTGCAGATAAGAAACCAAAAATATAGAGATGTACTTTGGCGAATAACAGATAAAATAGAAATTATTATACACGCAAAATCCTATGGTTGGATATATATATATATATATATATATATATATTTTAGTCATCGACATACAGATCTGTTTCGTTGTTTCACAACTCATCAGTGCCGCTAGACAAACACCTATCCTAAGCCGAGGATCGAAACTAGAACCGTCGTGATGACAGTCGGCAGTTCTACCCCCTGACTACGGAAGCGGTGGCCGCAATTAATCTGTCCGAATGTCTATTTAAATAAACATCCGTCCGCCGCTCGTAAAGGGCTCAAACGTTTGTTTGTAAACAAACCGCGAGCTTCGCATTTTTTCAGCTAAATTAAGTGGCGAGTGAGATTATTTACGATAGTGCTCAACCCAAGAGGGGGGCTGTGTGTGTGTAGTCATTGTTTATCTAGGAACAGTCTCTACCGAACTACGTTCAATTTTGCCCTACGATATGAAACTTTAAATATAGGAGATTTTGAACCCGTATTCGATTATGTCTTAAACATGTAAAAATAGCTGAAGAAATGGAACAGCAGGCGTATCTTGATATAAAGTGCTCTCTTACACATGAGACAATATGTATTTTTACGTTAAAGTCGGTATAATTGTAACGTTTTCTCGTCCATCTGACGATAGCTCAAACAGTAACGACTAAGGTTCTAGCTCTAAATGATTTGGCTTCGATTCTAGAAGTTGTCACACATGTCAATATGTTTGATTTAAAATTATTGGTGTATATCAGATACAATACATATATTAATGGACTATGGGCTGTATAATAATAAATGACATTTGCATGAATTAAAATATCAATTTAAGTGTATCTTAAAAACCAGGCCACACCGGCCAACTTTTATAAAATATATATATGGCGATTAAGCTACATTGAATATTCGGCGTTTCATCCACTCTAGGACTCTTCAGGCTTATGCGCATAAGCCTGAAGAGTCCTAGAGTGGATGAAACGCCGAATATTCAGTGTAGCTTAATCGCCATATATATTTTATAAACTATTAACGAGCTCTACCTACGTATTGAGCACTTTGTAAGTAAATACTTTAAGTTTACGCATAAATCTATACTTTCGTATAATAATTTTATGTGAGTAAATTAAGTAGCTATATAATATATATATATATATATGAGAGAGAGAGAGAGAGAGAGAAATAGAATATTCATTATAGAAGCAATGAAAAAACCTAATAGATTTATCACATAATCTGTGGTGTTTTCTAACTTCACTCCTGTCCGGTAAACTGGCTTATGCAATTTATGAGAACTGTATTTTTTGCTTGCCGATTTTTTTTTATTTCTCTTTTGAGGAAGATCTGAAAGAAATTAATCGTGTCAGATAGTATGTTTTCTTATTTTGTCTCAGAAATAATGAATGTTCATGCTTCTTACATGTACGTATGTATATGCATAGAGATTTTTCTTTTTATTACGAAAGACTTTTTACGTCATATAAAAGCCCTGAGCAAAAAAATTGCTAACGTCGTTTATATCATTTTATATATATATATATATATATATATATATATATATATATATATATATATGTGTGTATATATATGTATGTATATATGCATCGAAGAGATTTATGAAAGTCTGTTTTATGTAAAAAATGTTTTATTCCTAACATTTTTTCTGCCATACTCTTAGTTTCCCAACATTTTATTTAAGATACTTATATAATTTGACTGCACTCTTTCAAGGCACCTTGTTAGATATAAATATGTACTGTGTCTTAAGGACCTGATTTTAAGAGAATCCTTATTGAGGAGTTGTACGGCTAGGTGTTTGTTCACGTCGCATTTGCATTTTTGCTCGTTGGAACATTCTAATCATTAAATTTAGATCTCGTTCCCTTTCATTATATATATATATATATATATATATATAATATAGAGAGAAAGAGCCATTCTAAAAATTATGGGACACCAATGAAAAATCGAAATTATGATTCAAACTTTTACATATATAAACTTATATGATATGTGTGTGTTCCTTGTCATATAAGAAGTGATATATATATATATATATATATATATATATATATATATATATATATATATATCATTCAACCACGGTAGTGTTTGAATATATGCGTAAGTCCGAAATGGAATGAATCGAGACACATTCAAACCCCCACCACTAATTCCGTTCGCAACCAAATTTCAAACAGGTTATATAATTGGATAGAACACCTCATTTGGAAAAAAAAATCGAAAATTGGTTCAGTAGAAAAAGAGTTACAACAAAATATGTGGTGTCACAAACAGGAGAGTAAGTACATAAGTGACTAACGCTTTTGTTTTTATTTTGCATAACTTTTTTTGTATATAAATATTTTTTACTGCGATTTTGCCAATACGACATGTCATCGTAACGGTTAGAGTACCGGGGGTTGGTGGAAAGATTTTAGGTTCAATCCCGTGTATCGTTTTTTTTTTATAATTAAAAAACCGAACTTTTTTTTTATAACTCCTTTTTTTTAACTCTCCTTATGATTTTATAGCAAAAAATGGTGAATTTATCGATTAAAAATATTAGTGAATTCTATGATATACATATTCTTTGAATGAACTCAAATTTTTCGTTATCACATTTGATGAAAACTGTAGTCCCATTTTGGCAATGCGTCTGACTAATGATGCTTTTGAAGTAATATTCTTAAGATTTTATTAAACCTGGAAAAGTAAAGGACAAGAAATTCAACCTGGAAAAGTAAAGAACAAGATATTCTAGTAAAGTAAAAAATAAGAATTTTTTAGACTTAAAATATTGCAGCTAAAAATAAAATTTGAATATTGATAAATATTTTATTTATTATTTGCGTATGTTGTTGTTTATTGTTGAGTTAAAAAGAATTAAATGATCCTAATTATGATATAATAAAATTATTAATTTTTATGTAAATTATAAAATTATTAATTCCATCTACTAACTAACTAACTAATGAATTAATTTTATTCAAACAATTTTCACTACATAAATATATGCAAATAATAGGGGGGAAATAAGTTCAATCCAGCGATTGACACCCTTTCTAACTCAACAATAAACAACACAGCTGCTATGGACTCTATACAAAACGAACTCTCTCACACGCATTTCCTTTATACATATATTGTCAGTATGCGACTTTGTTCTTTACGGACTCTAAAACGACTGGGTCGATCTATTTTTTAATTTATTACAAATGTAATATATGTGTTTCGATGTGTTTTCGTCGAATGTCTCGAAAATCGATAATAAAAAGTATTGAACTAATGAGCTATCGATTGATTGATTAATGATTGAAAGATATTGGCGGAGTTCAAGATGACACTAATTAGGCGATTATTTTTCTGATCAGCTCTTACACCAAACCTCGAGAAAACTATTAACCAAAGACAATTCCTCAACTATCAAATTCTGCAAAGCATTTTTTTTTTTATATTTGAAAGGGAGAAGCACAAAATTCCTTTATTACTGTCACGAAGATAATATCAGGTAAACATGCTCTGGAAGTGCTAGACTGTCTTATACAATTTAGAAAAAGAGGAGGAGTGACGATCAGATCATCTAGTGTGGTTTTGGTCCTAAGTAGACAATTATGGAAGGAGTAGTTAGCCGAGTTCAAAAGTGGATAGTATAATGAAAGATGAGAAAAAAAAAACGTATTCGTCGATGAAAACAGGAAAGACAACGCGATTTGTTATCGAATTTGGTGAAGAATTTGTTTCCGAAGTCTTTATTCAACATTGATTACATCCTCATTTCCTCTAAGCACTTTAATGGTATGATTCGACAATGTTTTTTACCAGCAATTTTCTCTGGCAGGTCGAAAATATGTAAGTACACATTGAGTTTTATAGACTAATGCATTATTGTAACGCCCAAAATTGTTTTATGTTTTAATTTTCTAGACGTATTATCGACGATTTGCTGATTTATTTAAATCAAAACCGATAGAAAAACAGTAGAAAGCAATTATACAAAATCTTGTATTATAACCCCTGCAAACACAAAACGGTACATGGCAATTGCATATATATATATATATATATATATATATATATATATATATATATAAACACATACGCACACATATATATTATTTGCGGTTGTTTAATATTTTCTTACAACGGGAATAAATTGATAAGAAGTCATTAAATTTTTTGTGCGCCGAAATCGGTGTCCAGATTTAAATTCAGAAATTGCTATCGGCGTTTTAGTGTTAGAACAGCAATTAATCTTTTTTTTTATCTCAAAAACAATAATTGCATATCTATTTTAAGACTGGGTTAGTTTTTATTGAGGGCTATATATTTTTATGAGAAATTATCCTAAGAGAATCAGGCTTATCTATCCCGGTGTCCTGCTATCAAAATAAAACCGCTCATGGTTTCTATAAATTCTCAGTAAATTGTATTGTTTTATTTCATACAAACTGCTATAAAATCACACACGCGCCTATATATATATATATATATATATATATATATATATATATATATATATATATATATATATATATATTAGTGGACTAGCAATATTACAGGGGAGACAATCAAATAAAAGCTGGCTTGCTAGGATACTATATACACCAATGAAGGGAACTTTGGGCATATTCTATTGGTTTGAAAATATAGTTTTTTTTGTAATAATTGTAATAAATTTGTAACCATAGAATAGTATTATAATCTTTAAAAAATGCCTGCAAATTTTCATGTACTTTCGTCTCATGGAACGAAAGACGTGAGTATTTAAATAGTCAATTTGGCTATATATATATATATATATATATATATATATATATATATAAGCAAAGATCGTCATATAATAAAATCATTCGGGCTGACGCTAAAAACATTTAATAAGAATAAATATTTAATTTCAACTGTATCTCTCGCGGTTTGCTGTAGCCTAGTGGGTCGGGTCCTTGCTAATGAAGCCAGGCATGACTTCTGTTAGTGGGGTTCGAGTCTCTCCACTGGCGTTAATCGTGATAGCCAGCACTGATGATTACCGAAAGGGTGAAATAATAGTGTCTGTAGGTATTTATTAATTATTATAGTAAATAATAAGAATAGTAATAATAATAATAATAATATATATATACCACATTTTTGGCAATTTTCCAAGTTCCAAATCTCAACGACTATTGACCAGAATTTAATGAATAAAGGCGTGTTGGAAATGTAATGACCTGAATTGTGTAATTAACTATGTGACATTTTCCCTCACGGTCTCACATAAAGGGGATACTTCCTCAAAACATCTGGCCTTGATTGAGGGAAGACTAAAACTTGCTGCTACGGTTTCAAATGATCTTAAATAACAGCAAAGGGAGACTTGATTCCAAATTTTTCTTATATCTCACCTTTTTGTTTTTCATACAAAAAGTAAATTTCATATTGTATCAACATTATCCGAGACATAGTCGTACCCGTTTATTCAAAAAAGGGGGGCTATAACTTATGAGAAATATTTGGAATCATATCTCCTCTTGCAGTTATTTCAGATTGTGAAACTATAGCAGCAAGTTTTAGTCTTCCCTCCATCAAGGCTACAGGATTTGAGGAGATATATATATAAAAGTGAAAATGTTTGTGTGTCTGTGTACATTTCCTTAGCAAGTTTTCAGTCTGGAGACTCAAGATTTGACATAAGGGGATATTGAGATTTAGGAAAATCTTCTAAATCAGTTTTCGGCCAGAAATTTGTTTGTCAAGTGGTCAAAGTTCGCTGATTTGACCTTTGAATACTCTACCAAACTCCTCCGACAATTTTGGGTGTAAACACTTGAAATTTTAAAAGTAGGTTACTTGGACATGGATATAACTTTTTAATTTGATTTAAGCCCCAAAAAGTAAATGTTAAGCGGTTAAAATTAGGGTCGGTTTTTTTTAAAAAATGGATCACTGCGGTCTAAACCAAATCACCCAGACAATTTCTGGTCTAGATATTTGAAATTTTACATAAAGTGTATTCAGACATAGGGCAAGCTTTTTAATCGATTTGGGTCGAAAAATTGAGCTGCCAAGGAGTCAAAGTTCAAAACACTTGACCTTTGCAGTGTCTAGCAAACTACTCAGCCAATTTTGGGTCTAAGCATTTAAAATTTATACATAGCGAGTATTCAGACATGTGGCAAGCATTTTAACCCGTTTTTGGTAAAAAAAAATTTGCTGACAAAAGGTCAAAGTTGAAAGAGTTGACCTTTGCAGATTCTACCAAATTTCTCCGACAATTTTGAGACAAAACACTTGAAATTTTAAATGTAGGTAACTTGGGAATCGGTAAAACTGTTTCATTTTGATTTAAGATCAAAATAATAAATGTTAAGATGTCATAATTCGGGTCCAAGCGAAAAAAAAATCACCTCTGCAGTCTTTACGAAATTACTCAGACAATATTTGGTCTAAACATTTGAAATCTTAGATAAAGTGTATTCACAGTTATAAACGGTACTTAAGGCCCGAGCAAAGCTGGGTTGAATTGCTAGTATGCATATATATATATATATATATATATATATATATATATATAAAGATAAAAACATAATACAATATTTAAAAAGAAAACGATTTTTCGAAATCCTTTCTTTTTGGCAGAGGTCGATCATTTTGGACGACACAAATATTTTTTTCTTTTCGTCATATTTTTCTTAGCGATTGTTTTTTCTTTTACACTAATACAGTTAATATGCTTATATTAACTATGAAATAATAAAATTAATAATAAAAAATTCCCATGTCCCGACAAATGCCAAAAATTATCGATTGAGACTTTAGTGTTAGAATTAGTCACATGCGTTAAAAAAAATTAACAATCGCGTATTCGTTGCTTTAATGGTCAATATATATTTTTAAACGTGAAACTAACAAAAATATTCGTTTATATTTCTAATACAATTATATTGCAACATAAAAAAATAAATTATTCTTTAAACATGTATTTTTAAGGTTGCAATATAAGTTTCTAAACGATTGGAGGTTATTGAAAAATGAATATTCCAGTGTAGTTCGTTGCAAGTTTACCATTTCTCTCCCACACTCGTTCTATTCACTTGCCATAACACGAAGGCATCATAAGATTCAAGACTGGTTTTTAATGTGGGGAAAATCCAGCTCTCAAGTTAGAAGGTACTCTGCATATGATTAAAAATAACAATTGCTTCAGTCTAGAAGGATTTCTCCTCAACTGATTAAGGACAAAAAGTGAAGTGTAATTAAGCCTCCGTTTCTCTCCTTCTCTCCCTTTATCTCACATCCATCTCTCCCCCATCTCTCTCTAACTCTTTCTCCACCTATCTATCTCTATCTATTTCTCTTTATCTGTATCTCTATCTCCCACTCTCTCTATATATCTTTCAGTCCTTCTTTATCTCACCCTCTTTCGCTCTGTCTCTCTTTCCCTTTCTCTTCCTGCTTTCTCCTCTCTCTTCTTCTCTATCTTGCTACCGCTATTTCTCCTCCTCTCTTTCTCCCTCTTTCTCTCCTTCTTCCCCTTTCTCTCTCCCTCCCTCTCTCTTTTTCCCCCTCTCTGTCTCATCCTCTCCTTTTCTTTCAATTCCTTTATCTCTCTCGCTTTCTATCTCAGTATCTCCCTCTTTATCTATCCCTATGAAATCTTTCATCAAATTTTAATCAACTAAATTACTAACAGTGAATAAGTCATTGTCAAAACATGGGCGAATCCTATTTTAGGTATTTAAATTCCTTATAGTGAAAATATAAAGTTATTTAAAAGTTGCTCCTAATAAGAACAGCACAAGAAGGAATTAGTAAAACCTTCCTAATTAAATTGATGTTGGCAGCAATTTCATCACAAGATAACACAACTTTAGACCTAGCTTAACCCGGAATAGTTGCGATCTTACTACTAGGTAGAAGAATGCTCACTCTTCTTTGAAATTACCATTATATATTCAATTCATCAAAACTCCCAGGTGCAATATCTCCAAAATATCCAGCATGGGTAAACTATTACAGAAATCCAAACTTATTGTTTGGGGTGAATGCACACCAGCATATAAACATAACTTGAGGTTCTTGATCGATCCTTGCAAGACTAGTCAGACCATGGATGCAGTAATATTCCTAGCAGGAGATTTTGAAATAACGTTACCTGTAATCCATCGATCAACACTAGCAGATGAAATAAATGCTTGCCTCAAATATTCTAGTTTTGGACGCCATGTGAAGACATAAAACTTAACTCAAAATATGCGTGTCCACCTGCAGAATGATCGATCCAGAGAGATATTTTCGCACCATTTCTTGGAAATTGGGAACGGAAAAATACCGGATTCAGGGCATATTCTGTCACCTCAAAACCTCCGTAATTTAGTTACATCAAAAGAGGAGTTGATGATTTTTTGTTTTTCCAAATAAAATTAATTATAAAGATTCCAGTTGGCTGAGTGAACAAGCTATTCTTGCAGCTCCAAACAAAGACGTCCTTGAACTTAATCATATTATTCAGCTGAGAATTCCAACTGGGTTAGTTACATACACGTCCATATATACTGTTGTGAAAGTAGACGAAGCGATTAATGATCTAACAGACTTTTCTAATTTACTACATTTGACAGAGATTCAACCGCGTGTACTGCAATCGAAACTTGGCGTATCAATTATAATATTGTAAAATATCAACCAGCTGAAGGTTTGCAATGAATGACTTACGACTTGCAGTAAAACAATTAATGACCAATAACATAGAAGCAACAATCTTGGCAGGGCTTTCAAAGGTCTTCATTCCACGCGTTCCTATTATTCCACCGGATACGCTATTTCAATTAAGGAGATAGAACTTCTCATTTCGATTGTCGTTTCCAATCACAACCAACCTCAGGGAACATCTTTAAAATTGTTTGGCTTACATCTACACTGTTTCTCACATGGACAATTGTGCGTTGCGTGTCTTCGAGAAAATCACTATATCTGCTCAGAATATTGAACAACAAAGAATTGGGTATCCACAATTACCGAGACATTAAGCAAATAAAACATGCATTTTCTCTTTTTTTAGGGGTCTTTTTCATTTCAATAAAATTGCACTATAGCAACGTACAGCAGTGTAACACTACTGTATATATATATATATATATATATATATATATATATATATATACAGTATATATAACGCGAAAAGATGTATACATTCTGTTTAATGATTAGCATGCAGTTTAAAACTTTAGTTAGCTAAAGCAGAACAAAAAAATCTCTTTAAATCTCTAGTTAAACATTGAAACTCCACATACAGTAAGAGAAAAGATTTCAGAATTTTTAGCAATTCGAAAGTCAAATCTAAGTTTTAGGTATTATTTTGGGGCATATTTTTTTAGCAATTCGAAAGTCAAATCTAAGTTTTAGGTATTATTTTGGGGCATATTTCCATAACCAGAACGTTAATTTTAAGGACTACCCGTATATTATTTTAGAACTAAGGCTTTATTAAGAAATCAATAAGGATAAACGGGCAATTTATTTAGTGACTGAAATGACTGAAATTGGGACCCATCCTCATTCGCTAGTGATCATTTATTTCGATTGGTTCCTATGATGGAGCAATTTGCAGCACCTTGATGTTATCGATTCCGAATGTTATAATTATCTATTAATTATGTATTTTCCTGGTCGTTTTCAACTCTGTATTAGTTATTTTCTAATTTTTACTCTCTCTCAATATTTCTGAAAATATCATCTGCTAGTTTGTCTATTGATTAAAAAATGTAAATAAAAATTTTCAAATGTGCTTTAGATTTTGTATTTTAACACTTCTATGTGGTATAAAAGTAGTTTGTTTCTATCTAATAGTAAACTGCTACGTATCACTTTTCATTAATAAATTCAGTAATAGAAAATTAATCTGTTAATCCAAACCTAATAGAAGTGTCTTACAAAAATGTATGCCAATATTTACAGCATAAGAGGATACTTTCAATTGCTATAAATAAACGATGCTTGCTTCAACATTATAATTGAAGGCTTAACACTGGATATAGAAAACAGTTTGCTTTTTCTGACTTCCGATTACTGCTGTCAATTAGGATTGATATTTAGACAATGCCACGCGGAAAATGTCATTTTGAATATGTGGAAAGACTAAGAATTTCCGGTTATCAGAGAGGAACACCCTCTTTAATAAAAAGGGGCCATTTCTTGTCCCCCTCGTCCTGTAAATAAAAATTACTATAACCTAAACATTAATTTGATACAATGTCTTAGTCTTTGGATCACTGTTGGCTCGAAAGCTCGTCGTCATCATTAGTATCATCGGCGGATATGACGTCACATCACTACGATAATGGGTTTCATGTCAGAATTATATATGTGTATGGATATATATATATGACTAAATCAGGATAATTCAGGTTAAACTGATCACATCCATTAAAAGCAATGGCGTTTATATCAGCCCCTTTTTCTAATCAAACAATAGTTGTTTCTTATGCGGCTGTATTTTTAAGATGCAGATTGATAATTTGTATACAGTATTTAATTTGATTAGACTATTGTTTGAATGTTTAAATGTCTGAAAGGATTCGTGGTGTAACGGATAAGGTACTAAATAACATTCCCTTCTAAGTGACACTACTCAATAGGTTGCTGTTTATGCTAGGACCTCAATTGCGAATTAAAATTCTACCCAATAATGATTGACTGAGTAGTAACTTTCGAAATTCCTTACAGATACCAGAGTTAGAAAAAAGATTCCTCAATATATACCTGAATAAATGCAGTGGTTCCATTGAAAACAGAGGTCCGAATAAGGTAATACTATTTCGTGAGTTTTCCAAGCCGTGTGATCAAAATATATAGGTATTTACATAACTAACTTATCAAGTTGTCTTCCTATTCTCTATTTATGGTTCGTCTCTTTTACAGATAGTCATAAACAATAATTTTTATGTCTCTAAAAACTGAAGCTATTCCTTTTCCTGTAGATGAATCTAACTTATTTTATTGGTCAGCGAATAATGGGCGATTCACTGTAATGATTGTCACTTTGTCTCTTGTTGTAAATTGTAACGAGAAAACTGTATTCTGATGAAAGAAAATATCATAGTTCAACTTGATTCGGCTCAAATTATAATATCTACGATTGTTGCGTGATACGATCAACTTAGTATGATTTTGACTAGAAGTCAGAAATCTAACATGCTAAGCTAACGATTTATTAATACCAAATTCATTAAAGTATTCTGAACTTTCTCAGGTTATATTCTCTTAGGATCGACTATTTAATTTATAGCCTTTTATCCATTACAATGTGATTAACAATATCGATGTTTGCCCTGGTAGTAGCATTAGTAGGACATCGATACTTAGTGTCATATAAATGATCCTATCTTTCCCCTTAATAAAATTGCTTGGACGCGCGTTCTTTATAAATCTAAAGCGTTACTCTCTTATCTAGCACTAATGTTTATTGTTGTTAAACCGTCCATTTGTAATATCACGGAGACAACTGTTCGATATTTAAAGTTGCTATCAGATTTGAACAATTAAAATTGAAGAAAACAAAACAGTACAGTAATTAGATATAAATAAATATGCCATTTTTGTTTTGGTCCGAATACAAATCAGGGACAATAAAGATACATTTTGTATCACAAAGCTGATACATGTTGTATTAGAAAGCTTATATATCTTGATTCCGTATGACATCGTGCTGGTTATAAGAATGTATTTTAAAAGTTATTACCCTGAGGTACAATAAGTGCATTGAGGTTTAGCAGAAATAACTACCTTACTCGTAATTTTCAAAAAATGGCATTAAAACTATTGCAATGACAGCTGGTTATGAGTTCTGTTATCGTATCTCACTATTCTGTAGTATACATGAGTACCGGGAGCAGGGTAGGTCAAACGGAGGTTTAAGTTTAAATAAACCTAAAAACGGTGTGTTAACTTTAAAAATCTTTACTAGCAGGACCCCTACAAACTAAATATATTGTTTTATATATACATGTAGGTATTGTAATAAACACAAGTATTTATATTAGATATTTTAATTGTTACTATTATATATATAGTAGCTTATGTAATAGTATTTTGACACTTGCAGAGTTATCACTTGGGCTGTGACAAGGGGATATTTTTATTGTTTTGGCTCTCGAGTATATATCCGACACAGTTAATTAATCAAGGACCACATCACTCTATCTAAAAATATAAGATATAAATTGATATATACTCGAGAGATAAAATAATCTAAGAAATATTCTTTTGTCATAGCCCTGCTTATCACCACGGCATCCCAAGCTCTCTTACACATGAGTTGCAATTCTACATATTAGTTTGATAGCCTTGGAAATATTATCGTAGCACTAGTATCACTTTATAACCATGGATAGAAGTTTTGTTTCATTCAAAAATTGGTGCAATTATTCCAAGTATATACAGATTTGAAATCTATTTCTATGCACGAAAAGAATGTTGACGTTCAAAGTGATGTCATAAACAAACATTTTTTTGGAATCGTGACAAACAAAGATTATATATGGGGTATACATTTGAAAAATTCACTTCGTTTTTTCTTAGATTTTAACACCAGCTCATTTAGATTTCTTGCATCGTGATAGTTTATCAACTCTCTAGATATATAGTACACGCAATGTTTAAAGCAAACTACATTAATAAAAGGTACATGCTAAAAAGGTTTACAAATTTTACTATCAGATGACAAGAGTAATTCAGAACTCCATTTAATAAAGAACGGCTGAAAGAACGCAACTGTTGGAAAATATGTATTCAACCTTAAGTCTTATTCCTGATTAATGTAAGTATTTTGATTTTTGATAAACCTGTCAATAGATAAAATTGACGGTTATTCGATGACATTACTTAATTAAAAAAAATCTACTTTACTTTCTAATTCTAATTTTAAATCTATATATATACACATATATACCCACACATATGTGCATATAAATCTCTCTCTCTCTCTCTCTCTATATATATATATATATATATATATATATATATATTCTCCTTTTACATCTTTATACATACATTTGTATGTATGAATGTACATTTATGTATATGTGCATACATGTAATTGTGTGTGTGTGTGTATATATAATATATTTGTGTATGTGCGGTGAAGCAAACATGTTCCTGTATGTCATACTTTCACGTACATAACAAATATACGACGAAAGATTGATTTCAATATAGAATATTTGTTCAGCGTTAAATAACCTATTTCCGTACGAACGCACTTGAATATAGTCAACACAATCGATACACATATGCTTGATTATCGGTGGCAATTTATTGATTTGTAAACGATGATAAAATGAAATTGGAGGAGTGTTAATGTTCAATTTTACTTTATTTTTCTCGGAAAATAAAAACTAGTACAACATAATATAAAAATCAAATGAAATATAAAACAATTAGGATATTATACTCATATTGCGTAATTCATATATACGTATGAAAATAAAAGCAGGTGTGATATAACGTTATGGAAAAACAGGGAAAGAACATCTTTGGCCTTCTTAGAAAATTCTCAGCGTTTCGTTCCCATTTTCGGGAGACATTCTCGGGAAAATGATACGGATACTTTAGTGTATTTTCTTTAATCATCCTTATTCTCCTGAGGAAGAACCTCTAAAATGGGGACGAAACGTTGAAAATATTCTAAAAAAGAGTCACAGGTTTTCGTTCACTTTTTTCCATATATATGTATATATTTAGTTGTTGTTTAAGCTACTTAGTTTTCTGGGTTATTTGCATTCGTTTTTTTTTATAGATCGCTTCCCTTTCCAGATATGGGTTAATTAGCAGTGTAGCTAAAACTCTGAAGGAAAAGAAAATAGACGGACAGAAATGATTGTTATAACAGAAATGTGTAAAACTTCCATGACGATTATCCCCAATAAATCCTGTTAATCATATGTATACAATATTCTACTTGTTCGTACCTAAGTTAGTGGGTACGTTACGTTTAGTAAAAGGCACAATACAATCTGAACGACACACTGCTTCTAAAAAAGGCCAAATTAACAGAATTTGGTTTTGAAAAGACAAATTTCGTAACCCCAGAAAAGAACACGTGGCCTCCATTTATAGTAGCTTCGTTTTCGAATATCATTAAAAGATATGATAATTGGGTATGGTGTATAAACAAATCTCGTAATTTCGACCTCCAGTGTTTCTTTATCGTAGAAAAAATCAGCAGAACGTAAGGTTAAAATGGAACCAAAAAATAACATTGTTTGCAAGAGGTACTTGACTGAAAGAGCAAATTAAATATTGTACCATATCATGTGGTTTTATTATTTATATCGAACTATGCAGTACAATATTACTTGAAATATTTACTAGTACATATGAATTTATCTCGCTGAAGTTTCTATATTTGAAATGCTATGCACGCTATTTTAATAGAGATGTTAATAAATTCCTATTTAGAATGCAATGTACGCTATTTTAATAAAAATGTTAATAAATTCCTATTTAGTGTTTATTATTGGTTTATATGTCCAATGTTATTTTAGCGCTATAAAAAAAAAACCAGTTTTATTAAAATATTTGTTGATTAAATTTTTCTCTTTCGGTAGAGTTTGCATTGGTCCTTCTAGTGTATATACTTTGAGTATTTGGACGAACTTGATTGTAGATACACTAAAACAATTTTATGACATACAAGATCGAAGGAATGTACAAATATTTAAAAGATATTGAGTTTATATATACGTATATTACACTCTTCACAATACTGATTTCATATTGCTAGGATTTTCTATGGACGCTTGTTATAATGTGCAGCTAACTAAATACTATGGTATCCGTTCGATGCACACTTATTATTAGTATGAGTATTTAATAAAAAAATAGCACATATTCAATCATATACAAACATAAAATTTAGCATAAAGTTCTTATTCTAAGTAAATGAGCTATACATTTTGCCCATTTTTTCAGGCTTAAAACTATATATATATATATATATATATATATATATATATACACTAGCAGTTCATCCCGGCTTTTCTCGGTCCCTATGCACTGTTCACAAATTTATATGCATATATATATATATATATATATATATATATATATTAGTAAAGTTTAACTCGTGTCCAGATAATCTACATCTAAAATTTCAAGTTTTAGACGCAAAATTGGCGGACGAGTTTAGTAGAGTATGCAACTTTTACTTTGATCTCTCGACAGCCAAGTTTTTGCCCCAAAATTGATTAAAAACCTGGTTGCATGTTTGAATACCTTTTAGGTAAAATTTCAAATTTCCAGACTCAAAATTGGCTGAATAATTTGCTAGAGATCGGAAGAGTAACATCTTAACTTTTCATTCCATTGGCAGCCAAATGTTCGGCCAAAAACTGAGTAAGAAGCTTACCCTATATCTGAATACTCGTTATGCGAAGTTTCAAATGTTTAGACTAAAAATCAGCTGAGTAATTTGGTAGAGACCACAGAGATCAAATTTTTTAAACGTTGACCCCAATTTTGACTCCTTAATATGTATTGTTTTGGCTCAAATGTAATTAAAAAGTTTGATTCATGCCCAAGTAACCTATGCCTTAAATTTCAAGTGTTTATACCCGAAATTGGCGGAGGCGTTTTGTATAGTTTTAAAAGGTAAAAGCGTTGAACTTTGTTCAATCAATTAACTTTCAAATGGCAGCCAAAGTGTTAGCCGAAAACCAAATAAAAACATTTTTCCAAATCCTAATAATCCTTATGTCAAATCTCGAGACTGTTGACTGAAAGTTGACAGAGTAGTTTGGTAGGAAAATGTCCACACACAGACAGTTTCACTTATATATGTTATGGAAATGAGAAGAGTATTAAATAGGTAAAAATTAGATTAGGATAAGGAGACTCAAACCTTGTAGGTAAAGTTAAGACTTGGAATGTTAGAATTTAGTTAATTGATTAATTCTATTAGAAATAGTTAGATATTGTTTATATCGTAAAAAGAATTGATTGTTCATTCTGTTTGGAATCGGAATGTTAAAATGTCAGCCAAAAAGAATGAAATGAACAATACAAATTAAAAATATATTGTTAAAAATAGGTTAGAGTCATATATTGAGAGTTCTTTTGTTATCAAAGCGTGTGCATAGCCAAGTGAATTGGGCACGTTTTGAATACACGTTTCTGACGTCAAAACGAAGAGGAATTCTCAATGTAGGTGCTAGAGTACGTCAGTCTGAGAGTCAGTCAGAGAGTTGAGTCAGTCAGTTGGTTGTCAGTGGTCAGCTGACCCTTTGGAAGCGAAGGGAAGAGGATTAACCATGCAGATCCAAATTTGATTTTCTGAAATCATCATCATTCGACCGGTCCAATGAATAAAGAATCATCATTGTGCTTTTGTAAAACTGTTGCCATGTCATCTTTCAACACCCAAAAGGTAACGTGTTAATCATTTGTTACGAACTTTGTGTAACTCTTCCAAGAATACGTATCTCCCCTCCTCTATGTTAAGAACTTGTATACATCTCTAGTCAATATATATATGAAGTCCCAAGAATCACAGAACTGTATATCTTTCTCCCTTATCATGGTTATATATGTCCTCGCCATCTTAAATATGAGCCCCCTGCTATTCAACATTATTCCTTTTCTTAATGATGAACCCCTGCAGCACAATATATTATTATTATTATTATTATTACTACTACTACTACTACTACTATTATTAATAATAATAATTTTTGTTATGTTTAATTTAGCGAACTTATAAATATAGAAATTTACACATACAGGGAAACCATGGATACACACAGAATTATACATAATCACAAACACATATATATCTGTCTCTCAATGTGGTTTTCACCATTTTCTTCCGTGTTAAATGATTTTTCATTTCCTAATCAAATAATTCTTGTGAATATTTTCCATCCAATTTCTATCATCAAAATTGTTTTTCGTCATTAAATTTTGCTTTTTTTATAAATAAGATCATGTTCCATTTGAATTTATATCCACACAATTTTTAAAGAGCGTTCTCCCAGTTGAATGACGATCGCTCTCTTTTTTCTCTTTTATGTTCGCAATCCTACCCTTCAGCCTCCCCTAGCTTCCCCTTTCTAAACCCGCAATTACTGAGTTCCAATGCATCGATGTCTCAGCTGTAACATCGTTTTGTGGCATCTGCTTTTCTTGCATTCTACGTATTTTTCTATTACCTTTTTTTTTGTTTTGTTTTTTTTTTTAGAAAAAATAAGTTGTTCAAAAAATAATGGCGTTTTCAAGCTCCTTCGATTTTTGTAATACTGTAATCAACAGCATGGTTCTAGTTGTGTTAATACGTATTATTATTGCCAACGTTTCTTTTTATCAAATCGTATATATTATAATACGCTAAATTTTATGTTCGTACGTCCGATATCACCTTGCACTTCTTTTTCAAAAACGTCATTGCACGATCATCGAACATGTTAGGTAAAAGTTTGCATTTTTAATTCTCATCTAATTCCATTTGGGGGGGGGGGTATAATGTATTCTGTACAAAGATGTTACAATAATATCGTGGAGTCAACATTGAGCCGAGCGTTAATAGAATAGAATAGTATATCACACACACGTACTCTTTAAAAAATCCTATAATTAGCTATATTAATTTACATAACTATATGAATTAAGTATGTGTTAATTTCAACAAGTGCATTACAATAAGATAGTGTGATCAGTGCATTACAATAAGATAGTGTGATCAGTGCATTACAATGAGATAGTGTGATCAGTGCATTACAATGAGATAGTGTGATCAGTGCATTACAATAAGATAGTGTGATCAGTGCATTACAATAAGATAGTGTGATCAGTGCATTACAATAAGATAGTGTGATCAGTGCATTACAATAAGATAGTGTGATCAGTGCATTACAATAAGATAGTGTGATCAGTGCATTACAATAAGATAGTGTGATCAGTGCATTACAATAAGATAGTGTGATCAGTGCATTACAATGAGATAGTGTGATCAGTGCATTACAATAAGATAGTGTGATCAGTGCATTACAATAAGATAGTGTGATCAGTGCATTACAATAAGATAGTGTGATCAGTGCATTACAATGAGATAGTGTGATCAGTGCATTACAATGAGACAGTGTGATCAGTGCATTACAATAAGATAGTGTGATCAGTGCATTACAATAAGACAGTGTGATCAGTGCATTACAATAAGATAGTGTGATCAGTGCATTACAATGAGATAGTGTGATCAGTGCATTACTATGAGATAGTGTGATCAGTGCATTACTATGAGATAGTGTGATCAGTGCATTACTATGAGATAGTGTGATCAGTGCATTACAATAAGATAGTGTGATCAGTGCATTACAATGAGATAGTGTGATCAGTGCATTACAATGAGATAGTGTGATCAGTGCATTACAATGAGATAGTGTGATCTGCGTGCACTTTGGGCGTTTATAAAATGCATGGCAACGCTATATAACTACAATATACAGAAATGTAACTGACTTTTCTACGGATCAGGCTGATCTGTATAAAATAATATTCTTATCCGTCTGTTTGTAGGTACGTTATCATAGTTTTTCTTTTAAAGAACGAGGTCGCCAAAGAAAAACTGCACAAAACTATTGAATGTTATGTTCCCGATTACTAAACTTGTTAAAAAAAATAAAACCTTTTAAAAAACGATAAGTTTTCAACAAATCTGAAATTGTTTCTTTCAGTAGAAACTATTTGATGTAAGATATTTAGTAATTTATCTTTTCTGTTTTTTTTTTTCTGTACTTAATATATGCGCATAAATTACTTGCAACATTCGCAGATGAGATAGGTTGATCGTTCCAACACTCCATTTTCTAACTAAAATGTTTGTTACATCTAATGCAGGCATGCTTTATTTCTTCAGAAGATTAGACGCAAATTCATGTGTCGGTTTAATTAAATATGTATATTTCGAACCTGACGCACAGGTTTTTAGTTCGTGTAGTAAACTTTTCTTTGCAATAGACTCCCTACCTCTCAAGGCCGGAAGACCACTCGAGGATAAAGGATAATGAGTGTACCGTGGTCAATGAAACAAGAGTTTGGTGTTCGTTGGTGGTGAAAATTGGTATACATTGATTATTATAAAGAGGGGGCTCAACAAGAACTTATCGATATTGGATTTACAATATTGTAGTCAGTTGGTAATCAGGCCAGCATAACAGAGTTCCACAAGTGATCGTCTAAGGAGGAGATGCTACCTAGTACAAAACATAAATGAATTTTAACATAAAGATTACAAAGTTCTAAAATGACGTTTGAAAATTGGATTATGCTGGCAAAACGTTGGCCTAATAGTAAATTAGTTGGACCATTTTTAAGTTAAAATAGAAAAACTAAACAAGTTTGCGGATTGGTCATTCATACTAACTTAATTTATAGTTTTTAAAATCTGTTGATAATTCAGTATTAATCGGAAGATAAATTCATGAAACTTGACTTGTAATTACTAAATAAAATGTATATATTCTAAAGTTTCAGTGTTTAAGCAATATTGAAATCGAAGATATTTTCTAAAATATTAAAGTGAAACAGTTATAAACAATTTCCCCGGGACTGTCAAACAAAGAAAATGTAATCGTCCGGCAAAAAAAAAAAAAAAAAAAAAAAAAAAAAAACGAAAAAAATATTCGCAGTGATATTTTTCTATTTCTAGTCGCTTCATTTAAGATTTTAATTCCTTCTGGCTTTTAGAAGCGCCCATTGAATTTTACCTTAAATGTATAATATCCATCTATCCATCCCTCCATCCCTCTCCCCGCCTTACTATCTATTTCACCACCTTACCATCTATCTCCTCCTCTCTCTCTTTATCTATGTTTCCGTTCCTCTCTTTGGCTACCCCTCCGTCTCTCTCTCTTTGTCTGACCCCCCGTCTCTCTGTCTTTGCCTACCCCCGTCTCTCTCTTTGTCTACTCCTCCGTCTCTCTCTGTCTCTTTGTTTACTCCTCCGTCTCTCTCTCTTTGTCTACCCCTCCGTCTCTCTCTCTTTGTCTACCCCTCCGTCTCTCTCTCTCTCTTTGTCTACCCCTCCGTCTCTCTCTCTTTGTCTACCCCTCCGTCTCTCTCTCTTTGTCTACCCCTCCGTCTCTCTCTCTTTGTCTACCCCTCCGTCTCTCTCTCTTTGTCTACCCCTCCGTCTCTCTCTCTTTGTCTACCCCTCCGTCTCTCTCTCTTTGTCTACCCCTCCGTCTCTCTCTCTTTGTCTACCCCTCCGTCTCTCTCTCTTTGTCTACCCCTCCGTCTCTCTCTCTTTGTCTACCCCTCCGTCTCTCTCTCTTTGTCTATCTCCCCCGTCTCTCTCTCAAGTATACAACCAATATTTACGAAACTAAAGTTAGCAATTACTTATTTTTTCGTCAGTTCTCCTGTAGGAGATGTCTCTTTGAACTACTTTAACAAAAAGTATTGTATTTTCACCCAATATTAATGAAAAAAAAGTATGAGATACATGGGTAAAAGTATTTTATTTAATGACCCATGGTCTAATCTAACCACCCTGCTCGAATCAGAGAAACCCCATTTTTTTTTTTTTTTTTTTTTTTTTTTTGTAATCAGACGGAGAAAATGGAAGTAATTAGTTTTAAACAGTAAAAAAAATTCTTGTATTTTTTCAACCAATATTAACGAAAAAAATCTGAGATACATGGGTAAAAGTATTATTTTATTTAATTTAATGACCAGTGGTCTAAACTGACCACCCTGGTCAAATCAGAGAAAGTCCACTTTTTTTTAATCAGACGGAGAAAATGAAAGTAATTAGTTTTTAGAAGTAAAAAAAAAATGGTATTTTTTCAACCAATAATAATGAAAAAAGTATGATATACATGGGTGAAAGTATTATTTTATTTAATGACCGGTGGTGTAAACTGACCACCCTGGTCAAATCAGAGAAAGCCCCCTTTTTTGTTTTTTTTTAATCAGACGGAGAAAATGGAAGTAATTTTGTTAAAAGTAAACAAAAACCCTGTATTTTTCAACCAATATTAATCGAAACCTTTTTTTTTTCTGTTGCAAAACAGAGAGGATCCTTTTTTGTTGTTAATCAGACGGAGAAAATGGAAGTATTATGTTTTTAAAATAAAACAAAATCTTGTACTTTAAAAACAATATTAATCTTTGACAGCTGCTGCTACTCCTACCAATTTAATGCTTCTCACCGCCACTTTGCCTAACGGCTGCTGATGCTACTTCCACCAATTTAACTCCTATCACCACAACTATTCTTGTCTCTGCTGTCACTCCCACCGATTTAACTCCTATCATTACTACTACTTTGAATTTATTTGCATTTATTTTGCATTTCCATGCACCAAACATGACTCTGAATACCACTAAAACGTCCTCTGGGTCAGAAGCTTCATTTTTGATACCTACATTGCCTGGGGGGATTGCCTGTAGGCTTACTTACACCGCGTCACACACACAGTACAGAACTTTATAATAGGATTGCATTATTGTAGGAAAAAAGATAGACAGCGCTTGCGTAGAATATGGCTGAACGACAACATTTGGGCTCTATTTCATACAAGATGCCGACTGAAATAAAAACAAATCCTCGGCGAATCGAAAAGATATCTTTAAAAATCGGAAAAAAAAATAACAGTTGTGTTCTATCAGATGTCCATGAATAATGATTTGCTGCCAAAATATGCAAATTTATATATATATATATATATATATATATATATATATATATATATATATATGAGAAGGAAAATTAAAACTAAGTTGAACTTTACAATCAAAATTTATTGTTCGACTGAATACGCCAAAAACAATTTACAAAGCCCTCATTCCGCAGAGTTTCAAAGAATGCAATTCTTGTTATTCTTCTCATCAGAGGACATAAATAAATCAGCAAATTATATTTGTAGCAATGCTAGAATTTGCTAGTTAATGCATTAAGTGAAGCCATAATTTATTGTAGTTATAAATTGCCAAATAAAAAATTGAAAAATGTTGGATATGTAAAAAATATATATATATAAACGTATTTCAACCTGCATGAAAATCCTCTCACGAAATGCACCTACATTGATTTTCTGTTTTTGTTTTCTATTCTCTTTTGTAAAACTTATGTTCTACAAAAACAACAACCCCCTTCCCTTCTCCTTTCCATTTCCTTCCCTACTTCCCAACCCTGTCGGCCCGCCTCTCTCCCCCTCCCTTTTTTCTCTGTTGGTATGGCACTACATAAAGACGACTGCCCCCTGCAGAGGGTAAAAATCCCTCAATGTGGCAAACAGTTGGATGTGGTTGCTACCCGTAATGCCTTAAGACGTGATCCTGGTGATTGAGCTAACCTAGATCTGGGTGCATAAAAGTCTAGGCACTGCAATACATTACTTCGGCTAGACGGGCGGTCGGAGAGGCCCGATCCGACCAATCGGTCAGTCACGCCAAGCCCTAGCACTTACACGCAAAGTACCAACTACCACAACAAAGAACGAAACGTAAAGGTACTACCAAGTAAGTGCTAGAAGGCGCTGGCAAGGGTCAATCAATTGGAAAGACCAGAACTCAACACTTCATCTGAACAAATGTATTTTTGAGGACATATTTAACAGAAAATATAGTGATTGACAACTCCTTACCAAAAGAGTATATCCTCCACGTAGCCCCCACATGGTCAAGGCGAACAAAATAATTTCTAAAATCTAGTGTGGATACCAAAAAATTCGAGGATGTATAGACCACATCACTAACCTCGAAAATTAACTCGGAGAAGCTTTTATCGATAAAGAACACGTAACATCTGTTTTTTCGATCTTGAGAAACTACCTGGAAACACGCTATCATAAAAGATCTCCATAACATTGGGATAATAAGCAGACTATCTGAATTCGTAAAAAATTCTCAAGACAGATCTTTTCAAGTTCACATAGACTCGACTTTATCAGACCCATAAAATCAAGGAGTTCCCCAAGGCAGCATGTTATCAACAACTATCTTTAACATAAAAATCAATAAGATTATAAAAGAACTCTCTCCTGATATACATAGCTCCTTATATGTAGATGACAGCTACAGATACACTCACACTATTGAAAGAAAACTACAACATAACATAAATAAAATTAATAAATGAGCAACTAAAAATGGTTTCAAATTCTCCAAAACTAAAACAAAATGCATCCATTTCTGTAACCAACGCAAACTCCACCGTGACCCAACCTTACAGATTGAAGGTGAAAAAATTCCATGTGTAAACGAACACAAGCACCTGGGAATCATTTTTGACAAAAAACTAAATTTCATTCCACACATCAATCACATCAAAACCAAATGTAATAAAGCATTACAACTACGAGTCCTCGCCCATACAGATTGCGGAGCCGACAAGAACATACTTCTCAAACTATATAGAGCATTAATTAGATCAAAAATAGATTATGGTAGCTCTATATATCAATCCACCATAAAGGCATATCTAAAAACCCTCAACACAATATGCCACTTCGGACTAAGACTAGCACTAGGAGCATTTCCAACCTACCCTGTAGAAAGCCTGTATGCAGAATCACATGGAACTCCTCTAATGCTTAGAAATCAAAACCTAGGTCTAAAGTACTACACAAAACTTACAGCCAACCTCACAACCCAGCACACAATAGCACTTTAAATCCAAACCGTAAACACCTTTTCGACCTAAAAGAAAATGTAATCAAAACCTTTGGACTTAGAATAAAATCGATTTCCAAAGAAGCAAGTCTACCTATAACTAAAATTCACAAAACTGTCCTACTCAAAACCTCTCCCTGGAAAATCGTATCCCCTAACATCGACCTAAGTTTAAGTAAATATGAAAAGAAACATACTCATCCAATAACTTATGATGATCTCAATAAAATCAAAGGAAAGTATTCAGACCACACACACACATCTATACAGATGGGTCTAAACAAAATAACGCAACAGCCAGTGCAGCAATACTCAATAAATCAATCAAAAAACAATCAAACCTCCCAACAGAAACCTCAATCTTCAGTGCTGAAATATATGCTCAAATCCTAGCTCTCAAAACTTGCCTCCAATAATAAAAAAAAATTATAATCCTTTCAGACTCCCACTCTACTCTAAAAGCGATTTAAAATAATAAGATGGACGACCCTCACTAATCGCAAAATTACTCCAAACATTATCTGAATTAAACAGTAAAAAAGAAATAATTTTCTGCTGGATACCGAATCATTGCGGTATTAAAGGTAATTAATTAGCAGATTCAGCAGCAAAAAAATGCCTTAAATCTCGCAATCGATGCAAATTTTAAAATTCCATACATAGATCTAAAAAGACGTATCAACGCATATACAACAGAGAAATGTCAAACTTACTGGAATGAACACCCTAACAACAAACTTCATGAAATCATGCCAAAAATAAAAAAAAATAAAAAACAAGAACAAAATATGAAATTAAACAGAAAAGAAGTCAAACTAACAAGAATAAAAATAGGCCATACTCACTTAACCCACTCCTAAAAAAAAAGAAAGCCAACCCATCTGTATACCTTGTCAATCACCACTCATAATCAAACACATATTAATTGAATATACTGATTATGTAACAGTAAGAAATCGATTCTACTAATAAAACAATATTAAAAAGTTATTTGATAAAAACAATCCCCACACCATACTCTCATATCTTAAAAAAATTGGCCTTTATAAATTTTTTTTAAAAGAACCCTTTATACAACGGTCCTAGATATGACCTAAAACTATATCCGATGGGGAGGCCCCAGCTTGCGGGCCTTGGGGAGTGTGGAGCCACCCTTTAATTTCCATTGCTCTCAGGTTCACTCTGACCCGGAGTGGAAGTACCTGTTAGGGTCCTAACTATGGGTTAAATAGAATCCGACTTAAAAAACAAATATACTCCATTCAAAAATCATTCCTCAAAATCACTAGATTCGGCATTAAATAACCTGAAAAAGGTTGATATGCCATAAAACAAAAACAACGAACCAACCGTTATACTTGGGTTTATGCTTTCAAATTTATATAAGTAAAAAAAAAAGGATGTAAATATGCAGGATCCAGAATAGAAAACTAAACATAAGTGTGACGTTTACCTCTACAATAATGATACAAGAAACGTGAATCTGCCTACAGGTTCATTTGATTTCATTCTGTTTGCAAACGAAACATCTATGTATCATTTCATATCAATACATAGAACCTATTTTAAATTGATCGCTAAAATTTGGAACCGAAACCAGGTGGTAATTTTATCTATAATGGTTCGCCATTTTTCTGCCCTAATATTATTAATAGTTAATGAACGTTAATATACAATAGCGTCCAAAACTAAGGGACATCATTTTGAAACCTAATATTTGTCAGAATTAACAACTGTGAAAAGCTGAAATTTTGCCAACTGGTATTCGTTATCATCCATAATAACATACTAAAATTTGAATCATTTGCAAACGATAGAAAAAGAATTATAACAAATATTTATTTGTTTCCAAAATAGGAACGTCCAAAAGTAAGGGACAAAATTGAGAAAAACAATGTAAACAGGCAAAAAACAATAAAAAAATGCATGTACAATCAATATTTAGTAAATGAGACCTTGCTCCCAATGACTGGTGCACATCCTCGACTACAAGAAAGAATCCGTTCTTGACAATCCTCAATAATTATTTGAGACCATTCTTCTTGAACCTTCACTCACAAATCCTCCCTGTTAGTGGAGTTTTTTTTTTTTTTTTTTTTTTTTTTTTTTTTTTTTTTCAAAACTTTCACTCCTAATGTCTTCCAAAGATTTGATTTATGTCAGGACATTGTGGTGGCCAATCCATAATTTCGAAACCTTGCTCGCTAAGGTAACTTATTACTATCATTGTCTTGTGACATGGGGCATTATCTTGCATAAAGGTAGCCCTGTCGAAACCTTAATTCTGTATGATTGGCACAATATGATCTTGACCAATGTTTTTATAGATCTGCGCGTTTACACGAGTTTTTATCCGGATAAGAGGCGTTATATCTTGTCTAGAAAACATTTCAAATACCACGGCGCTTCCGCCCCAAAATTTGACAGTTTTCTTAGACTTTGCAGTTAATATTTCACCAATACGTCTCTTTACATTGTTTTTCGATCATTTCCAAATAAATGAAACTTGCTTTCATCATTGAAAAATACTTTTGCCCAAGTTTCATATGTCCAAATTACATACCTGTTTGCAAACTCTCATCTCTTCTTATTCTTCGAACTAATAAGTGGTTTATTCGCTGGGGTTCGATTAAACAACTCTATTTATTGCAGTCGTCTAGAAACAGTCTGTCATGACACATTAACACATAGATAATATTCATAAACCTTTTTATTTCTGTTCAAGACTTAAAACGGTCCTTTAATGACATAAGCTGCATTATTCGTTCTTCTCTTGCTAATGTTCTGCGGGGTCTGCCGGTTTTAAAAACACTATTTTGCCAGTATCATTGTAGGATTTAACTACCCTGCCAACAACTCTTGTAACGTTTCAATTTCTCTAAAATCTCTCTAATGGTGTGGTTTAGCTTGTGTAGCTTCACAATAGCTTGTCTCACAGAATAATCAAGTTTTTGGCGTTTCGCCATGGTGCCGGCTGATTCAACGTTTACAAATGACCAAGTGAGACTTATCCTTTAGAGGAATAATTGTTACAGTTCTTTTTCTATCATTTGCGAATGATTCAAATTTTAGTATGTTATTATGGATGATAACGACTACTAGTTGTCAAAATTTAAGCTTTTCACAATTGTTATTTCTTACAAATATTATGTTTTAAAATGATGCCCATTAGTTTTGGACGCTACTGTATTCGTTTATACATGTTGAAGTATTTTTATTTTATACATTTTGAAGTATTTTCTCTGAAGTGCGTTGTGATGTATGCGGTGATCAAAAACCGTTGAAATTTGTTTCGTCGGGTTATTTAGGAGTTAATCATTTACGCAGAGCAGGAACTATACAAGTGTTAATTCATCAACATCGTCATATACACGATAACAGAGCCAGGGAGTCTTACACCTTTTTATGATCAGTGATATTATTAAACATTCTAGCGTATTTTATTAAACAAAAAAAAAAAACATGCAAACAGCTTTTAAAGGTGCTAAAATATTGAGCTTTAATTACTTTGGAAATTAACTCAACAAAACTCGATGTAAAGTATATTAAAGAATTATTTACATAATGACATTTTTTATGTTACAATATGTTGGATTATTCATCCCGTAATTATCATGTGTATATATATATATATATGATAGACAAATACCTGGTTGTATAGAAGTCAGTGATCTTTTTTAATCATATCATTTATTCAAGATTTTATCTTGTAAAATGAAAAGTGACATACTATTTTACATAATTTGTTTAATTGATACTTATATGGATAACCAGGTCCGTATACAAAATAGAATATATGGCTCTTAGCTTTTCAACGATATCTTACTTCTAAGTGTTTAAAACTGATATCGAGACAAAATCGCTTTGTTATTTTCACAAAGTACAGTGTAAAGCTAACGTAATAATTATACACGGGCCCTCTGCTGACCATAGAGGTGCCTTTTTTTTCTTACAAATAAATTTTTTTCATTGGCTGTTGCCGCTGAGAAAATGGATTTTATAAACATGTGCTTTAAAATATACATCGTTTACTCAATATTTATATATTTTATTTGCATTCCTTATGCTGTTAAACGGAAATACTTTTCGGTTGCTATACACACACACACACACACACACACATATATCTATCTATATATATATATATATATATATATATATATATATATCATAAGACGAGACACGAATCGGTGGAAAATTAAAATTTAAAAAATTACTGTGCATTTAAGGCCATCGCAATAGTGAAAGGAAAATTACGTATAACTAGCATTTAGGTCAAATTATATGAATGAATAATACAATTTGTTCACAAGTATCGCGAACAAGAA
>NC_136494.1:80506078-80583578 GCF_053919585.1 Euprymna scolopes
AACTCCCAGCCCATAACTGATGTGACATGAGAGGATAGACGCAATGTGCTAAAGTCATAGATTAGATGTTTGACTTTGTACTTACAATATTTCCAAAGTCGTTTTTTACCGGTAATGCCATACTAAGAAACGGTACAACGTATTTATTTTAATCTTACTCTAGCAGTAACCTGTTATAGAAGCAATTTGAGTTTCCATTTTTTATAGAACAATAGCTGTATAAGTTGTAGCTTTTTTGTAAACGAATTACTCTGATAGACTACTATAATTATGTAATCTGAAACTGCATTATCTATTGTTATATCTCAGTTTGATCAAGATTATTTAATTTCATATCAATAAAAACGAGATATAATGAATTTACCTATTGCATTTATTGCGTGAAGATTCTAGAAAATTAAACTAACGAACAGAACATGTAATTTAATGTTTATGGTTCTAACTGGCTTACAGCTGAGCCATTTCACGAAAACTAATGTGTCTCAAGTGTTAAATTGTACGAATTTCTTTAAAATGATCCCAATACATTTAATTGTATTTCTCAACACATTTTTGTCTCGATTTAAAAATTTGGATATTATAAAATGGTAAAAAATAATAAACCACGTCTCTATTTGTAATATAACGCAGACGCGCGTATGGAAGTGCATTCGAAATGACGTCACCGATAAAGAAAAATTAAGAATTGTAAAAGATCACGTTAAGGGCGTAAAATAGCGATAACGTTTAAGATCGCGTTAGAAGCGTCAATGGCGCTAGAGAAGACGATCGCGTGAGAAACGTTACAACAGTGACGAGAGAATGATGAAATAAATGTCGTTGTACAACAAAACAAGCGAGCTGATGTTCTTTTTTTATTCTTTACCTGCTGTGCGACTGAGGCATACAACGTGTTGGTTTCTGGATAGCGTTGCATACTGGCGCATGAAGCACTCGCATCTCGTTCAGTGAAAGCTTGCAAAACTAGCTCCTCTAATCTCTTAGAGTGCGCTCTGTTTACCAAGCGTTGTGTCCTATCCTAATCGCTGCAATATTACAACCGTATAATTACTTTATCAGGTCTTCCATGGTATTTTCTCATAGGAACTTGTTTCACTTGTACGCATCTCAACGTAAATACCCACATAGAAATTGACTAGCACAATAATACAGCCTTTCCGTGTAAAGAAGCTCGGATGCCGGGAATATTGTCTACTCTAAAAGTTTCTTTTTTCAAACAGCCTATATTTGGAATTGTTTCGCTATCTCTATTCATCTCTGCGGAAAATGAATTGCAACAGGAGAAAACATGTCGCTGCATAATTTCTTACTTACAATGACCCTTTATCGCAGTAGATTTTTACGTCTTCGTTATAATAGGATTAAAAATGTCAATACAATTATTATGATAGGTTATCATATTTTTGTGAAATAAACTCTTGATGCTGAAAACGTAACAAAAAAATCAGTTTTGATTGTAGTGATAATTGTATTTCAGAAAGGAATCACCACTTATCAAGGCCCCTAGGATAAGGGTCAATGAGTGCACGTAGTAAATGGGACAATATCATAGCAATCGTTAGTAGTGGAAATTTGGTCAATTGGAATACCTAAAGGGACGGTTCATTAATAATTTCTTTACGTTGATCTTGAAAACGTCCATATTGTAGTCATCTGGCAAACAGGCAAACGGAACAGTTCCACAGTCGTGCAGTTCTAAGAAAAGAAGCTTTGTTCGTGGAATCTACGTTTAGGTTTTGGTAAGATAAAGAGTAGGATAAAGTATTGATAGTAATTTCAGCTAGACTCGTATTTTCTGTGAAAGTTACGCCAAGAGGGGCCATAGATTGGAACCCAGGCGAGCACTTGCCATCAAAATACCGATAAAACAGACTCGCAACGTTCTTTCTATGGGAAAAAGGTTGCATGGAAGTGAAAATGGTATCTCTTAATAGTCTACGAAGTCTATTTTGAACTCTGTCAAGGCAGAATAAGCCTCTTGTAGCAACTCTTGCCTACATGTGCCATCCTAAGACGTACGTGGCTTTTATACATGTAGAGAATGGCATCAGCAGTGACATATCAACTGGAGCGATAGAATGACCCCGCAATTTTTCGTCCGATCTTGGCAACGGATTTGATGTACGAGTTCCATTCCAGATAATGAAAAAAAAGTTAGAACCAGGAGGTTGTAAACACATAGAGCCTTCACAAGACAAGATCCATTCATTTCAATTGATTTCTGATGGCGTTAAGAGCGTTAATGATGGAAGCCTTGAAGTTGGTGTTAGATGCTTTAAAACTAACCAGCTACCACTTTCCCCATTGCTCAACGTGTTTAAGATTAAAGGAGACAATCAGAAAGATCTTGTTCATATACGGCTTTTGAAGTGTTGCCATAGATGCTAGTGTCGTTAATATAAATATCTACGAATGATCTAAGGATGTGATTTTGGAGGTAATTGATGATGATCAGGAAGAGGATTGGCCCCATTAATTCTATGAGCTTATTATTCCTGCCAAAAATCATTACTCTAATTATCTTATCAAAGAGTAATAATTTAATAATTGATAATAAATTTCCAGCTATAATCATGTGGAGTAGACCTTTATGCTATGTCCTATATTTGTATATAGTATAGGATTAAGTTTCTCTTTAAAAATGTATTAAAAGCGCGCGTAGTGAAGGATCAGGAAGAAATTCAATAACATAACATTTTTTAAATATATTCGGTATAATATTTAAAACGTTTATGATTAGCTAATAGACATAATTGCTTGAGAAGAGATAAAAGTATGAGAACACTAAAAATAATTATTATCAGTAAGACATGGCTATCCTGATTTTATCCTGAAAATGACCGGAGCTTTTTTCTAGTGTAAAATATAGTTTTTGATATTGAATTCATATCGTATAATTTTCAGATAGTTGCGGTTTAAATGAAGTATGCTACAAAGAAATATGTAAAGTATATTATATTATCTTCGTGAAAATAGAGTATGAATGCCGAGGGTCGACACTGATTGTCCAATAATTGGACTAGAGAGAGATCTCAGCTGTGGTAATAATTAGCTATAAGAATGAACAAACGAATGGGATCTCCTATTACTATTAAAGATAGTCAAAATACGTTTTCCCCATTGGTTCAACAAAGTTAAAAATGGCAACGAGAATCGGATGTAATATTCTGTAGCAACATATGTTTGAAATAGAGTAACTTCATTCTGTTTTTGCAGTAACATTTTTAATTTAGATCTGCAAACCCAGAAAATTATTTATATAGAAATAATACACTTTAAATTATACATTCGATTGTATACGCTCTGCACGCACATAGGATTGCAGATATAATTTTATACAATTGCTAAGTATCTATATACATTTACACGCACTATATGTGTGTGTATTAATCTGCGTTATTAAATTCGAACCGCATATATATATATATATATATATATATATATATATATATATATATATATATGATACTCCAAATTAGGAATGAGAAATTAAGGTAAACATGAAAATAAAATATTCATGATAACCAGATTGATAATTACCTTGTTCTGAAAAGCTCTTGACATCGTTTTTTCTCCTATGTCCAGATATACATACGCAAACCTATGAGATTACGCTCACTCAAATCCTGAACGTTTTTAGTTCATTATTCCAATTTTAATTAGCATCCATATATATATATATATATATATATATATATATATATGTGTGTGTGTGTATATCACGCATACATACATATCTCTACCTTAATAATTTGTCGGAGATGACGAAGGAATATATGATACTTTTTATTTATTTTATTATTACTTATAAAATCGGGGAAGTTACATTTTCGCAAAGGTTATTATCAATTTAGACGTTATAACTGTGTTTCGTGCAAACAACTGGGATTAGAAATATATGTGTGTGCTTAAAAATTATATAATTTTGTATTCATATCCAAAGCGAAACAGATGTGCAATTGTCAATCCGCTGTTTTGCTGTATGTTAACATTATTATAGAATCATATGATACGAATTCTAAAACTATATCGATGAGCTCAACTTAATACCAATGATTGGCTTGGTTTTGCAATAGAAATTTTACCTGTTCGTGAGTATATATTTATTGAATTTATATCGTCATAATTTCTGAAAAAAATGGTTTGCGACGTAGAACAGGTTTCCAGAATGTTTTATGTTTCTTTGCAGAAAATTGAAAATCAATTTATACAAATACAAGCTTCCATGTCTTGTGTACATTTTTGTAAAACCTATTAAATTTTAATTCTCCAAAACAAAACAAAAAGACAAGGATTTGTAGGAACATAGAATTAATTTATTCCTGCTTAATTGGTGCCTTACGTGTGTGAATCAAATTAAATAGAAATCTTTAATATCGGGGCTTGGGATCTTTTGTCACTAAAAACTCATTACATTATTACAGCTGTTATTTGAATAATATTTATTCATTCATGTCTAATAGTGATGTAGGCCCTGCCCTATTGGTATTACTTTTTATGGCGATAGTGTGTTTAAGTATTATTGGAAACTACAACCACCATTAATATAAACACTTTATAAATTTTATAGCGAACTAAATATGAAATATAGTTAAATTTCGTGCATAATTATTAAAATAGAAATAAATGAAACGTTGCTTAATAAATATAAAATCAAGGCAAACTTTATTACATAACAAAAATGCATGGAACTACAAGTTTCCAAAATAAGTATATTTTTAGGCAGAAATGTTCATTTGAAAAAAAAAATGACAACTCGTGATTTGGTTCAAAAAATGTTCTGTGAAATGTTTTCTAATGAAAAAGTTCATCTTTCATATGAAAAACTGTTTTGAAAACCGTATAACAATAACGAGCTTGGGTCTATATAACTTGATTTTATCTGCCAATGAGCTCATAAGTGCTTCGATTTTAGAATTTATCAAGTTGTGTGTGAAATATGAATTTAACACATGTTAAATATTCCCTTGTTATATGAAGCTAAGACTTTTTAAATCGATATTAACTATCTAATTCAAAGGAGCGACATCATAAAATTAGGTAACGGAGCATGATTTTTTAACTGGCAGAAATATATGAGCGATGTTTTAATACTCTTAGAGAAGAGTTATAAAACAATCATATTTATTTGTTTTAGTAATAACTAGCATTGATTCCCGGCATTGCCCTGGTGTTTGGATGTGAGTTGAGCAAAAAAAAAGTGGCAGTAGGCAGGGTAGTGAATCAAAGAGTTGCTAATTAACTTTTGCCCGGGTGGAGAATATTGGCACAAGGAAGAAATTAAAGAATTTTTTTAAAACGATAGAGAGAGGTGGGATCGAACTCGAAAATGTAGGATAAATAGTCTTGTTCGCTAACCATTAAGCCAAAGAGGATAGTGAATTCAACGAGTTGGTAATTAACTTAATAGGAGTCGCCGAGCATCTTTTAAACTGGAAGGGGGCAGTTAAGCGTTCCACTTTCTGTCGTAGTAATAATTTGCTTCCTCACTAAAGCAGATTAGACATACGGTCGTTTTTAATGTTGGGATCAACCAGCTCCCCACTACTCTGGCAGTATCTAAGTAAATAGTAATTGTCTCAGTATGAAGGGTTTTCCCTACATTTACCAAGGGCCAATTAACTTAATCTTTGCCGCTTTTTTAACAATTCTGTTTAATACGAAAAAGCCTAACAAATAGCACCACGGTGGGATTTTGTTTTTAACTCGATCGAAAAAGAAAAGAAATGCAAAGGAAGCAAGGATTTCCGTTTGCAAATGGGAGATATTACGATTTGGGTAGTATGTGAAAACTTCTCGCAGAATCTAATCGACGCAAGAAGCCCGATGCAAAAAGCCTTTGGCGGACGTACACAAACCCTCGCGCCCATTTTCCCTGGTGCACACCGGTAAAACTTTTGCATGGAATATATATATATATATATATATATATATATATATATATATATATATATATATATATATATATTAGTCCTCGCGCGAAAGAGCAGTGCACAAAATGTTTTAAATAATAATAGAATAAAAAAAAACTTTCGCTGGCGAGGACTACTACTGAGCATAACCAGTTATACAAAATTTAATCTCTATTTTTTTCGTTATGTACTGAATATTTGTTAATGACACCTTTATGAAATGTGTTCCTTATAAATTTTAAAGATGTTTTATTCTGAAAGAAAGTTTTAAAAAATTCATTCTGAAAAAGTTATTTTAAAGTTTTTGTTAAAAAATTCAGATTTTCTCATTATTCAGACATGTATTACAAAGAGGGGGTTGCAAAAAATGAGTTGTGTGAGAAGAAATACAAACTGAAACAGAATATTCAGACCTGTAATAATACAAAGTGGGGGTCGCAAAAATGAGTTGTGGTGTGAGGAGAAATACAAACTGAAATAGACAGAAGGAAAGTTTTAAAATATAATCTTAAAAAGATAAGATACAAGTTAGTTACTTGCATGTATATATATATATATATATATATATATATATATATATATATATATATATATTTAAATAAGGGAGTAGTCACCAACAATGTGTATTTTTTAACATTATTTTATTATTCCGTGTCTTGGTTTTTCATTGAGAATTATGTTTGGATCATTGTAATAATGTTTTAAGTCATTGAAATACAAGTTAGAAAAGCATTTCATCCAAGGCATGGAAATTATTTAAAAAATATTTTTACTATAGGCTTTAAAAATAAAGGTACAAGATTCAATTTGAAAGTTATTTATCTTCAAAGTGCACTTTTATAAATTTTACAAAGTAAGGTATAACAATTTAATATAAATTGAATCAAAAAATTACCTTGGATTTATTTTATGTAATGTACACTCTGTTACACTTAAAAAAATAATTGAACATTTTATATCTATATCATTAATTGCTAGATGAAAGATAATGTTTTAAATTGCAAGAAAGTGTACATTACATAAAATAAATCCAAGGTAAGGTTTGATTCAATTAAAATTAAATTTTTATACCTTACTTTGTAAAATTTATAAAAATGCACTTTGAAGATAAATACATTTCAAATTGAATTTTATACCTTTATTTTTAAAGCCTATAGTAAAAACATATTGTTTAACAATTTTCATGCCTTGGATGAAATGCTTTTCTAACTTGTATCTTATCTTTTTTAAGATTATATTTTAAAACTGTCCTTCTGTCTATTTCAGTTTGTATTTCTTAACATTATTACAATGATCCAAACATAATTCTCAATGAAAAACCAAGACACGGAATAATAAAATGTTAAAAAATACACATTGTTGGTGACTAATCTGGTATTTAAATATACATCTTTCTTTTGTTGGCATTTCTTAACCCATTATATGTGTGTGTGTGTGTGTATATGTATGTATACTCGTATATGTATATAAGTGCAATAGTTTGTATATCCTTGCACTTGATTCACTTTATCGTTACTAGGTAGTTTTAAAATGTTTTTTTCTTGAGTCGGCTTGCTTCTGTAATTATTAGAAATAGGTTTCTTCCTAAGATTCCAGTTTCTCCATAAGACCTTGGCATTTTGTCATTTGTGTCTGTGTGTGTGTGTGTGTGTGTGTGTAATTAAATGCATTTCAAAATACTTGGAAAAAACATTTTTTTACAGATAGTGCATATCTTTCCTTTTCAATTAATGTTTTTATGTGCATGCTCGTGCCTTCGTTCTAGCTGGATTTTTTTCTGTCTTTATGGCCGTCTGTTTTCAAACGTTAACATTCGCTCAGCAAATTACATTAAACCAGGAAGAGTGCCATTTAACATTTCTAATTCCTTAAAATCATTTGAGGAGCTAACTAAAAAAAAGAAAGAATCAATCACAATTCTACATTTGTTGTTGCAAAGATACTCTTGCATATGACATGTATTGATATTTTGAAAGACGAGAAATATGCAAATAAAATATCGCGTGGAAAATGTGTGTGTGGGGGGGGGAGAGCTCCAAAACTATATATTTCTCGGAATACGTTTACACTCTCAAATAATCTTATAGCTATCCATCACTTTATACATCTCCGTGTGTGTAATGCATGTTTGATTAAAGACAATCAATAGCATCAGACGGTTAAATTCTTTTTATCCAGTTGTTCACGTTTGCGAACAAGTAATTTAATATAGTTTTGCTTTTGAAGCAAACATGAGATTTTTTTTTATTTCAACGAACACTAGTGTCTTAAATATCAGGAGTCTTGTTACGGTGTGGTATATACGACTATTGAACCATGTATGTGTCTATTTAAATATACAGCTATATAAAATCGGTTTTGATGGGCGCGTGCGCACACACATTATATATAAATCTAGCGGGGTGCCAGGCGTTGCCCGGGTGTGGGAGCTGTGTGTTTGGGGGTAAATCAAAACAAACTGAGAAATAAAGAATAAGCGAACGTAATAAGCCTGTTTAAATATAACTTTTTTTTTAAAATCGGAGAAAAAAACACAAACGTGATGCAAAATAAAGAATAAGCGAACGATGTTTAAACTTTAAAAAAAAATCGGAAAAATAAAAGAAACAGCGAACGTAATGGAAAAATATGAAAACCCGAACGAAAGTATAGCATAAATAACCCTGTTTCAATATTAAGTTTATAAATCCAAAAATATATCATATATCTCCGCTCCAACGTGCGATCTTAAGATAACGACGCTAATACTATAGTGACTGGTCTATGACCGCGTGAGCGAAATTAGATCGTTTTTTTTTTCTATTAAAATTAATCCAAGAAAAACGTATTTTTCACATGCATGTTTGGCTAAATTGTCATGAAGGAACGACCTTTTGCTTCCCCTCCCAGTAGAAATGTGTCCACTTGAGGGTGAAGCCAATTCTTCGATATTTGTACTCCGAATGGTCGAACTTCAAAACAATAATGGTCTCGAGAAAATCCGTCGCCCCTGTCGAAAGTTTTTGCGAGACATACAAACAAACATATATACATACAGATTCTTGCCCTTTATAGGCTACAAATCAGAACAATAGTGGTATCGTCGGTAATACATATACAAATATTACGTTCTCACTTTTTTCTAAACCCATTCAGTAGATTGATTTGTCAGTAGTTTACAATATATAAGTAAAGCCTAATAGCTGAAAATATTACGTATGGATAGTATACAACACAAGTGTCATTGATTTGATTCCCTAGCAAAATCGTTTGGCTCGCTATTCAATCATTTATATTATTTCTCTTAGTATGTCTGTTTCAATGTTTAGAAACTGTTGAGATTGATCTGACTGAATTTTTTTCTTTGACTTTTGTTATGGAGAATTGAAGTCAAGTAAATGTCATTATATCTGTTCGATGCACAGTAAAAGGATAATAGGTGTTAGTATTTAATGCAAAGATGACAAACAATTTGGCATAAACACTAATACAGCCGACGATAACTTTTCCCCGTTTTTAACGTTCTAAAATGTTTGGTAATCATATCTCCATTTAATTATATTTGCGTTATTGGTATGTCTTGTAACAATGTTTTTACAAAGAAAACTTCAATGTTCTAACTCTGAGTATGTCGAATTTAGCATATTTAACACTATATACAAATATGTGTCAACATAAACCTGTTTATTTCTTTATCAGTCGAACTGTTTCCGTTCTGCCTTATATCCCAACTCTATTAAATACCCAATGGGCATACATCACAAAAAAAGCATTCCAATTAAACTACAACTCCTAGATCTATTTTTATATCAATAAATAGTAGGTGTCAGTAATTCAACCTAGATAACAAAATCCACAGAGAAAAATAAGGGGTTCAAATCAAATTTTGAATTATGTTCATTAATACATTTTTACATGGATCTCTGCAATATTCTGAGGATTAATGTTCATTTGTGTGTAAAATGCTAGACTTTAAGTGCTGTCGAATATATATGTTAGGTCACAGGGTAAGTAATTTTGTGTGTTATTTTTCTAGGCACCTTATAATTAAATGGAGTGCTACCAAAATCATACTATATCACCTCCACCAAAATAGAAAATAAAATAACATTTTTAAATTAACAATCATTGCTCGTACACGTTTTTTTAGAATATATAAGTGTGTATGAAATTATAGATAAGATAAAATAAATATATGTATATATGAATGTATTTGTCAGTTAATAAGGAAAATATCCAAGGGGAGAGAGGGGTTATAAATCGTATTAATAGCTATGAATTTCTTACTCTACTACTTTTCATTAGAAGAGAAGAGTTAAGCTAGGTTAAACATATACAGAATTGCAACATATAGGTTAGGTTATATTAGAAAAGAAATGTCAAATGAAAATAAACGGTTCGCATATGTCTCGGACATTATTTCAGTGAGCTGTATAAAATATTTACCACTTTTTATCGCTTTTCGTTGCCTCCTTTAATATTCCAGATTTTGTGCGTTATCTTAAAAATATTCAGTGGCGAGGGCCCATTTGGGGGCTTTAATGACTGTAGTTACAACCAGTTCCCTTTTGGCCTAAAGTGGTAATATGTTAGGGTATCTGAAGCCACAACATAAAATTGTCTGAAATATTGGCTTCCTCAAAACAATTTTCATTTACAAAGCATTAAACAAAATAACATGAATAAATAATTGAAAATGTAAAGAATTAAAAAAAAATTACTAGAATTACTGGTTTACACATTAAATATCAAAAAAATGTTTGATATGCTGTAAAACAAAAAAATCGGATAATATTCGAGAGGTAAAAGGTGGCTATTAAATTAGTGATATTATTTGAATTAAAAAGGACATAAGTCTTTTATTAAATTCCTAGCAATAAATATTTGTGTTGGCTTTTCATGTATATGCATTACATGATAACAATACTCTCCCTCACCTGCTCCCCCAAGCTTCTCTCCCTCACCTTCTCCCCCTAACCTCCTCTCCCTTACCTTCTTTCTTTCCTCTCCCTTACCTTCTTTCTTTCCTCTCCCTTACCTTCTTTCTTTCTTCTCCCCTCTCCCTTACCTTCTCTCTTTCCTCTCCCTTACCTTCTCTCTTTCCTCTCCCTTACCTTCTCTCTTTCCTCTCCCTTACCTTCTCTCTTTCCTCTCCCTTACCTTCTCTCTTTCCTCTCCCTTACCTTCTCTCTTTCCTCTCCCTTACCTTCTCTCTTTCCTCTCCCTTACCTTCTCTCTTTCCTCTCCCTTACCTTCTCTCTTTCCTCTCCCTTACCTTCTCTCTTTCCTCTCCCTTACCTTCTCTCTTTCCTCTCCCTTACCTTCTCTCTTTCCTCTCCCTTACCTTCTCTCTTTCCTCTCCCTTACCTTCTCTCTTTCCTCTCCCTTACCTTCTCTCTTTCCTCTCCCTTACCTTCTCTCTTTCCTCTCCCTTACCTTCTCTCTTTCCTCTCTCGGCTTCTCTTTTTCTCTCTCGCCTTCTCTTTTTCTCTCTCGCCTTCTCTCAACCTCTCTCTCTCCCTCTCTCTCTCTCACTATGCCTGTGTGTCTTTCAAATAATTGTGGGTACACTTCCCATATTAACATCAAACTGTGCAGTTATTGGCTCTATAGGCACACGATAGTCTTTATCAACGAAATTCCTACTTTGGCTGATAAAGTCTGGTGTTCTGACTTGTTTACTTTTCCCACACTTTTCATCATTTCTCGCTCCATGTTTTCCTTGAATCTGTTATGCCACCTAGAAACTGATGCTTTATTTATGACTCAAGAATCATAAACATTGGTCAGCCATTTCAGGAGTTGTAAAGCAATAACATACTGAACTTTTAAGTTTCAATTTTAAATGTCTGTACAAATAATTATGGAAATTTATTCAAGGCACCTCCTATACTAAATTTTAGAATTTTCTGATAATAGCTTTTCGTTTTGACACAAGAGGGAAAATTATTCTCTACTGACCCTCATTTGATTAATACTATTATATTTTTACTTGGAAAAGCTACTCTGGTTGGACTGGTGCTGCTAAGTTTTGCTTGTGACAACGACATTCAACATTTACAATTAGATAATTACCTCCTTTTTATCATAGTTATTTCGTTTGTTTTTCTTTTTTTTTGGGTAATTTTCTGTTACGAAAAAGGCTGGCCACTCCAGAAACTTGTTAATGCATGTTTTTCATAGATGTCTTTGTTGTGTTTTATCTCTTTCGTTACTAATTAGTTAGTTTATTGTTTATACTACTCCGTTAATCCGAATTGACCAATGCATAATGGATGCCGTGTTTTAACATGCCTGTAATCCTAATAGCACATACAGAATTTATATGTAGCTAAAAACCAACTTCGCAATTTGCTTTAAACAAGGCACCAACGCCCAAAACAGCGCGTATGCATTGATGCTGTACACGGAAGAACGTATATAGAATAGTTCAATATGAAGCATGATTGTTAAAATACCCTCGTTCGTTAACGATTGTTACTACAATATCTTTGGCTTGCCAGTTCTATAAGCTTTCTTTTTGGTTGATTATTTATTTTTTATGCGTGGGTTGGAAGGAAGGAATATGCGGCAATGAGAGGAAACTGCATTTTGTTGATTAGAAAAAAGTGCCATGTTTTGTCGTTTCCCTTTCGGTCCATTTTTGAAACGCATTCTTTCGTTCGTTCGTTCGTTCGTTCGTTTCCCATCGAGATATCGAAAGTGGCTGCTCAAATGCAAAACATCAAAACGCTTTATACAAAAAAAAACATCATTCCATTAAGAAATATTTTCAAATGTAACATTTTTTTTTCGATGATGTCAAAGCAATGTTCTATTTTGTACGACAGCGCCCGTAAGACTCTTTCTGGAATTATAAAAAAAACATGGCGTAGTAAAACTTCAGTGTAAGATTCATTTATATCATATATAAACATTTCCTCTTTGTACGTACGTTATCCCATAGCATATACTATTTTTTGCTATCTATTACATTCGGATGAGACTGTCCGAAGCGTGTGCAATATATTGCAGTATGCTTATTTTTACGAACATTAGCAGGCCGCCCGTTCTTGCCCGGTCGTAAAATATGCATAAATATTATATTTTATATCATACAAAAACTAAGACATGTGAATGCCAGTATTATGCTTTTTTCTAATCAGTTCATTCTTTGTAAGTAAAAAAAAAAAAAAAAAAAAAATTCTCGGGCTGAGATCGAAACAAAAACCTAAATACAGTAAGTCAAGTACAATAGCCATTAGGCGGGCTTGGCATGAGCATTAAAAAGTGTTTTAGAACCTTTTTTTTTTTTTTACATAATTTGTCATGTGAACCATTTACGCATGTGCATTCGTGGAACAGTTAACAAACAGATAAAAATACGATTCCTTCCACCTAACAGCATTTGATCAAAACCCTCGGTATTAGCCAAATTGATGGTTGATTCTGACCAATCTCAAAAGTTACAATTAAAGTAAAAGTAATAAAGCGAATGAGTGAGAATTTTATACAAGGAGTTTGCCTCATAGTTTGGACCCCCTTGTCTCACAAGCCCTAAGCACTCAAATACTCATCTTATTTGATTTTTTTCGTTTTTATTATAATTGCCCTTTTTATTTTAATTAGTAAATATTTTTTATGAAAGAATGACGATTTCAAATCTGGTTTAATTGTAGAAGATGCCACCGGACGGCGTTAATTCTCTGAAACAATTGCAGCAAAAACATATGAATATATGTGTGGCCAATAATGTTTGTAAACATTAACTTTACTAAAATTATGCTCTGCTTGTTACTAAACACTTTTTGATAAACACTGGAATTTCAGTGGATTTTCGTCAAGGAAATAACGGAATAATCGTTATGTAATATATGAAGTTATTGGCATGATGGATTATAATACAAAAATGATTACAGTTTTGTAGTAATTACTATTTTGTATTACATGAAGTTTATAGAATGTGAATATTAGATGTTTTGTCAAATATCTCCTGTACCGCTTAACAAAGTTATCAGAAAGATTAATGTGACTGTTATTGTAAATACACTGAATATATTCAAATCGAAAGTGTATGCTTGGATCTTTTTACTTGTCGAATACCAACAGCTTCCATTACAGAATTAATCATACACTTTCGATTTGAAGTGCAATATCATTTTTTTTGTATCAATATCCAATTTTCCTTATTCTATGTAGCTAAAAAGATTTAAAAACTTTAAAAACATTTCAGTAAACTTTCTATTTTTATTACCTTTTAGCAAATTAGGTTCACAACATTTATAATATTTGCTAATATTTTCCTCTGAGGAGATGTATAAACATCGAAAACTCATGGGTTAAGGAAATATATTTTACTATACTGTATTCTTTGTCTTGCACACAATAACATTTCTATATTTGGAATTTAACTTTTTCAAATCAGAAATTTTTAATTCCTAAATTATGATTTATTTGCTCTCTCTAGTATATTGAACAATTTTATTTAGCTGGGATATTCTTATATAAAATATTATATCCAATAATATTTTGTAAGACCAATAATCACTGGATTTGCACACCAGTAGATGTATTGTATTTTATTATATCTATCTATCTAGCTATCTATGTATGTATGTATATATATATATGTATGTATGTATATATATATATATATGTATGTATATATATATATATATATATGCATATATATATATATAGTTGTCTATGAACGCTATGACAATGCAGTTTTGTGGAAAAACACCGTTGGGTATAAGACAAGGTTAAATCAATAATGAAAGTATTGAAAGATTACAATAATTTTGAATTATGTAATATACATTTACCAAAATATAGAATGATACGGTGATATTGAGTTGAAACATAATCGGGGGATACTCCATTTTCATGGAAAAATCTGCAATCACTCAGTGGATGTGTCGTCATGCCGGACGCCGGGAACAGCAGGTCAGTCGAACAGTTTCACAGCTATACCTTATTATTGGAACATGAGTCGGTATTTGTGTGTGTTATTGTTAAATATCATTATAACATTGATCATTATGATATGTATGTTGTATTTATAATCATTTATGAACACGTGCATACGCATATTATCTATTCTCTGTTTGGGTTTATTTGTGTGTAGCTATTTTTTCATTAATTTATTACCTTATGGCATTACCAATGATATCATATAGAAACATCAGTCCTGCGTATTAATATCCTGCACTAATGTCAAGTTTAAGTTACATGCGTTCGCTGATATTTTAGCATATGTGCGCACCCTATATAAATAGTGTATGACAAATAATATTTTCCAAGTTTTTTATGCGTGTTAATAATATTATTAGTGTTTAATATGGTTGTATAAAAAAGTTGTATATGCGTTCAGCTCTGTTTATTTTGGAGTTTTTCTTCAGTATAGATCCCTTAATTCTCGTTGACTAGTCATTTTAATTCATGTCTTTGGTGAAAGTGGGATCATATGATAGATAGGTAATGAAGAATCCTTGGTTTTTACGTGTTCATTTATGCGAATGTGTAATGACCTGACTGTACTAGCGATGTAGAACATGCTATATGAAACATTCTTTTGATATATGGAATACATATGATTGCATAAACTTGTGTTGTTGATGAGGCAATTTGGTAGAATGCAAAAGTTGTAGGTTAGTGTTGTAAATTTATATTTGCCTCGTCTCTGTTAATTCTGAGTGTCACTTAGAGTTGGTTAGCACTTATATCCGTTGCGACATTTATTCATTGCCATTGTAGAAATTACTGGTATAAATGTTGGAAATTTAAACCTATTATCTTTTTAGAGACGGAGTCTTATTTATATATTGAACGCTCTGGAATTTGGATTCAAACTAGTTATTTTAAACCAAGTTTACGTAAACTTAATACAAAACATTAACATGATTTCACTGCATAAACTAACCATATATCTTGATTCTATCGATTGTTATAAAAATCAGGAATTAGGATAAATTTTAATTACCATCTATAGGAATGACGATTGAAAAAAAAAAACGCCTCTCACATGCTGCAAGAGACAATATAATAGACCGATATGACTTAATTTATATCTTGATAAATTTTGTAATTTTAGCATAGAGACCATAGGCATGAATACCAATTGTAATCGAATAGTGGATAAGTAAAGTCCCGATGAGATATTAAACTGGAATCAGAAATCGGTAAACTTAGAACGGAGCAAAATTTACGAACGGAGCTTTAAAAACAATAATACGGACAGATAAAACTGACAAAGAGGGGGAAAAACTAGAGTAAAAACACTAACGAAGGAAGGATGACTTAGAAGATATTGTTGGATAATATCTTCTGTGTATTTATTCAAAAGAATATTATATAAACATGTGTGTGTGTGTGTGTGTGTGTGTGTTGGGACGATTAATCGATTTTGGAATCGGAAAATCGAAAGTTTTGATGGAATCGATATCTGAATCGGTAAAAATGTGTGCGTATTTTCCGATGTCAAAAACGATTCTTTTAATAGTGTTTTTATTTGATTTTCTTTAAAGCAAAAGCTTCCACTGATGGTAGTGATGATTACATATAAAAAAATGACTTTAAACAATCATTAAAAAAATATATTCATAGGTCATCCCCCACAAGTATTTAGTTTTACATTTTATAAAATATCTGCACATTTAATGTGTGTTTTTCTTACGATAATATAGAAAAATAACGACACTATAATTGAATATTTATATAATTTGGATTATATATATATATATATGCAAATTATATAATTTATGCACCTCAATATTATAAAACAAAAACTAGAGTCTACCGCAAAAGATGATTTACTAAAGAATCAAATCACTGAATAATTGGGTAGATCCATGCAAGTGTAAACGATATATGTTGCATATACAAGATAGCGCTCGATAATCAACGATTCACTTTGTGCGGATTTTTCTTTTCTACATGAAATCGTTCGGAATCATAAAATATTGAAAGATGTGTTTTCCTAAATTCTTATAATTGTATTTTTACTTTGTTATTCGTTTTCATATTTATGAACGTCTAACCGAATCCGAAATATCTCCGCATAGTATCCGCAGGTTCGAATCCACGTGAGGAACGAGTAATTCATTTATCTTAAGAAAATCGATGAATAATAAATGCCTGTAAGAGCCGAGATCGAAAAATCGATCGATAGGTTCTGATATCTGCTATCATTGTCATTACAGTTCTTATGAATCGTGATGGTGTAGACAGTCTATGATCGATTTAACATTTCGATACGCGGTTTTTAAGCGATGTGCAGGTGCGGAGAGGGGGATGGGCCACAACAGGGTTCGGAAGAGATGAGCGCAATAGGCAGCACTAGTTGTGAATCGATCGGTAAGTGCACAGGTTGGCTTCCGTTAGCTGCATACGCTTATGTTAGGTCCATCTATAGAGATGTGTAAAAGAACACACCAAACAACACGCATCAAATACACGAGAGTAGAAGTAACGATAAATGTAAGTTTAGAAACACGTGCGTTTTAAATAAGAAATTGTGTAAGACATAATTTATTTACACAGGAATCGCCATTTATCAAGGCTCGGAGGCCACTCGAGGATAAGAGTTAATGGGTATACATTAATCACTGTGATTATAGCGTAGTAAACATAAGTAGTGGGAATTTTGTAAATTGGATTACTTAGGAGGACAGCTCATCTAGGACTTATTTACGTTGGACGAAGATAATCAGATTAAAGTCAGCTGGAAAGCAGGTGATTGGAAGAGAGTTCCACATGCGTGCAGTTCTAAGAAAGACACTTTGTTCATGGGATCTACATTTAGATTTAGTCACAGATAAAGAGTAGGGAAATTATTGATAGTGGCTTTGGCTAGACTTGTGTTTTTTCTGAAAGTTTGGCGAGGGGGGCAATAGATTGAAGCTCAGCTGAGCACTTTGCGCGAGTCCTTTACTTTGTTACTCTTGTTCAATCCAAAGAAGCCATATTGCTACTTGGACATAAGGCGATACTATTTGGGATTCTGACATCATGGGACTATGTAAAGACGTATGCAAGATGTCCGTTCACATTAAATATCTGCATGTTTGTATAATAAAAAAAAACAGGTAGAAAATTTTAAAACCTAGCAAATTCAATGAAAACGTCTTTTAAAATTGAAGGTTTTTCGGCATCTAGAGGATCTACAGTATAAGAGTTTGAGTTTGTTGTTATACATTTTATTGTTCTTTCTTTAAAAAAAATTAAGTTAATTTCCTTTGTTTGGTCCCAACGTAAGCATATTCAAACTGGAACGAAAGGGGCTACTACGATTAGGGATTAAATTTACAGGGCGCATTCTCAGTTGTGTAAAAAGCTGGTTCATATTGCATTTAACTTTCTGCAGGTTATTCAGTCAGAGAAACAAAGAGCAGGGGGTAATTTTAAAGTTCAACAGTTATAGAAAAGAAGCTATTAAAGTCGATGGATTTCCGAATTGGCTAGTCAGGGTTATCGGGCATATTGATACTGACTGAATTCAAGTGATTTAAGGTCACCGAATCGGATTCTGTGGAAGTACTTATAGTATAAGCACGGATATGTCAAATGACATTGATGGCGCAGAAGTTGGAGATTTTAAAATGCGCATGATTAAGTATGTTAAATGCTCTTTTCTATAACATTGGTGAAACAACAGATGGGAGCAGATGTTCAGATCTGAAAACAATACTTCATGACTTTATAAGCATACTAACATCTTTGGTATCAGGTGAGCAAGTGAATTTGATATATTACTAAAAGCTACGTCCTTAAAATTTACGATGAACAAAGTCGAGTGTAAAAGCAAGCATGCACAACCATAAATAAATGAGAAAAAATCAAACAAGACCGAAGATTAAACCATCATCCCACAGATATATATTCAGATATAGCTACACATTCATGGCCATGTTTCAGCCAGCTTGTTATAACTAACTAGAGGCATCATCAAACGATGTTTCTTTTACAAAAGCCCAGTCCTTAATAGACATTGACGAAAGTTCACAGAAGTTATTTTCTGGAATAGCAATCATATGGTATTATAAAATAAATTAAAAATAATTTTACGTTTTAGTTTGAAATGTATGTGAATATATCAGGTGTCGATCATTTGTTTTTGTATTTCACAAACCACAACACATGGGCACAACGGATAAGCATAGAAATATGCCAATGGCTAGTAAGCTACACAGAACCGTTTTTTGTATTAAATCAAAGAAATTACTCAAGCTTACTATTGAATTTCTTTATTCACTAACAGTTACGAAGAAAGTAAAAAAAGGACAGAACTTTAAATTCTATTTGGTACGATATCTCAAATTATAAAAACTATTACTGTCAGTCGTATTTTCAATCTGTCTTTCAAAATTGCAATATATTTATACATTTCGTAAAAAGCAAGATGCATCTATTACTTGTCAATTTATTATATTTATTTACTCCAGTTGTTGTTGTTTTTTTCATGATGTAAATTTACAAATTTAACCATTGGCGCTAGGAATCTTCATGGAAAAACAAAATTTAACACTCAATCATATCATAACATTTTAAATACTTGGTTTCGTTAAATACTTGGTTTCGTGTCGGTTCAACTCTATAAAACATCATCTTAATAGACTGATTTTTACCCGTGACAAAATATCGGGAAATTAATACATATTTATATACAAATATGTTCCTAAAATCCGGCATACAACCTTGAGATGTCTTATGTCGAATGAATTTGTGGGCAAGATTCCCTTGTGCGTTAGTGGTTATTATAACGGTAGTGGTCATCGATGATAAATTAGTAGCAATTTAATTTGGAACCTCTTTTGTACATCTGGTAAACGAAATCTGATTTATCCTAAATTTGACACCGATCTCGCAATAAATGTCACTTGTAAATGTTTACATGTAACGCTAGAAACTAAGTTAATAGTGTTACCAAGCGCTTTGAATCAAGTGACATTTCGAGGGTGGTTCATAAAAATATTTATCCATTCTTTAGGGTAGTATGTTAGCTTATAATTGAACAACACACACACATGAAGTGCTGAATTATAAGATGCGAATGTAAAAATTTCGTCAAAAGCTCATAATAAAGATTAGGCTTCGCAAGTGTCCGCACAAATATTACTATCCCTATACATAGCAGTTTAATTGGAAAATAAAATATGCTAAAATGCGTGAAAATAGAAAATTGAAACGAATAAAAAAGGGAAAAAAAAAGATTGCATCTGTATAAAAAAATAGAGAAAAAAGAAAACGCTTCCTTAAGAATAAATTGGCTTTCAAAGCTCTCTTAAATGTTTTCAATAAATTCATCCAACAATTTCTACGCGCTAAACTTTCTGTTACTTGACGAATATATATATATATATATATATATATAATTCCGTTAATATTAATTTGCATGTATTCAATCTAAGCAAAATGTGAGAATTCTATTTTGTAATATTATAATATTGATGAGCAACGTGATGTGGTTATATAATAGATTGAACTGCAGGCCGATCGGTTGTAACTATAGTAACGATGTCATATGAAATAAAAGACACTCAGGTCGGTTTCTCCGTTTTTGCTTATTTTTCGGTCATTCCCCTGTTTTCCCATATTTTATCATCGTTATCCTTCCCAATTAAGATTGTTCCATCGTTTCCCTTTCTTTATGTTTGTTCATCTACATATTCCCACATTGCAAACAGGCACACACACACACATATATGTACATATATAATATACGCCGTTTCTATGTGTGTGTATATATATATATATATATATATATATATATAAACTCACTCTCTCTCACACACACATATATATATACCTATATAGTATACGCCGTTTTTAGTCGCATGCAAGCGACTCTATAAGTCACTCCATCTGTCGGTCTGTCCGTAACACTTTGTGCTTAGCCTTTTTGTTAAGATCAAAGGTCTGTTGTTAATACATGCTGTTCTTTTGGCCAAGATCAAAGTGTACTATCTATTCTTACTACATGCTGTACTTATGTTTGTAACTTTGTGATATAAAGTGGTGGATCACTTTTTTGTATTAATTTAATGTAAAATGATCACCCACTTTACAACCAGTCAGTCTCAAAGCCATTCAAGTAATTCTCCAGATCATTCAAGTTGTTTTTGAAGGATTCTAGTTATTTTTTAAGCATTCAAGTCATTCTTAAGTTCATTAAAGTCATTCTAAGTCATTTACCTTTTATTTAATTAAGTCATTTCAGCCCACTTTTCGGTCATTTTAGTTTATCGTAAAGAATTTCATGTCAATCCTACATTCACGTATTCATTTATTACACGAGAGCACGAGACTAATGGCTATCGGTCTTGTTCTGAATACACACCCACATATATATATATTGACAAAATTTTCTCATGTCTACAATGTTTGTGAGTTGAGTTTTCTTAAACCTCCCTTGATTATATACAAATGAGTTTTAGTATTTCCCAAATTATATTGTATGATATAATTATTAGAATATTTAATTTTAGTCTCGTAACCTATCTATTTCAGGGATAACTCACTCTGTCTATCTTATTTGTTTTCTTATAGAGCAATATTTTCCTAGATATATTGCCTTAATCACGGCTTGGGAACTCAGTCTATCCCCTATATGTATTAAAGTATTGATATCTTATTGTCACTCAAATTTCGGAGAGTATCATCGAACATTGGCAGGGCGAATTCTATAATAGACGACTGTTGCGATGACACTAATTATTTGCTCAAAATGCTGAACGTGATGGCGTTGGCTTATAAGACTGCTTGTCAGTCAGATTCCAATTGAATGCTACTCGTTATTGGCAGTGAGCAATCTTATAATAATTTGTGGGTAATCTCCTAGTTATTACAAAAAAAAATTAAATTAATCCTTTAAATAATATGCCATTTTTATTAAGCATGACAGAAAATTTAAATAATTATATCAACGCATAAGAGCGCTCGGGGAGACCAATTTCAGGATTAATTTAATAAATAGCTGCGTTGTCATTCAGCTATTAAATCCAATTTTCATTTATTTTCTTGTGTAAATTTAAAGTCTTTTATATTTGTTTTTATCGTATTGATTTCTTTTTCCTATTTCTAACTGTATGATCCCCGTGTGTATTTGAGACGACAATGCACGCAATACGCTTCCCCACAACGAACTACTGGGATATTTTATCATGCAGATTCCCATGGACGGATGAATAATACGGATAGCTGCAAGAAAAATAGATACGTAAAACGTAAGACGTAAATATAAACAACAGTAAAAATTAGCGATCAACAACGGATTTATTTTTATGTAACATTTTTTTACATATGTTTATTAAAATATGACATTTAGATATATACTTAGATGTAAAGTCGATAACATTTTTAGAATAACGAAAAAATAATTTCAGAAAATAAATATATATATATATATATATATATATATGTGTGTGTATATATATATATATATATATGTATCCACGTTTCAGGCGAGACGTTTTTGTAGGTTCAGGTACCCGTTTCGTGAGACCCCTTGCAGCAAATGGATGTTGTAAGAGCCGCACCAAATATAACCTTAATCTTTGACCTTAAAAAAGGATGTGTACCATCCCTAGGTCTGAGACCATTGTAATGTATGTAGGAGAACTGTACCCACATACGAGCGCTACTAATATATATATATATATATATATATATGTGTGTGTGTATTGCAGCATTTTTGAAGACATATTTCATTATATATCACTTACTGTCTGTGACTGCATAGTTTTTATTTAATGATTCCTATGCACCTTATTTTTTGTTTAAATTTTTAGAGCCGCACTCTTTTTTATTTATATTACTTTCGGGTTAATCTAGGCGCCTGGTTACCAAGTACAGAACGTGTATTTATAATGTTTGATAATAATTTTTATAGGGGAAATTTTATAATTGTTATGAGATATTTGGGAATACATCCCATAAAGTTTATCATGCTATTATTGAAATATATGTTGTGAATATATGCCTTTTTGGTCTTTATGTATAAGGCTTATGATATAAATGAGTATGCAGTGGGCCCTAGGTTTACGTTTAGCAGACTCGTTACTCTTATTTGCCTTATTTTTCCTTTATTCCCCATATTCCATGTGCAATGGGGGGATTTCCCACCAAAAATCTAGGTTTATATTTTAATTCAGCAAAAAGCGTTTCTGGTTCATATTCTGTAGAATCACTGATATTTTATGCATTATGAAACAATCAATTATTTATTTATTTCTATTATTCCGTTATATTTTCTAATAGTTTCGGGTGTCTTGTTATTTGACTAGCTTGTTTATTAAACAGTTTTCATTTACTAAGCAAAAAAATAAAATTGACTCGAGTTTCAAAATCTTTCGTGTTAACATTAGCTATAGGCAATCAAAGCATTATTTCCGAATTTTTACGACAACCAGGTGACTGAATCAAGCATCTTTGACGTTGTTAAAGCCGTCAACAAAAACGGACGTTCAGTTTTCATTTTTAGGGCAATCACCCAAGGACTTAACATAATCAAAATAGAAATAGACAACACATACTACAAAGTATTCTATTGTTAGAGTGGAAACCACAAAATGTTTTCGAACAAGTGTTTTTATTTTCATATAACAAAATATATACGTCATTACTCGATTTTCAAAGGTTTTCATTTTAACCGGAAGTTATTTTTATTGACTTTGGCAACACTGAATTTTTTTAAATATTGTGTTTTCGCGCATTTTGTTTTTTCAGTTGAAATACATTTTTACACTTGTAAGTGAGGATTTAATCAATTTAAAATTCAACTTGTCTGCTTTCTGACTTGATAAACGTTTTATCTTTTGCTGGTGTTTTATGCAAACAGTCAGAAAAATCCAAACGAAAAGTCGATTTTGGCTAGGTCAAAAGTATAGATACTACCAATAACTTATTCAAGAAAGACATTTCTAACACATGGACAGCTCTAAAAGATCGTATATGCTCATTTTTATCGTGTACATCAGATATTTAGTTTACAATAAAGTGATGCAATAATGTCAGCCGACGTCGAACAAACTATATCGAACAGATAATGTGTTCTCGTATCGACTGTTGTATCTTTACCTTTGCCATCATAAATATAACAATTTTCATAATATCTACTTTGATTTATCCCATGCTGATTGATAGGTTTACCGTGTTTTGGACTGCACATATGGTTTCTATTATAGTAGACATAGATAGTTCATACCTTTATTTGTAATTAAAATTTGGTTTCTCTCTAAAACAAAAACTATATTTCTATTATTCGTACAAGTGCATATGTTAAATCTCCAGTGGAAAGTTAGTGTTATATTTGTTTTATTTTAATTGGAATCTATTAATTGAGATGAGTATTATTTATTAATTTATTTATTGCAGACTATTATCCTCATCATTTTTGGTTGCTGTTGACATTTTGGTTGCTGTTGACATTTTGGTTGTTGCTGACATTTCGGTTGTTGTTGACACTTTTGGTTGTTGTTGACACTTTTGATTGTTGTTGACACTTTTGGTTGTTGTTGACACTTTTGGTTGTTGTTGACACTTTTAGTTGTTGTTGACACTTTTAGTTGTTGTTGACACTTTTAGTTGTTGTTGACACTTTTAGTTGTTGTTGACACCTTTCGTCATTCTGGACACCTTTCGTCATTCTGGACATCTTTCGTCATTCTGGACATCTTTCGTCATTCTGGACATCTTTCGTCATTCTGGACACCTTTCGTCATTCTGGACACTTTTCATTATTCTGGACACTTTTCATTATTCTGGACACTTTTCATTATTCTGGACACTTTTCATTATTCTGGGCACTTTTCATTATTCTGGACACTTTTCATTATTCTGGACACTTTTCATTATTCTGGGCACTTTTCATTATTCTGGGCACTTTTCATTATTCTGGGCACTTTTCGTCATTCTGGGCACTTTTCGTCATTCTGGGCACTTTTCATTATTCTGGGCACTTTTCATTATTCTGGGCACTTTTCATTATTCTGGGCACTTTTCATTATTCTGGGCACTTTTCATTATTCTGGGCACTTTTCGGTATTCTGGGCACTTTTCGGTATTCTGGGCACTTTTCGGTATTCTGGACACTTTTCATTATTCTGGACACTTTCGTTATTCTGGACACTTTCGTTATTCTGGGCACTTTCATTATTCTGGGCACTTTCATTATTCTGGGCACTTTTCATTATTCTGGGCACTTTTCGGTATTCTGGACACTTTTCATTATTCTGGACACTTTTCATTATTCTGGACACTTTTCATTATTCTGGACACTTTTATTTATTCTGGACACTTTTCATTATTCTGGGCACTTTCATTATTCTGGGCACTTTTCATTATTCTGGGCACTTTTCGTTATTCTGGGCACTTTTCGTTATTCTGGGCACTTTTCGTTATTCTGGACACTTTTCGTCACTCTAGACACTTTTCGTCACTCTGGACACTTTTCGTCACTCTGGACACTTTTCATTATTCTGGACACTTTTCATTATTCTGGACACTTTTCATTATTCTGGACACTTTTCATTATTCTGGACACTTTTCATTATTCTGGACACTTTTCATTATTCTGGACACTTTTCATTTTTCTGGACACTTTTCATTGTTGATGACAACATCTATGGAAGGCACTCATTGCTGAGGATGCAGCTTAGATTCAGAGTTCCTATCCCGTCGCGCTATCCACCTGACGAAGGCCAGAAGAATAGTTAGCCCGAAACATTGTGAAACAACTAGAAATGATGAGAATAATAGTCCGCAATAAATAAATTAATATTTTTTGTTATGAAATGACCTTCATGGCATTACTTCCATTTATGGAGGGACTAGTGTACTATGTTCTGTTTATCGTCTACACATTATCTTCTTTGGTTGTAATGTATTATGCGTAGTTTGTTTTTAGAGAATAGTGTAGTATCTGTTCTGTGATTATTATACCGCACTTCTAAGGATGATCTGCTTTTAGGAATGGATGGCTAGTAATATGCAAGCAAAAAGATTATCTTTTATCGTATATCTTTGCTTGATCTTATGCTGTTTATATAGGATATGCAGCTTCCCCAAAAGTCGATCGGACCAAATTAAGTTATCCCAGAGCAAGATTACTCCTGGTGATAAGGGACAGATATTACACTTTGATCCTTACTCAGTGTTCATAAATGTTTTGCATACTATTACCAACTGTGAAACCACTCCATTCATTGGAATTTTAAACATAATTATGTTTGCAATTTACGACAATTTCTCTGCCATTCATTAATATATGGCGTTAATTTCTGAACTTAATTACACTTTTTGCGAAGTTACAGCTTATACTAGGTATTGCATATATTCTATTTCATACTGGGTTTGTGATTTCTGTTTGTTATTTTACAATTGATAAACGACAATAAAATTTGGTTTCTCCTTAAGGAATATTGAAGACTAAACTGGTAAAATCTGTCTTACAAAGTAAAATTAACATAACAGATGTAGAAGTTTAATCATTCAGAAAAGAAGAAATATGTATATAGTGTTAAGACATAAATTTGTACTTAGCATCTATTATTTGCTTTCGTTTTCAACTGCATTTTTGTGAAATTCTATCGATTTTATTAGTTTCAAGTATTTGTAAATATGCATGTGCATTTTTATAATCTGTTTTGCCCGTGTAACTCTAAGCTTTAGCTTAAGTTATTGAATATCTTAGATAGAAACGGATCGATCTCTACAGCAGTAAGTGTCCCGGTAGCGCCTTATGAAATCGATAAGACGTGGAGAATTGCGTGTTAAAGCTATACAGGTTGCTAGCTTTTCGTTTAACCCGTGAAAAATGAGAAATCCTATTAAACTATCTTAAAACCATATTTGTTTTCTGGAGATATTTTTGGAAAACATAGGAATGTAATTTAATGATTGATTTTAACTTTTTCTTCTATTTACACTTGTTACTTTTTAAATGTTATTTGTTCATTCTCTTTATCCTCTGTACTTTCTTCGTTCGATAATTTCACTGTTTTCCTTTGCTTAGATTTCCATGTCTTGGCTCTTTCCCCGATGATGTTATTTTGAGAGGCATGCATATTGCATGACACAGAATCCCTTAAGGTATCTGAAGTTATCACATGGTAAAAAGGGGTTAATCCGGTAAGAAAGTGATAAGTCTCGTATTAAAATAATTTTCTTATTCTGGTTTTCATTCTTCCTTGTACATCCTCATGTTTCTACTCGCCATCTTTCTACTCTAAATTTTCATTGTTTTATCTGCATCATTCAAATTTCCTGTTAGTGTTTTTTTTTTCTAACTTTCGTTATACTAGCTCACAGCCCGGGCTTGCCCGGTCGTAGAATACGCTTAAACATGATATTTTGATTTATGCAAGTTGCGTAGCTATTATTATAGAATCAATCCTCTATTTATTTTTATATATTACGAGCAATAATTTGTTAGGTGAACTTATTCGCAAAAAAATTAAAATAATAATAATATGGTACAGCATTTTTTCTGTCTATTTACAATATCAAGTCAGCTGATATTTAGGCTTGACGATGAATGCCCTGGAAAAGACACTTCTGGTTATTATTACTTTAAAATATGTAAAGGAAGAAATCATTTGCGGCGATTTTAAATGATACCTCTTTTTTATCGTAAATTGAACTCGTAAGAAAATTAAAATGGTGCGATGCATCTGGGCTGGAACGGAGGGTAACTCTATCTGTAAACGAATGCTCTACCACTACGCTATCTCTCTAGATTATGATAAATCTGTTCTTTTGGAGAGAAATGATTTGCTGAAATTTGATCTTTCTTGGCCGGTGTAACTTAAAATATCCCATTGTAAAAATTATTCGTTTTAACCTATATGAGAAAAAATAGTATTAGGATCAGATTCTTTCGATTTCCGATACTTATCGCATGAATTGCCGTGCGAAACATATCTAGGAAACTGCCAGACATATAAATAAGCTGTGTGTCAAATTTGCAAAAGATAGGTAAAGCCGTTTCGGAAGGTATGTGGAAAGAACTTGCACACACAAAGAGATTTTTAAATAATAGTAGAAATATGTCAATGTTGTTAATCCCTTATAAACCGTCACTCCACAATGATGTAAATAATCTACTATAATATACAACGAAATGTTTATGTGTGATCGTTCACTATGGACTCGGAAACGGCTAGAACTATTTTTTGTAATTCACCACGGCGGGATTCGATGTATCTGGGGTGATTCTACGTAGATTTGGCATCAGAATGCATCTGATAAGTATCGAAAATCGATAATCAGAAAAATCAGATTAAAAAAGTTCGATTTTTACCAAAGTTAACATTATACAACCTAACATTACAAGTGCATTGCAGAAGGTTTATCATCCCAGAAGCCGAAAGGCGGAGACTATTAAATCAACAGCAGTGCCCGTTCTAAACGAATGTTTCTTTTTTAGAACTCTATGGAACAATGAATCTTGTTTTGTTTTTGTTTTTTTTTTCGTACTTTTACCCTTAATTAAAGCGGCTATGTAAAAATATAGTTTCATAAAGTCAACAGTTAGTTCTTTGGTAAGACAAGGCGCGTTCGAAATGAATGCATCTAATTCGTGCACAATTAAACTAGGATACTTGAATTTTGCCTTTTAAAACATTAAATGAAGATATTATTTACAGACAATCTTATAAAATGAACAGTAGATTCTCTCTAAAGTGCAATGTGAATTAGCCATTACGGGGAGGCATGTGAAGCTTATTTCCGGTGGACAACGGGAGAGGGGGTTAACTAGAGCAGCCACTCAATCAATTTGATTAACAAAATGAGCGATTTAATGAAATAAAAGTATGAGAGAATGGAACATTTGTGGATCCTCATTCGATCCCGAACAATGCCAATTCTGTCGGCTAGTAAATTTTTAAAAAGAAAGGGAAAGAGAGCTATTGGAATAAAAGGAAGAATAGCTACTAAAAATTATTATCGCGAAAGACATATATAACAAGTAGTTAGTGCAAGACGAAAAATACCGACACAACGGATAAAAACTAGTAAAATATATTTACAAAACATAGCGAATCGTTTTGCTACTATGTAACTGTACGCTTTTAATCTGTAAATGAATGCGCGCTCTCCCTCTATTTATATAATAAAAATGTAAGTGTTGTAGGGCAATTCAAAGCAGATATTTTTAATAATCAAATATTTTTTTTTATAAATTGAACTTTCCGGCGAAATAATATTACATTTTGAATTTGCACTTAAACAGTGATTTTACCACTTAGGAAAACATACCATTCTCTCTCCTTCTCTCATTATATATATACATATATATATATATATATATATATATATATATATATATATATATATATTGCTGCCAAAAAGATAGTCCGCGCTTGTCATTTTCTCAAAAATCGCAAATTTAAAATAAATTGATTATAACTGTTTAACACCCGATTCCTCACTTAATGCGTCTTTTATTCCTCTATAATTTTATCTGTTCATACTTGACTTTTAATTGAAATATCCTATTATTGCCACAATTTAAAAAAATCATTTCAAGTCGGGAAGACAAAAAGAAACTCCACACAGTAGAAAATTGTTATTTAAATGTAACTTTATAACATTAACGCAACGCAAATACAAGTGAGGCACAATGCACTAGTTAATATTTAGTAGCACAGACCTTCTGCAAATTTGGAGGCATTCTCTTGAATAAGTCTGCGGCAATACTCTGATGAAGGGGCATCTCACTTCTCTTTAATTTTTGTCCAACGTTTTTCCAGATTTGATGTAATGCCATACGTTTTCAATATCATGCTCTTCCAGGAACCTTTTGACATTGCAAGCAGTGGGAATGAAGATGGGATTATCATCCAATTTCCGGCCAAAGTAGGGTAGAAAATACGGAGTCAACTTATTAATCTACTCGATCGAATTAATTCGACCTAGCAAGCGACCTATCGTCCCTGAACCATTGGCACAATAACATCCCACACTTAATCTCAACCCTCACAACCTTCCAAAGTTGAAACTATGCACCTAGGATTGAATTCTTCGTCTTTACTTTGACAGAAGTACTGCCTTCAATCATTGCCTAGCCTATTGGACTTTATTTCGTCGCTAAAATCACTTTCGACTATGAAGAGTATTGATCTTCATTCCATCTAAGTAACTCCAAACAACGTTTCTGTTCTTTACAAAAATCATTGGCTTGCATCTTGCTACACAGTCTCACAAATTAAATTCCTTCAATCTGTTCATAACGAGAGAGAGAGAGAGAGAGAGAGAGAGAGAGAGAGAGAGAGAGATACCTTTTTAACAAGATTACATCGTTGTTGGATTTGGGGAGCAATTTCAAATGTCTCTGAGGCCAGGGATCTTGATAGCATTTTCTTCCCTGTGAAAAGTAACTCTAGGATGACCAGCGTTAGATGAATCACAAATACTGCGATGTTTTGGGGGAGTTTTCAGTCATTCGTACCGTTTTCTCATCTCATTAAAATCTGGGCTGATTTGTCGATTGGATAAAACAGAAAGGTGGATATATATATATATATATATATATATATATATATATATATATATATATATATATATGAATGTTATGCTTTATAACCTCTGAACAGCAAGAATTACGATTACAAATGTTAAAAAGTTGGATATTTTACGATTAGATATGCTAAAAGGTGGACATTTTAAGCTGGTTTTAAATTTATTTGTTGCTGCGGAGTTTGCTTGTCTTCTCGATTTGAAGCTAATTTTTTGAAAGTGTCATGAAAACTAGGATACTTGAATTAAAAGTCAAACATGAACTGGTAAAATCATAGATGGATAAAAGGCAAATAAAATTAGGTATAAGTTGTTTAAACAGTCACAATCAATTTAGTTTATATTTACGGTTTCAGAAAAATTGATAAGAACGGAATTCTTTTTGGCAGCACTGTGTGTGTGTGTGTTATAAACTTGAGTTTATTCAGCTATGTTAGCAAGAATTCTTGATAAAATTATTTATAAAAAATAGATTACTGGAGTGCCCTCAGCTATACTCGAAACCGAAAACACAATGTAAGAATTATTACAAGAAATGGAATGCCATAACAATGAAACGATAAGGATATAAGCGTGACAGAAAATAAATAACAATCACGCTATCGTATTATTATATAGCCTAGCGTCACTGGTGGAAATTCTACAGGGACTCATTCATATGTAATATATTGATGTTGACATTCTATAGATGTTCGATATAAATAGAGACGCTCTAGTATTATTGTAGTTTTTGTGTTTAAACTGCAAAAGTATATATATATATATATATATATATATATATATATATATATATATATATATATATGGCGTAATGGAAAAATAAAAAGGCATTCGTGTAACATGATAAAGGGCTGTCCCCTTTTCATGTAAGTAAAAAAATAGAGAATTAGTTAAATGTAAATATGAAATAAGATAGTCAAGGATTCGCGAAGCTAGAGTTGGAATTGAAAATTCTAATCATAAGTTAAAATAAATACATAATGTTATAGAAATAAAGGATGTGGAATCGCAATTGTTTAGCTCACACAAAATAGTTAGATATCTGTTTATTGGGAAAGGAATGTAATAATGAAATTTGCTTCTGTGAAAATCAAAATAAGAAATTTAATCGTCAATTGAAATTGTAAACATATTTTGTAAACATGTTATTTGAAAAATAGGTTACTGAACTCGGGGTCATGTCAAGTTTGGCAACGTGACGCATGTCATCCGACGTGCTTTATGAGCACGTGTTTTATCATGCGATGACGTGATGAGTTCTCAATATAGATAGTTTTAGATGCAATCTGGGAGAAGAGTCGGGAGAAGCAGAGAGGTTCAGACCGACTCTCTGTTAGAATCAAGGCACTCTCTAGAAGTGAGAGGGTTTTAGAAATAACCGTGTAACAACTTTGCATCCCTGAGATCATATCCGACCGGCCGAAGATGAAATAAAGGACGTCAACATGTGTTTTTGGTATCTGCGTCTCCGTGTTGTAATTCAACAGAAAAGGTATTGTCCATTTATATTATAAGAACTTTGTGAAAATCATCATCTCAAAAATAGGTAAGAAATATATGTATCAATATTTATAGAAACACTCCCGTTCATACATAACTGTCTCTCTCTTTATCTATACCTGCTTATGTCTCCAATATTCTATCTCTTACAACATGAACATCTTAACACATATGAACACTCTACACATGAACACTCCTAAAACTCTAATCTCTCACTAAGACTCTCCTAAGACGAACAACAACAAGAACACAGGATATACGTCATCTTAATAATACCACCAGTATAAAACATATCCATATTTAATACCTTCTAATAATAACACCCAGTATATAACATTTGCAGCTTCTCCTCCAATTTCCGGATCTTGATCATGTCAAATCACACTTCAATTCTTTCTGACGGATTGATTGTTGCTATCTCTTCTGATGAGTAAAGGGCACAATAGATTCACTGATTGATATAATAATTGATTGATTAAGCGCTACGAAACAGATACTGTCTAGAATTTTATGTCAACTGAATTAAAGGAATAAATTATAAGATGGTCAACATCATGAATTTTGGAATATAACTTTTAGTCATTTATTCTCTACATTGTTCTGTAATTACATTGAGCTTCTTAAATAAGGATTGATATATATTATGAGAAAAATATATTTCTACAAATATATATTTATAACTCGAGTTCCTTCAGTCATAACCGAAAGCAAAGCTCATGAAGAGTTATTGATAAATTATTTATAAAAAAATAGAAGACGTAAGTTCCATTAGCTATAATCGAAACTGAAACCAAAACTTGTTTATTATGGCTCTAACAGTGGATTTGGGAAGGTTTAGCTTCTTTGAAATCTTATCATAGCCCTCCCCATTGGTATGGCATGCTACAACAAGCTTCCTGACGTCTTCGCTGTGTTCCTTAGTTTTAACCATGGCGATTGAAAATTATAATTTAGTCACTTATAATAGTTTAAATAAATCGCTATCTAAAAATTATCTGAAAAAAATTATTCACTGAATTAGCGTTAAACAAGCATAATATGGCTATAAAAAAAGTCCAGAAAGCACGTAAACCGGAAATTGATTGATATTATACTGATACTAAAAGAAAAACAAAGCCGAGCCAATAATTTTGAACAAGGGTTTTTTGCAATTATGTTTGTTGTTCCTTTGTTATTTATTTTTTTTTAAATCCGATTGCTGCATCGGAAAGGTCAGTTAAAAATACATAATATACTTTGTTATTTTCTTTAATTTAATCCCTTTTTTGGAATTTATTAGACAAAATTTAACTTTTATTTTACCGTGCCAATAAATATGATCATCACTGTATATATATATATATGTATATATCTATCTATATATATGTATATATATGTATATATCTATATATATGTATATATATGTATATATCTATATATCTATATATATGTATATATCTATATATATATATATGTATATATCTATATCTATATATATATATATGTATATATCTATATCTATATATATATATGTATATATCTATATCTATATATATATGTATATATCTATATCTATATATATATGTATATATCTATATCTATATATATATGTATATATCTATATCTATATATATATGTATATATCTATATCTATATATATATATATGTATATATCTATATCTATATATATATATGTATATATCTATATCTATATATATATGTATATATCTATATCTATATATATATATGTATATATCTATATCTATATATATATATATGTATATATCTATATCTATATATATGTATATATCTATATCTATCTATATATATGTATATATCTATATCTATCTATATATATGTATATATCTATATCTATATATATGTATATATGTATATATCTATATATATATGTATATATGTATATATCTATATATGTATATATCTATATATATATCTATATATGTATATATATGTATATATCTATATATGTATATATATGTATATATATATATATGTATATATATGTATATATCTATATATGTACATATATATGTATATATATATGTATATATCTATATATGTACATATATATGTATATATCTATATATATCTATATATGTACATATATGTATATATCTATATATGTACATATATGTATATATCTATATATGTACATATATGTATATATCTATATATGTACATATATGTATATATCTATATATGTACATATATGTATATATCTATATATGTACATATATGTATATATCTATATATGTACATATATGTATATATCTATATATGTACATATATGTATATATCTATATATGTGTATATATATGTATATATCAATATATCTATATATATATGTATATATCAATATATCTATATATATATGTATATATCAATATATCTATATATATATGTATATATCTATATATATGTATATATATACATGTATATATATATATAAGCAAAAATGTGAGTATATATGTGTGTAAAAGTCTTTTTTCGCTGAACTTGTCGGTCAGCTCATTCCTTCTTAAAACTTTTTATATGCTGTCTTAATGATAATATGTCAGAGTTACCACGGGGGTCGCCTGTGTATTTTATTTGCGCAAATTTCACGCGGTAATTTTTCCAGGTTTTTAGTCGCGTCTATCTTTTGCTTTTCAGTATAAATAAGTGAAACTGGATTCGAATCGGCAGTTCCCGGTTGTCTCCGGAAAGCGATGTAAACGTTTGGCCAATATCGGCGTTTTTAGCGTCATATCAAACAATTGCTTTCGTCTGGACACTCCCCTGATAAACGGGGAGCTGGTGTTCCCCAAAGTTGGGTAAAAACAAAGAAACTGAGTTATTGACCTCATTAAAAACAGTCCCGCAGAAAATGTTAACTGCTGACTAGCTATTGTTTACGTCGTCATAACGCGCGCAGAAAATGTTAACTCCACGGGTTCCACTTGACCTCATTAAGTCATTAGGTGCGAGCACCTGTCAATTCTCTTCCTACTTAAATAAATTCAAACGTCTCTCAGTAACTTTTTCTTGCTGCCCGATTGGTTAACGTGTCATGTTTTTTTCACATTTTATTTTCCAACTTCACCTCAGGGCTTCAGGTTCAATCCTACCTACATACCAAAACTTTTTACCCCCCCTGTGTTTCTTACTCGGGCAACGCCGGTACCCCCGCTAGAATTAATATATAGAGGATGAAGCCTATTTAATTGTTCTTGTATCATTTCATATAGAAAATACCGTAGTATTTTATCTTATCATTCTCAGTTTTGTTGTAGTCAGCATTATTAAACTTCATGATATCAGCTACGGTTTCAGCTGTTCCCGTTTTTTTATAGATCAAAAGGTAAAATTTAACGTCTCCTTTCTCTAGTAGATACTGTATGGCTTATTTCCAACGATTTTGTCCGGTATATACTAAAGTAATTTCTGCTATACTGGATATAAACTTGCTACACATAAACCAGTTATTATATTTACACATTTTATATATCGTATTATAAGTATCCGTCCCCCAACAGAATCTTACGAGTGGACGTCACGTGGCTAACTCTAGTTCTGTGTTACAAAATCTTCATCGCGGAGGTCACTCAATAAAAACAAATTCAGATACTATCACAATGTATTCTTAAATCCTTTGAAGTTTTTATACGACTGTTTTAGATGATCGGATAAGGATGTGAATGAAGATTGTCTAATGAGAAGTAATAAAAAGACAGCACGTAAATAAGTAGTAAAAGAACAGTGACGAATGAAAAATGATACGCACGTGAAGAGCGAAAGAGCCTATTATGACGTCATGATATATTCTAGGATGATTTGACTTCGTGAGAATTGGCTTTTGTCTATACTGTTAGTTGGGAGTTAGTTTCCTCAACGTGTTTAGTAAGTAAACATAAATCAACAAGAATGGCCATTTCTATGTAGCTTACTTGCTATAAATATACTTTCATCATACCATTAATCATCCCTGTTGAATTAAATAGTGGAATTATATACGTGCAATCTATTGTATTACTTTATAACTCCACGGCGTTGGAGTTTGGCTATACATCGATTGAAGCGTACAGAGCCCGTTCCATTGAGCCTAATTAAAGCAGGTGGAAACTAAAAGACGATTGAGACTTTAAACACGACACACACATAAAATCACAGCGTACACGAATAAAAAGAATTTAAATATTTGTCATCGTATTAATATTAAGCCAGCGATATACAAGCACGTGGGGTCAATACAGTATTAATTATATTTGCTTACAAGCAAGACATCGTGAAAATAATGTTTCCTTTGAAATAAAAAAAATTTAAATGTTGCACACATTTCTTTGTATTTAGTTGTCTATGGACTCCCGACCACGCTGGTTAAACATTCTATTATTAAATAATAACTGAATTACCCGGATATGTCGTGTTTTTTCGACTTAAAAAGTTTTCCTAGTCAAGATTAGAAATTAAGAAGATCAATTCAATAGTTTTCATCCATGTTTTATTAGATTTGTCAGAATAAACGAAATAACTGAAACAAATACTGTTAGTTGAGTTAGTATTTTTACTGTTCAACACATCTGTTTTAGTTTTCGTAACTATTTCATGTACAATGTTTCAACGTGAACACAGCGCATGGTATAATCATATATTAGACGGCCTGTTTAGTTTAAGTTGATACATGGGATTAGACTTCCTCGACCTGCAGTAATGATCATACACTACACTGAAGAGTGCATGATCGTGAAACACCAAATATATGTAGAAAATAGTATAAATGTATTGACAAATTAGATCTGTTTAGTTCTCACTGAGCATACTTTTTTTTAATTAGTACTACTATTTATATTACAGGTATTAGCTGTTAATCTATAAATAGTTCAATTGATACATTGTCATTTTTTCTAAGAAGCAGAAATATTGGATAGACATCAAAGGTGACTTTAGTTCGAAGTTCGCACCTAGTTATCAGTGGTGTGACCGCTATTAATAAGTTTCACAAATACGAAACCTATATGTTTGCAAAAATAAGAACATATCATAAGTGTTCCCTTCAAAGGAAATAATCTATACAGAGGAAATATCAAAAGTTTCTTATTTAAATTAATACTGCGTCGTTAGCTCCACTCTTGAATATATGTATGAACCCTGTATCGAATCTTAAATTCGCATATTCTTGCTTTCATTTATAGCTATTCAAATAAGGCAACTGCGTTAAATGGAAATCAAACCAAACTTTGGTCCGGTGCATTTAATCCAGCGACTCTCTTTTACAGCTTTCTCTAGTAAAACTGATGCGTCTTATTTAGCTTAATCATGTAGGGATAAATAAATAGTGAAGCTATAAAATCGTCGCCTCATAAAAGGCATGCTTCCATTTCCCATTTGATGAAACCGGTTTACATTTTTGTTGGAGAACATCTACTAGTTGGTCAATTGTGTACAAATCTTAAGAACGATAGCAGCCTTCTAGCATGTCTGAAAGTGACACAATGTTCAACGAGCGAGATCGGAGATGCGCCGCTGTACAACCCATAGTCTCTGCCGATCAAAGTTATGACAACAAGGCCATTTCAAGCACCTTCAACTGCAAATTTGGACATGCTTGAGAGTATAGCTCAACAAAGTTTCTCGCTAGGGTTATGGTTTTGATGTTATTTCAAGTAAGAGCCACATCATGCCACCTCATATCCTAGAAGCCGGCTTGAAAGTCAACACTTAAGTGTACCTGGATGTGCTAAAGAGTATGTTGATTCCCTGGCAGACCCTGGGTGTCGCAGCAGGACTGGGCGCCGGCCAACAAGTCCAAAGAGACCAAGGCTTGACTTTACAAGGTGCTACGATTTTGTACCCTTCTCCCATAGCCCCCCCCCCTTCCTCACAATACTGAACCCGCCGGACTACTTCGTTTGGTCATACGCCGAGTATATCACCAAAATGACCTCCCAGAAAACCAAAGTCAACCTGATCGCTGCCAACTGCCAAATATTCGCTGCGCTCCGCTCCTGCCAGCGTTCATGGAAAAGTTATGCTTCCAGTTTCGGACCCGTATGAAAGCGACGATTGAGGCTTAAGGCAGCTACATTGAATAGATATGAACTACATTACATAATCCAGTTATCTGAATATATTTTTTCATAAAATATTTAAAATAAAGCTGTAGTTTTGTCTTATTAAGAGTGAAAACTCCATCGTTACACCCTGTATATACGTATATGCAGATCAATATAAAAATATAAAAGAAGTGACGCAATTGACATAGATATCAAAAGAAAGTATAATACAATTATTTGCAAGAGTGTAATTTATAAAAGAAATCAAATGCTTGATAATTTAATCAAGGGGCATTTATTTGTGTCTACGTTCGAATCTTTACAACATGTCTAGCGCGATTTGAAGCAAAACTTTTACAATAGTCATATTATGGATATTTATTAGTTTTTCGAAACACACGTAATGTTTCTTAATTCTTTGAATGTGGATTGATAAGTTGGATTATTTAAATTATTTAAATTACTGTTCTTATCTCGAATGTTTAGTTGTCAATATGAGAACAGTTGTCGGAGTAATCTATATAATGGAGATCACTTTAGGAAGACACCTTGAGCCGCTACCACAACCGTTCAGGCTGAATTCAACGCTGGATTACGGCAGAGAGACGCCTATATTTGAGCCTAACAAGAATGCAACGCTTGGAAAACGTGAATAATAACTCCGTATAGCTATCTGAATTAAGAATGCCTCTTTATATAAATCTTAGAGGTCATAATACTATTTTCTTCTGAAAAACCCCAATGAACAAACGATGATTGCATTAGGTGCAAACATTTAAAAATAAAGCTGCTGCACGTTGTTTTCTAATTAAAAATTAAATGTTATGGTAAGATTAAAAAATAGCCTTTAACCTTAAAAATACAAAAGATGAAACTTTTCCAAATGCAGCGACTCTCTTTTTTACTGTAGCAATGGAAATTCGACGATAGTTGTAGAGGAATTGAAAACAAAATTGATAACATTAATAATACAAAATGTAGTCTTTACGCAACTATTAAGAGAAAACAAACGAACCGACGATAGTTTCATTAGATGAAAACATTTTAAAGAGAAGCTGCAACACCTTTTTTATTTTTATTTTTTTACAAAAACTAGATATTTGTGTTATTAATACTATAAGCTTTGTTCATTTAAAAAATGTCGCTAACAGCCTTTTTTCATTTTTTTTTACACAGTGATCACCACTTATCAAGGCCCGGAAGCCACTCAGGGATAAGGGTTATTGCAAGTACATTACGTTAGTGTGGAGATTTGATGAAGTGTTTACTTAAGGGGGCGGTTCATTAGGAATTTGTTAACATTGGACTTGAAGACATCGACGTTGTAGTCCGGAGGGAAGCAGGCAGACAGAACAGAGTTCCAAAGGCGTGCAGTTCTAAGAAAGAAGCTTTGTTCATGGAATCCGCGTTTTGATTTAGGCTCAGATATAGAGTGGGGGAAATTTTTCACAGTGGATTCAGCTAGACGGGTGTTTTTCGTGAAAGATTAGCGAGGGGGGACCAGAGATTGGAGTTCAGACGAGCACCTGCCATGAAAATAACGATAAAACAAGGATAGGCTCGCAATGTCTCTTCTGTGGGAGAGAGGGTGCAGGGTAGAGAAAAGGGCATCCCCCACGAAGCCGCGAAGTCTATTTTGTAATCTGTCAAGTCATGATAGGCTGTTTTTGGCCGCTCCTGCCCAGATATGGAAACAGTATTCCATCCTTGGACGTACTTGGCTTTTATATAGATAGAGAATTTTCATCTTTGTTTTATTAAGAAGCTTTGTTGAAAAAACTGTCTTAGTGTGGCATTTAATTTCTTAGTAAATCGTAAAAATGTAGAAAACATTTGTGTAAAGACTAAATTTTGTTTACAATTCCTTTACAGCTATCCAAGCATTTTCATTTTTTTGCAATGTTAAAAACTAGATGTTAGTGCTGTTAATATTATAAGCTTTGTTACAGGAATAAAACTTATTAAAACGTTTCATTCTTTGAATTTTTAAGGTTAAAGATTTATTTTAAAAAACCTTACCCCATGACATTTACTTTTAATTAAAAATTAAGATGCCGCAGCTTCTTTTTTTTTTTTATTTTTAATATTTTCATCTAATGAAAATATTGTTAGTTCGTTGGTTTTCTCTTAAGTTGTGTAAAAACTACATTTTTGTATTATTGATGTTATCAACTTTGTTTGAAATACCTCTACAACTATGTTACAGTAAAAAGATAAAGTCGCCGCATCTTTAAAAGTTTTATCCTTTGTATTTTTAAGGTTCAAAACTATTTTTTCTAAGATCTTACCCTAACATTTACTTTAAAATTTAAAAAATAAAGTTGCCACAGCTTTATTTATAAATGTTTTTATCTAATACAATTATCGTTTGTTGGTTGGATTTAGCATCGTAAATTATGATATGAAAACAAAAACGATTCTCGTAATAGTCGCGTGAAAACTACATTTTCTGGTATTAATGTTATCAACTTTGTTGCGATAAAAACAAATTGTTGCTGCTTTCTTTTTTGTTTTGATGTAATAAAAAATAACGCGTCCTAAATTATAAGATGAAAAATATGAACGAATCTTTTAGTAAACGAAAGTCGTCTCCCTTTGCATACTGGCAAAATGTAAAACAGCACCCATATATATATATATATATATATATATATATATATATATATATGAACAAATGATTAATAAAATATGTTAAAAGACATCTTATAAGCTCTATTTCCTTTTCGGTTTTATTGAGCTTTTTATATCTGGCTGAGTTTATTTTACTTGTAAATATAAACTCTTTAATATTTATAATATATTTTAAGTTTATCATTTTGATTACCTTAGTAAACTTATTGTAACTTATATATATATATATATATGTATATATATATATATATATATATATATATGTATATATATATATATATATATGTATATATATATATATATATATGTATATATATATATATATATATATATATATATCCACCAGTGATGTATTTTACTCCATTGTCACGTTATGTACATCAGACATTTAGTAAATGTTGCAAAGAAGACAGGTGATTTCACCTGAATGTTAAATAAAAATCTGTCATCGTAAATTGCGTACATGATGGATCATTCCTTGAACTCAATCACTGAAAGGAATGTTTGGAATTCAAAATATCTGCTTACATCCATGCTTCATCTCCAACCACATCTCCACTATAAATGAACCAAATATGCATGATTTGCAGTGGAGATGATGTTGCGATCGATTGACAATTCACTCAGGGATGGACTTAACTAATGACATCTTCGCTACAAGCTTGTTACACATTGCCATGTCTTAAGAACATTTCTTTATACTTGAAAGTTAGGAAAACTAATGCGTTAAAAGCACGATGTCACATGCAGTCAGTCTTTATTACAACAGTTCTAGCTCATTTGAAAAATAAAATCTAAAATATTTAGCAAAGTATTATTCAGAGTAAAGTTACATAACAATGATTAGAACTTTTGTTAGTGTCGTATTTAAACATTTATATGTCATACAAATTTTAAAAATGTTGTATGGCGGTGCATTTAGCGTATTAGTGTAAGTATTCAGCAATGAGGCGTAAGAATAGTGTTCAATAACCAGTCAATATATTTTATTGGGAAGTGGGGTTGAGGAGCCAATGCCATTTGATGAAGAGCACTCTGAGCGGCAAAAGTTTCCTAGTGAGCACATCGGCATTTTCCGGGAATGGCGCCTCAGGCGATTAGCAATAAAATATCTGCTTTTCAAATGGAGGTGGACCACCTAGACCTGCACAGAATGAAGAACCTACTGCATTCCACAGGGAATAACCATTTCAGAAATGATCTACACTCCGTTGACTTTTCTGCAAAGGAAAAATGTCAGTGAGAAGTTCAGTCAAGTCAAAATAATTAATATTTGGTGCATGACCCCCCTATGCTACACACTCAGCAGTATAAGATAACGATCAAAGTTAAGTGGGAAAATCTTGAAAAAAGGGGGGCGCTTCTAACTTCAACATTGCTACTACATGCTGGGTAGCACTTACGTAAAACGGGAACGTTCGACTTTGATCGAGCAATTCTTTACGTCCGCTGCAATGTAAGAAATGAGAGCCTATGCCTTTGAAACGTTACGTATATTTCAAGGTTTTGAAAACAAACTAATTCGAAAGATAAAGTCATCTGAGAAAAACTTGCATTATCTACGTATTAACAATAACCATACACATTAGAAAATTGGATAACACGATACTTGGCTTTAATGCCGTTTATGAAAATGCATAATACTCAAACCAATAATGGCAAACTTCAATTTCAATTTTGATGAAAATTAAAAGAATCTGTATATTCATAAATGTTTGAAATGTAAAGGTTAAGATTAAGGAATGCTAGGACAAAATTGAAATACGAAACTCCAGTGCTCAAGAAAAAAGAACTCCGATATAGAAAATACCTTAGCAAACCTGTCGGTATTCCACATTAGGATGAGAAATTATAGCCTGAGAGTATGGGATCCTTAGGACTGCAAATGGCAAAGACAATACTTCAGCTAACAAAGTAAGGCTCGTCTTTAAAATATTTGAGACTGACGGATTTGCAAAAATAAAACGATGTTAAAAGCTCCGACGTGGGGCTTAAGCATAAAAACGGTGTCAGAATACGAGAATAATTGTTTTTCACTCGTGTATCATTGCCTGGATAGGTTTTATTAATACGCTTCGTTTGTCTAGTGTGTGTGTGTGTGTGTGTGTGTGTGTGTGTGTGTGTGTAATATATATATATATATATATATATATATATATGTTTCGTGGTTCAATTTTAAATTCTGAAAAAAAAACAACATATAGAGACATATAGTCGATTTAAGATTTTGTTTGATAAAGGAATATATAGAAGGGGTTATTTTAATTTCCTTAATCCATGGATTTTCAGCAATGGCTCATATCATCAGAGGAAATGAAATGCAGTTAGCAAAATATTCAGCTGCGAATGGACGCTATTTTGCTTTTCAGCATAATTATTGAAAATAGTTTTTTGAGCGGTTGTGGATAATTATATTGAGAAAATTATACAAAAAGAGGAGTTGATACAACCTGTGTAGTCCATTATCGATAATGGACTACCCATGTTGTATCAACTCCTATCGGCCTTTAGCAAATCCACATGAAGTTAGCCACATGTTCTGTTCATTTGCCGTTTACAATTAAAGATGGAACTTATTTTTACCCTACATCCTGGATATGCAACAAGAAAATGTTAATCTAAGGAAATATACCTAAACATTTAATCGGAAAAAAACTCTTCAAAGCAATAGATAAGTATAAGAATTAATATCTAGGCAGGGAAACTAAAAAGAACGTAAAGAAATTTTACCGCCAATAAAGCGAAGAGGGGCGGAGCGAATAACCCACCCAATGTATCAATTGAAATAAACACGATACTAAAAACATGGCCGGGATGCCATTAGTAAAATTGTTATTAATACGAAAGCTAATGTAAGTTAGGTCGGATAAAATTTGAGGAAATGTGTTCAGATATTACTCATAAACAAGTATATTCTGATTTTACGTTTTAGTCATGATTAACTCCATTACAATTAATTCCGTAAGTGGTTTGTTGTCTTTAATACATGAATAAAACTGGGCCCAGTATAAAAAAAGGTTCTAGTTTGTTTGATTCTTATTAGAAAAACATCAAATAAAATTACTGTATAACCCCGGGATACGATTTTATCTGGTTCGTTATGGAATCCGACGTTTTTCCAGCCCCTTATTACAGCATTTGCCCCGCCTTACGGTGTTATAATGTTATTTGATTATATACATGTGTTTTAATTAGTGTACTGTATTTTGTTTCTAATTCTGAATGTCGTATCTTGAACTTCTACTATATAATCGAAAAACAAATACAGTGATAGCAAAACTAAGCCCAGTTCAAATTAATTATTGATTTGACAGATGCACATTATTTATAATCTAACTCTGACCTTTTGTAGAAATATTTTCTATATATTAGATACGCATACACACAAACATACATGGTGACTGGACATTTTATGTAATCCATATACTTAATTATTATGGATATTCCTTTTCAAACTTATCCCAGTATGAAAAGTGTCGATATAAGAAAGAACCTAGTAAGTATGAAGAGGTAAATTCGTGGATGAGCATGTGATGCGCGAGAAAGAAAAAAAGGGAATATGATATTTGCGAATAAAAAAAAAGATTATTTTTTTTTAATAATTCATTTGATTGTATGAAAATTAGCTTCAGGAGTTTTAATTCGATGTGCACTTTTTTTGTCCGAACTTTAAAGTTGCGTTATGAAACACTTATCAATTAACAAAATATTATCTCATTTTGTATTGCACGTAAATGGATTTAATTCATTATTTATTCCCTCCTGTTTGATATGTTGCACGTCGGTGCTTATGTCTGTCTCTCACATGTCTAATTATTTATGATCTAACAAAGACTGGATTGCCCAAGGACACCAAAACTTTTGCCACTAAAATTAAGTCGAGTAGACATAATTGCTTCCTTTTCGTGTTATATATATATATATATATATATATATATATATATATATAAGAAACTCTGTGAGTTCGTTCCTAATAGACTCCTAAACAGCTAAAACAAATGTTATGAAATTTCAAACAAATATAGTTTATCTATCTGGCAGTGGTTTTATGCAGGTTTATATTGAAATGTCTTCAATAAGTCTCGATAATCGAAAAAATCCGAGAAAAGAAAGAACAGGCGGATTTGACCAAAGTTTACACATTACAAAACCTTATCATAGTAAGACATAAGTGCATTTGAGAATGTTTGCATCTTGAGTGCATTTGAGAAGTCTGTCATCATGAGTGAATTTGAGAAGTTTTATTACCGCACCAGACGAAAGGTGCGACATACAAAATCAACACTAGATTTGTGGACATGACAGAGATACATTCGAAATGAATGATTCAGTTTAGATCACAATTGAACAAGTGACGTCTGCGTTTTAAACTTTAGTTAAAGACATTTTATATAAAACAATTATATGAAACCAACAGCAGCTTCTATACACTGTTATGTAGACTAAATACATTGTGGATTAAGTCACAGCAGCTAATCCTGTGAAGCTTACCCAGTGTGTGCTTGGTTTCCGACTATAGTAGGCAATCAATCGTTTTGTCTGAAAAATATGCGATTTTACCGATTTTGATGACAATAAAATACGGCAGTGTGAAGCATTCGTTGATCGACATTAAGGTAATGTAAGATATCCCGAAAAGTTTATAATAAAATAATATTTGTAGCAAGTATTATACACAGTTAGACTGAAAACACGTGGTCCTAACTTATGAAACGTCATAAGGATATACAGAACTTGGTTGGTCTTCTTTGAATGGAAAATCGTCGATTTCACCAATTTTGATGACAAGAAAAATATGGAAGTGTGAAATATTTGTTGATAAACATTCAAATCAGGGCAACATCAGACCTTTCTGCTAGCATATAATGTGTGTGTGTGTTTATATTGATGGCATGTGTGCTAATCCAATATATTAGGCACATGGTGATGTCACTGACTATTCCGGTTTCGAATCTCGATATGGATGAACTGATGCGTAATAGACTTTTAAACAGCTGCCTGTTGAGACTATATTTATATATAGTATTTCATTTTTAAAATTACAATTCTTCCTGCGCACACTAATTTCATGACGACAGATGATGTATTTATTTGCCTAATATTTATTCGAAACTTGAAAACGTGTATTCGCTTAGTAATGCGTTTATTTATTACAATGAGCATTACAAAAACAGTACAATGACAATGGTTCTAATAGATTTTAATACTTGTTCTATTTTGATTGTGAATCTTTTCAGTTGAATGATAAAGAGTATTGCGAGGGCAAGAAATTATTACTAAAGAAACAAGTTTGGTTACTCATGGCGGCGATTTTTAACAGGTGGTGATGATAAATTGTAAGATGGCTGCGTTATATATGCAGGTAGCAGTGTCGTGATAATGTACTATATAGAGAAAACCCCACGTAATAATCTCCATTCATAGTAAATAAAATAAATAAAAGTATTGTTTTCCGTTGTGATAAGAAATGCGTTTTTACTGTGAATGCTTTACGAGGAGAAACCAGATATTGGGATTTATTCGAGTGACTTATATATGTCAGTATCGAATACAGCAATCGTGCAGTTCGAACTTGGGATCCAATTCAAGATTTATGAATTATGGCTTATATGATAGAGCGATTGTGAAATATATAATCAAACTGTGTCGTGATTTTTGTAGTAAGCATTAAATCACAGTAATACGTGGATAAAGTTAATGTATGAACATTGCAATATTTCGACCAAACTAGCAGGCTAGAGCGAATTCTCAAGAAATTATTATATTGACTGAATATATAGTAGCAATATCACAAGTTTAAAATAATATGCCTTGGGTTCCATCAGCTAGAATAAACCCAAAATAACAAAAAAAAACTCCCCAGTCACATTTCTTAGCCCCTGAGTCACGGATATAAAAAATGAAAAAAAAAAAAAAGTTTAACCCATGATTATAGATTCGTGCATGTAAACAGGTTTAGTCGATTATTCATGTCTAGGTCAACTGTTTTGTTTTCAATTGCGATCGCTTAGCAGCCATTTTCCCGGCTAAAAAAACCCAAATCTAGAGTTTGTTACAGGTGGAAATATTCTATTTATTAGTGTTCAACTCTGTAGACTATATATTCAAAGAAATGTTTAATAGATCTTTCGCACACACACACACACACATATATATATATATATATATATATATATATATATATATATATATATATTCATTCCGTGTACGCAATTATGCAAAATTTAGAAACTGCATAAATAGAATTCAGTGTAAAAATGAAATCAATAATCTAATTATAAACCATAATCAATGAATACGTAAGCCTCGTTTCTCAATGGAATATGCAAATTAGTATATTTTATGTCATTCGTATTATTATGATTGAGTATATTAGGAAGCTCGTTCGAATAATTTTAGAATAGAAAACTTAAGTTTTTAATATCAGTGTCACAGCGAAAAAATACTCAGCTTTATAAGTAATATAAAATACATAAATCTCTTATTTTTAATATTTTACAGTTCTAAATTTAAACAGCTTCTAGTTCCGATGCAATACTATATTATATTTTTAGGTGAAACGGCTGTACATTTGCTTCTTTAAAAAAGAAATACGACGATTGCATCCTGATTACGAAATATTTACTTTCGGCCATGCGGCGTTTCTGTTTCGGCCAAGTTACTAGCTGGGTTTACTTTTAGTACAATCTATAGTTTGTTTAACTAATAGTCATCCCACTTGGTAAAAATATCGGTAAACTTTCAACAATTTTGATTTTGGGATATATGTGTTAACGATGAATTTTCCCCAAAATAATGAAAGCTAAACTTTAGTGATCACTTCGGCTCTATTTCTTGGACAAACTCGCAACTTGGTCTATAATGTACCCAATACATTAGCATTTAATTTGATCTTGATGTTCAACACCTATGATTTTCTTTAATTAACATTCGTAAATATTTAAATACATTCTGATTTATTTGGCTATGAATACGCTGTTGCAGTGCACATCAGTTTCATTCATAAAATATATTCAGTTTTTACTCTTAGCTTAGATACTAAGTAGAACAGAGAAAGTAGTGGACGTAGTTTTCTCATTAATAAAATTGTAGTTACTAAAGATCCAAGTGTATTTTCGTACATAGTCAGTATTATATTTGTTTTAGATTTTCATATGACAGCATAATTTCTATCCGATGCCGCGGTGTAGTTGCTGATTCAATGCTGGGTCAGTTGTAAAATGTTTTGATATAGTGTTAAATAGCGATCCCAACAGCCTCAGGAGTAAATGACACTGTGCTATAACAGATTTAGAAAGATCTCTAAAAAAAAAAAGGTAAGAAATAAAAGAAAGTTCCCCAGATTGTCACCAAATCATTCTCAATTAAGCACTCACAGAATAAAGGAATGTTCCGAATTAATCATAACTGACACGCATGCAAATCACTTACTTCACGAGGTATAAAACAAACGTGAAGAACGTCATAAGGTTTTACAAGTCAAAAGGAAAAGCGATCCCCATCCATGTACCAACAACCTCCAGAATACATAAGTCATTTAACTTATATTTCTCACAATATAAAAGTAAGTTCTGGAAGAGATATGCGTTTTTATTAAATTTAATATCTTTTCTCTGTCGATAAAAAATAACCGATCAAACCACCCGTGTTTTCATAATCTTTCTCTCTACTATTTAAGTGTATGTTCCTTCCTTATAGGTTCCGAAACGGCTGGGCCTATCTTTTGCAAATTTGACACAAAGGTAATTTATGTCTGGCAGTTTCTTGGCTAGGTTTCGTACTAAAATTCATCCGATAATTATCAAAACTCGGAAAAAGCCAACTTTAAAATAGCTTTTCTCACTTATGGATAAAGGCAATACTTTTTACAGGGAATACTTTTTATGATACACCGGATAGAGGATATAATAAAATTTCAGCAAATCATTTCTTACAAAACAGATTAATTATAATCTGGAGATATAGCTCAGTGGTAGAGCATTCGACTACAGATCGAGTGATCCGCTGTTCAAGCCCGGCTGCAAGTCACCATCTTATTTTTTTTGTTATTAATTAGTTCAATTTACGAAAAAAAAGGGGGCATACACTTTGAAATAGCCGCAAATGATTTCTTCGTTTGCATATTTTAAAACTAAACATTAATCAGAAGTAACTATTTCAGGGCATTCATCACAAGGCCAAATATCAACTGATGTGATATGGCAAACAAGCACGGAGTGAATTTTATAAACAACATCATCATTTATTTATTTATTTATTCTTGCGAATTAGTCTACCAGGCAAATTATTCCTCATAATATATAATAATCAATAGAGGATTGATTCTATAATAAAGCATGAATTAAAATATATTTAATGTGTTGTACGACTGGGCAACGTCGGGCTGCCAGCTAGTTTTATATAATCTAGAAAAGTTGAATCCATACTATAAATTTCCAAGAAATATTAAACTGTATAGATTTACTTTTGATTGAGTTTTGTTTCAGATGTGCATGAAAAGCTGATAAATAACTCAATCATATTAATGGAAGAATGGATGCTATGGAGCGTACAACGGTTTTGATGTCTGCAAATGACATTTATGTAAAATCCGAGGATGGTGTACGGCCGCCATATTTAAGTATCGCATTATGATTCATCAATACATGAGATCATATGAACAGTTTTTTTGCCTGTCTTCGATAATCTGACGCAGTGGTAGTATCAGAAAACAACGAATATGGTCCTATCCTGGATGAAGCCTGTAAATCCGTTACTCGAAACCTTCTTCATTGGTTCCACTAGGATCAGAAATGGCTTCAACGCAAAGATGATTTATCATTGTTGACCTTCTCGGTTTATTGCGCATATTTTACCGGATATCTCCAGGGTTATTAAACAATGATACTCCTTATGTTGTTAGTTTTTTTTTCTTTCTTTTTCATATTTCGCCAAACAATAAAAGGTTATTCTATGCTGGACTCACTTCTGGATAAAAGTTCTTTACGAAAAAACTACAAACATGGCAGTTATTTGAGTTTCTCAGTATTTTTGTATAATTACTTTACAAATGCTTTCCTTATCTACTTCGGATTCTTTTTTATATTATCAACTTGCAGCTTCGCGCTTCCGCTATACGTTCACAGTGTGATGTCTAGTCGTTGCTTGAAATCACCGAGACGATGTTACACCGATAAGATATATGTTACCAGATAAAGCTGCCTGCACACACCAGCTTCTTTTCTGCATTAAGCATTAAAGTTATCGCTTTTTAACTTTCTATTTTGCAACTGTCGATCATGGTTTGTAGATTCATAAACAAGACATGTTTCCTCTAAGAAACACGCACACAAATCACGATAAACAAGTATTTAAATAATATAAAGAGCTAGAAACATGAACATACTCACTAAAACTACTCTGTTGACATAAAAGAACGCGGAAAGTATTGGTAGGCTGTAAAATAAAACAGAACAAAACGTCATCAATAAGAAATAATCAACAATATTGTTTTTATTTATTTTTTGTTTTTATTTATTTTTTATTGTAAATTTTGAAATAAGTAAGAGCTATATTTATATATTTATTTGCGGACTGTTATCCATATCTCCGGGGAGCGGATCGCAATAAATATAGGCGTTGAATCTCTACGGTTCCTGGTGAGAATTGTCTGAAACTAGTGGTTTCAATACTACCTAAAGCAGGTCATTTGGTTAGTTGGGCAAAACGTGGTGAGAAAACAACAATGGAAAGCATAAACTACTTAGGGTACAGTTAAGAGATTCAGCATCCTTATGTAATCGCAGTTACCCACCTGTAGATGGTCATAAGTATAGTCGGGCGAAACGACGTATAAACAACATCAACTATGAAAATAATAATAATAATAATACGTGAATACATAAATATTATTCTTCTCTTTCAATTAAAAAACAAGACAAAACTAATCGATGTGTCCAAAATCTTTTCCCCCTTTCTCTTCTGGTATATAAAAATAATATTTGGTACTTATGCACGTTTGTTTCCGTGCTGAAATAATAACGTTGTTATTTAGAAAGCTATCTTTAACATTAGGAGGGGAGGGTGTTTTCTGACTATTCTCTACTTTCACTTAACAGTTTTATAAGAAAACATAAAACAAACTCGAATTTAACCTGAAAAATACTATTTCCAAATAAAACAGCGCGGTAACAAAAGTGCATAAGCACCTCATTTTTTTTTATCTAAACCAAATGTTTTGGATATTAGATTTTAAAATTAGTCTCCTTTTCTTTTGCTCATTTAAGAAACATTACATACGCGGTTATTGAAATGAAACAGGTACACATACGCTCAATTTCATTAGCAAGAAATAATGTCACCTTTCTATGTATATAATTTTGTTTTGAATTACTCTCACACATCCAACATAACACTGGGTTTCATGCCGCTACAAGGCAATCTTCGGATGTGTGTTTCTATTCCGTTCTTATCTAAATTAGTATAAGCTTTTGCTAAAGTAAAAATTAATTTCAAAAACGCACATCGAAATGCCATTGTATTCGTTACAAATCATTGGAATATAAAAGACACGTGCAACATCAAAATTAATTAAAAAAAAATGAAACTCGGTCTACAAAGGTAAAAGGAACAATTTCTAAATGTAAGTATTGCTGTATCGCAATACATCTGTATCAATTACTATCGATGGCGCCTGGCGGTGCCGGTCATGTAAGACACTTAAATATATGTAAATTTTTACAGATTTTGTATATATTCGTATAGTCAATTCTGTATCGATTATTGCAGATGGTATTGTACGCAGTATGTAGTTGTGATTTCCAAGTAAAAAGTGTGGAAACTTTCTCCACTGAAAGGTAGAGGTTAACAAGGATTTTGCAACAATGGTGTGTTGCGACCTGTGACTAGGTAAAAATTGTAGAACCTTGTCGGTCTGGTAATAAGGGTAACGATTCAATTTCCTTCAACTCCAATCCCAAACTGAAATCACAACCAAAATTCAGTTCACTCCATCCCTCTTATAATCGACTTAACCAATCAAATAAGTTAAACGTAACAACTACCAATATAAAAAGAGTCATCACCCACACAAAAGGTTTTTGCTGCCACTCTTCCTGAGAGTCGCAGGTAAGTGCTTCAAGTTTTCTCAACAAAAGAAAAGAAATGATGACTGGAGTTCCATAACCTTGAATCAAAACTAAAACATAAAGCAATATTGTAGAGCTCCTGCCAGAGTCCTTACTACGTGGCCATCGTCAGTTGGATGCGAAATAACTATAAATAAAGTAACATTAATGCACAAATGTATATACATTTGCTCATACATAGATATTTAAATTAAGTCGAGTTACGTTTAGCAAGATCGAATTTATTTTATATTGAACCCAGTTTTCTACCCATTAGCAACGACTTTAAACGAGTAAAACTCCATAAGAATGTCCAGAAACAAATGCTATCAGTTGAGCTGCATCTTCTGTTCTGTAACAGAGAGACAGGCAGACAAATATAATGAGTTTCTTAAATAAGATTTGCGTGAAATTCGACCCAGTAATTAAACATCAGTGAATCAAACTGAGCTATATTTCTATTTTCTCTAAACCCCCTTAAGCTTCAGCTGTAAATTGTCGACAGTTTTTTAAAGTGGAAATAATATCTGGGATTTTTATCAAATTAGACTTGCTGTTTAGTAATATGGTATTTATAGTTTAACCTCCTTAAGCTGCCATAAAATGCTATTTTCTTGTTAAGGCAATTTATTTTACCTACCCTACGACCTTTAATATACAGTAGATATATGAATTAATTTTACTTACGCTAGTGTTTCAGCATGGTGGTAACCATCGCCAGTCGGATAATAAATCGCTAAAAATGAACTAACATTAATTTACAAAATATATAAACATTTGCGCATGCGTATAAGACTAGTTAAATCGACTTATGCTTGTCAAGGTCTATGTTTTTTTTTTTAATTTAGATCCCATTTTTACCCTTTGCAACTATGTTAATCAGGTAAACGTCCATAAAAATGGTCAACAAGAAATGCAATAATTTGAGCTGTCTCGCGCCGTAATGCGCCATTCCGTTTCGAAGGAGATGCAGGTTGAAAAAAGAGATACAGAGAGACAGACATAGTGAATGTTATATATGTGATTTACCTAGACGTGCCAAACTCGCATCGACGGTCTAACACATAGATATCATAAGAAACTTTAGTTCGAAAAGTCATATCCGTTCCAGAGTAGGACGTGACTTTACTCAAATTAAAAAAAAATGAACGCAACGGATAAATTTCGAGAGTTGCATTGGCTAAAATTTCCTGAGTATTGCAACTGCAGTGAACCTTATAATTTGAATGATCCAAATGATAGTTTATTCATCCTTATCGCAAGGGTTCTGAGACTCTAGAAAAATATTTACTTATTTTTGCAATTTTCAAATTGCGACTGTAAAGAATATTTTACGAGACAAAAAGCTATTATCAAAAAGAATATGGCAAGAACTCCATCCGAATAAAAATTTATATTTAGCTGAAAGATGTTTTACAAAACTGGTTATCTACGTCCTTTCTACCGAAATAGGAGGGGTGCAATCCCGAAAGCTGGTTAGAATAAGCCAGTGTCCTGAAAATATCTCTTGCCTCTTAAAAATTGTTTTAGCTACTCCGTCTCTATTCTTTAGCCAATCAGTAATTGACTAACATTTTATGAAAACGGTAGGACGTGACAGTGGTACTAATACAGGTAATATGCCAGGCCGACAGATAAAATGTTACTAAAATTGTTCAGTTTTGGGGGCAGTGACAACTGAACAGAAATTAATAACTGGTATGTGTCGTTTATCTCCGCTTAGGCTTTACAAAACCAGCTTCATCGACTCGGCTTTACAGTAATTTAAAATATTTATTGTTACACTGTTCAACTAATCTTATGTGTATGATTGTATTGGTTATACATCGTGTTGCTCCATTAGTCCTACGTATGATCTTAAGAAAACTTTATAATGTTATCCCATTTGGAGGCTGGAAGTAATGTTCAGTTAATCCGTAGTTACCATTGCTGTCGGGTTCACTATTGCCCGGAGTTTTAATGTGTTAGGGCCTCTGATGCTAACAGATAAGGCTGTCTGAAAATTCTTGCTTCCTGACCACAACTACATCAAACATTGATGTTATTGTTTCTATTTTCTTTCCAAAACTCACATATTATGCAGAGTCAATAAGAAAAAAAATTCCTTCTACGAAACAAAAACACTAAACTCCATGAAGAAATATCTTGACTTGAAGCATCAAAGTTTTCTTTTTCGAAAGTTATGAATTCGTTATACAAAACCCCAAAAAGGTTGATATAAAACACCATGAATTAATATTGGAACATATAATGAGCTTAAAGATATAAAAACTTGTTCCTATAAGTAATAACATAAAAAGGGTGCTGTAAGACAACAAAAGCAAAAAAAAAAAAAAAAAAAACGTCGTATAACAAATACGAGAGTAGCATTAAATTCTGATCGATTCTTTAAGGTTATTTTGAATTAAACAATGTCGGTTCTAGATGACGAAAGATACTAGAAAGCGTACAGTCGGCTACATAAAAAAAATTTGGCGCGTACATATATCGGCTTGTTTTCTTTTAAGTTTTACAAGTAACACGCCCAATTAAATCTCCGTATTAGAAAGGCATAAAACAGGATGCTTAGCAGCACTTAAAGGTTACGGTCTCGATGACCTTCTACCAAAACCTAAACATGTTTGAATAAACAAGGTCTGCTAAGTTTTACGTTTGTTTTCGTTTTCTCCAAACTTCGTCTTTCATGGAATAGCGACGTCAGAATCAAACAAAACTATAAACACGGATGAAAAGAAAAAAATCTTGTAAAAATGATCAAGCGGAGCCAGTGAATATGTTTCACAACTCACAACAACGGCATTGGTAGGAAATGGGAGACGAAATGTTAACTACAAACTTCTGACGATGTCCCATCGAGCGGGGCGGATGTAATCAGGCTAGAAAATTGTGAGTATGCTTAAAAAGGCGTAAGTAATTTGAAAATGTATTTTGAATGTTGCCCGCAATGAGGATTGGACCTTCTACATCTAGATGAGGGCAATTTACAATTAAATTTTACCAAGTGCTTTATTTACGGCGCCACGGGTCATTGCGAAAAATACAATTGGGAATTAATTAGGACACTTGCTTAACTATGACTAACAGAACGCAAGCATGCTATCTCCGTAAATTAAAGAGTTTTGTTCGACAGAACGATTCCGCACTTCGAAAAGATAAACCTGACTTTCGGGGGTGAGGTAGGTCGAAGAGTTGAGCGAAGATGAAGACAGTAGTTCGAGAATTTGAGTATAAATTGATTCTGGTGTACTTTAATAGAAATGTCATGTATCGATGAAGACTAGTAAAATGAATAGTGTCACTCAGCGTGACATGTACAATTGACTTCTCGAATCATATTAATGCTGATTATGCGTAACCTATTGATTCGTCAATTTCAGCGATCGTACATATCTCAATGAATACACGTTCACCCGGAAGCGACCTAATTGACATTGACACATTTTTTTTTTGTTCAAAAACATTTAAATGAACTTTCTGTTAAAAGTAAACGTAACTTCAATTTATAGATTTGAAGTTGAACTAAAAATAGCAATCAGAATTTTTGCTTAATTCATCCCATTCACCTATCTTTTATCCTGATCCATTGTACTTTTAATTCTCTCTCGTGCTTACACATATACATAGGTATATATATATATATATATATATATATATATATATATATATATATATATATATATATACACGAAAATCAAAGCCTCAGGATAGATGAAATTATATCCTCCAAACTTTACACTTTTGCAACAAGAAAATTGAAATTAAGGTAGCGATGCTAAAAGTTATATTTTTATTCGCAGTATTTTAATTCCGGACGACGTCTACTAATAAAGTTTTCTACAAATAAACGACTATCATTAAGGAGTCTTAAAATGAAATTGAAATTCAATGGAATTTTGGATGATGGGTTTATAATCACTATATATTAAATTCAATGCAAATTCTTAAATGTTTGAATTTTAATGTGGAATTATGTCCATAGTTTTCCAGAAAAAGAAGTTAGAAACACAACAAAGAATTTAAAATGTTGAAATTTAATTAATTTGTTTAATATTTTGGATAAAATTTTACAAAAATGGGGTGTATCTAGATTTAAAAAAATATTACCCCTCCTTTTTATTTTCTATTCACAAGACTAAAACTTAATATAACCCACATTTAGATCCCGTCTCTCCTGTTATTTTATATTAAAATATCGATGACAAATTTGAGTTCATCCTGTATAAATTAATATATACATATATACATCTAACTTTGTATCCCTACCACCTCATATATATATATATATATATATATATATATATAAATCTAGCAAAGGCAGAATAAATGTAAATATTAATACATACTATATTTACATGTACTACACATTAATCAAGTAACGGACAACTCTCCCCAACATTACAAATCTCCTCTTTTATAAGAATAAGTTTACACTTGAAAGTCAAATTCAAATCAATAAAAAGTTTCAGAATTTTTGGGTTTTTTTCATTTTAGCTGTAGCTTTATTTTTTCCTCCTCCACCTCCTCTCTCTGTCTCTCTTTCCCCCTCTCTCTCTCTCTCTCTCTCTCTATATATATATATATATATATATATATATATATGTTATTGAATATTCAAACAGTTTGTTTTATTTTTTTCAAATATGCGTATGTATATAAAATATTTATGCGCGTAAACATACTTGAAAAAATTAAATAAAATAAACTATTTGAATATTTCATGAAACAAAAAAATACACATATCCTGTTAGAAAAAAGAGGGCGATGCAAAATTAGAGGGGTCTCCTCCCTCACTGATTAGAAAAGTTACAGTAAATTACAAATAAGCAACTGTTTATATCGTTAGAAAATAACAACAGATCTAATATATATATATATATATACACTAGTTGTATCTGCTGTGCCTGATTAATGCAAGTATTAGACACACAAACGCACCCCCCCCCAAAGAAAAACCATACACGACAAAAAACACACGCACACACAAAGCAAACACCCACACATACGAACATAAACTCAAACACACACGGAAGCACACGCACAAAAAACACAAACATGCACACACACAGAGGCAAGCACGCAAACAAACACACGCGAAGAAATGCGCACAACTACACGCGGAGCCAAAGCACACACGCACATAAACGCGCGCGTAAAAAAACACACACGCACACACAAAACACAAACACGTACACACACAAAATAAACACAAACACGAACACACGTGCAAGCACAATAAAACTCACCCACACACGGACGCACAAAGTCATGCCCACAGACACACACAGGTACTCACACCCACGCATCCACACATACGTCACACTTCGAAAATACTAAGGAGTAGACAGTTTAAAGTCTTTAAAAGTACACATTACGAGATAAGACACACGCACACACAAAATAAACAAAAACACGCATACACACACAGAAACGCACTCACACAAACGCACAATCAAACATATGTGCAAAGCGTTCGTTTTATGAATAAGTTTTTCAATACCAAATAATGGAACTGTCATTTCGCAGCCAATGAGAAAGTCGGAAATTTCTAAGGGAGAGATTATTTTGTAATCGGCAACTGGAAAGATAATGGTATGTATATGAATGTGTGAACCAGTTAGGAACGGTTCCGGGGAAAATATTTATAAGGTGTGTATATAGTCCCGGTGATAAGTGGGGGGGGTAAGAAGACTGTAGATTTAGAGGGAAAAATAGGAACTACGTCATCAAAAGATGATGCGATTGTGATAATGTTGCTCCTTGGCTGTAATGTAGAAGTTTATCACAACTACAAAATGTGTCTAAAATGGCATATTAAAGTTACGTATGATAGTGGCTAATAATCTGGACATAATAAATTTGTATGTGGCATATGTTGTTACAAAGCTACGGTATTTTGGTCCACAAGGGAATGTCTGCAATCAATTTATTATATAGTAATTATATAAAAATACATTGACATGCTTGCCAGTTAATGGAAAAATGCAAAATGTAACAGGTATCGCTGTACCAATATTTGTTTCTGTCAAACGCTTTTATCAACATCAATAGTAATGAACCCTGGATTATTCTAAGCAAACCTTAATGTTATCTGTTTTGTGGAAATGTTAAAAAATTGTGACAGAACATGAAGTTCGAAGGGACATTAATAGAATACTGTCTGGAGCAATAACAGTAGACAAACGACTCTAGTAGGGTGACATACCATCATACACGTTTTTATTCAATTTACTCTACCACAGCGGCCCTGTCGGTGGGGCATTAGAAAACGCCGACTGCCCCCTGCAGAGGGTAAAAGTCCCTTAATGGGAGTCCTGGATATGACCTTAAACAATATCCAGTGGTGAGGCCCCCAACTTGTGGGCTTTGGGGAGTGTTGAACCACCCTTTAATTACCATTGCTCCCAGGTCCACTCTGACCCGGAGTGGTAGTACCTGTAAGGGTCCCAACTATGGGTTGAATAGAAACCGACATGAAAACAACAAATATATTCTGTTAAAAAAAAATTCTTCAAAATCTTTGGATTCGGCATTAAATAACCCGCAAAGGGTTGATATGCCATAAAACAAAAACAACCAACCAACTAACTTTACCACAGTGCGTATGCTTTTAAAGACATTTATGTTTGCATGTCATTCATTTTGCGAGCTGCTTGTGAACTGTTCAATATTTGATTTTTAAGTGAAAATTCAAACACAATTTACGCTACCATTTGTGATTTGCTTGTGTTAGGAGGTAGATATTGTTTCACACAGCTAGAGGACAGGCATTTAGCAATAGACGTTCTCAAATGCTTGCAATCACTTCATTCTAAACGTTAGTTTAAAAATAAATTTATGTCTTCCTCTCTAACTGCTTTGTCATATGTGGAACCAACTATTCTGATTGGCGGGAGAAAATTGAAGGTCACTGATAGCCTTAAATATTTCGGTAGTATGCTGAGTAGAGATGGAACCTTCGATGCTGAAATAACTCGCAGGCTAGCTTTGCTGTTGGTCAGTTTAAAAAACGTGTTTGGTCGGAAAGAAAACAAACATTAATCTTCATAAGGCAGGTGTTCTTATATGTCTACTGCGTGCATCAGAAACATTTACTCCATACATAATCTCTGAAAAGTTTTTATCAAACGTGCATCCCTGAAATACTGAACATCAGTTTGAAGGTCTTTACTTCTGATACTGCCGTCTTACAATTCGGCAACTGAAGACTAGAAATGAGGATCATCAAAATCAAATGTGTTGAACTGGACTTTTGTACGCATGAGAAATGGAAGGATACTAAAACAACTGCTTTATGGTAAGCTTTTTTTATAGAATAGACTGTAGCATACATCTACAAAAGTTATGCATTTTGGAATAACTGTAAGCTAATGGAAATATATAACTAAAAATTGGAATTGTAGATCAAAATAATAAGAGAAAACTAATCAGAGAAGGATGTATAAAGTTTGAGGAAAAGCATGTTAAGCATGCAGTATTGTGACGAGTGTTTAGAAAGCAGTATTCATTTGCAGTTCCGGCTGACTTTCAACAAGAAAGGAAGTGTAAAATCTGTGGCAGATGTCCTCTGTATAAAGCTTGTTTAATAAACCATGTAAACATACACAATTAAAGACAATATAAGCAATTTTATGAGGGTGTGTTGTCACCCAGATCATATGTTAGGAAATAGGTCGAACATAAGGAAAAATATAGTAAATCATATTGTAGGCACGTTTTACCGGAAGTGAGGGTCAGCTGATCGGATGTGCGTGTGAGTCCCGTGATCAGGTTAGTTGGAGTCGGTGAACTTGGGGTTGGACAGAGAAGAACGGACGGCTTAATAGGTTGCCCCTCCCCTTCACTGGGGGGGCGCTGACTTGTGTGCAAATAAGACATTGAAGTAAGCATGCAAGCAAAGACATTTACTTTCCATTCTTCTGCGATCGACACCTGGAAGATGAATAAAAACTATATAAAACAAATCATCGTCTTGGAGTGAATGAATAATCGTCCAAAACAGGTTTCCAGTCTCCCCTCCAAGAACAAGATGAATTCCAGGTGAACAAGATTAACGAGGTATGAAGTTGAGGTATGTCCAAAATACATGTACCACGCACACACACACATACACAACTGCATATGAACCATTAGATATGAATATATCAAAAATAGACAGCAGCATTTAGACGATCATACAACGGTCCCCTTTTATGATACCAACAATATAACAAACTCCATTTTAGTGTTCGTGCCAGTGCACCCATACAACACATACAAGTGTTATTGTAATATATATGGACTGGAAAATCAGCAAACGCTTTGGTAAGACATTCAAAATGCATAATAAAGTCCCTCCATAAGCACTACCACATACTGTAATACCACAGCTATGAACGATTATACAAGAATGAAGCTGGGCTGAACAGCCATCTTCGTGCATAGGGACGCTCGACATGAATAGAATAAGATGGCAAGCTTCTCTAAGGAAGAGCCACTACTTATATATAAAGTCCAAGTGTGACAAAACGGCTTTATTTTCTGTCTGTGAAGGTTTACCAAATGTTTTTTCCTGATAGTATTATGGGTCCTGGATATGACCTTAAACTATATCCTATGGTGCGGCTTTGGAGAGTGTGAAGCCACCTTTTAACTGCTATTGCTCCCAGGTCCACTCTGACACGGACCTTTAGTACCTGTTAGGGTCCCAACTATGGGTTAAATAAAAATCGACTTAAAAAAAAACAAATGTAGTTTATTAAAGAATTGTTCTTCAAAATCACTGGATTCGGCATTAAATAACCTGAAAAGGATTGATATGCCGTAAAATAAAAACAAACAACCAACCGATAGTATTATGGTATAATGAAATGTATTTGAGATAAATATGGATTTTTAAACCTTTGAATAACATTGCAGTTTTGCGTTTTCATCTTGAAAATATAAAAGAATAGTTAACAAACTTGAAAATTGAAACATTGTGAAGGTGGGGGTGCTTGAATTTCAAGTGTCAGAAACATAAAATAGCCCGAAGCCCTAGAAATTAATAAGACATTTTTTTCATATAAAAATAAATGAATAGAAAATTGTCCATGAATATTAGTATTTAATGAGAAACCGGGAATCCTTTGACAACAAAGCTCGCAAGAATTGGTTGTGCTACTGATAAAATAATGGAACTTTGAAATAAAGAATGAGGGATGGAAAACTGCGATAAAAGTATGAAAGGAAAATGGGGAATAAAAGAAAAAGAGAGGGAGTGATGCTTAAATGAGTTGAACAGAAAAAAATAATTGAAATATGAAGAAAAACAACTTAGAAAAATATAGAAAGGAAAAAACTGAAAATTAAGAATAAAGCGTGAAAGAATACAAATGAAAATAGTCGAAATAACAAAGAGACGAGAAAGGTAAAATTAGAAATGAAAGAAAGAAACTCGTGTTCTCTCATTAAAAATATATATGTTCATAATTTGTCATGGGTAGATTCAAGTCGCGAATGAGTTTTAATGATATGGAATAAGTATCAGGACCCTGTTTGAGTATTTTTAGGTAGGGTTCCTGAAGGAAAATCTGTTGGCATTCACTCTCTGTATTAGGATACATTAAGAAAGAAAGGAAAATTGGTTTTGTTTTAATAGAAGAAGAGTTTTTTCTATGAATGTTTAACACGAAAGGTGCAGAGATCGGAGCTTGGACAGACATCGTTACTGGAAATAACAATAGGCTATAGAGAAACTAACACTGAGATTATCCTTATAAAATTTTGCGATGCGTCTAGAATTCTGTTAAGGCAACGAAGAATGCTTAGAGCGGCACGTTTCACACATGTTATACCAATACTTTATCTAAACAGGAAATATTGACTAAATCAAGAGTTACGAATCTACCGGAAAGAAACTGAAGGTCCAATTTCTTTTTTTAAATAGAAAATTGCATCAGGCGCGGTATTTTTTTTAGAATAGTGCAATGAGCTAATCATGTAGAATGTAAGGAGGAAATGAATAACAAAGGACCGAAAAGAAAAGACAATAAGCAGCAGGTAAAATATGAAAGAAATTAAGAAGTAAGAAAGATAAAAACAGACTGCAGATAAAAGAATGGGAATGAAAGTAATAAATAAAATACATAATGGTAAGCACGATGACAATAGAAACAATAAAAAGGAAAGAATTTCAAAAATTAAAATGAAGACTTGAAAATGAATTTAAAAAAAAACGAAAGAGTTAAGTATTGAAATACATAAGGAAAAAAAAATAGTAAAAGAAATGAAAAGAGAAAAATCACGATCAGATACAATAACCTGATATATGAAAAACACGGTGAAAAAACTAAGAAAGACGATACAATTCGGATGACTTATAAAAGATGATGATGGCGTAAAATAACGAACTGAAATGCAAGTCAAGTAGAAAGCGAAAATTGGAGTAAATCGATTTCTTCAAACTGAGCAACAGAAACAGAGGAATGTGGTGAAGTGAGGCGTCTTCCGTAACACGTTTGCTAAGGTTGTTCTTTTGATACGAGCCTGCTACTCTCCTGCGAAGTTAGTCGGGTCCCGCCCGTCGTTGGAAAAAGGTTGGTGCGCTAGGCGTGAAGGAATATTAACGACTCAAGTTCAGGATCGGATTGAATTTGAAATACAACTTAAACTGTGCAGAATTACCATTATATTTCCGAGAACACGCGAAACAAAACTAAAAGTCACATTCTCTTGGAAAAGTAAGCAGTTTTAGTAAAAGCTAAAATCATCGAATTTTTCTGTTGATACCTGCAAGTAGACAAAGACTTTTATAAAGGACGGTTTGTTTAAATCGAATTTTATGTGGATAAAAAATACGTCCTATACCAATCATCACTGGATTAAAATACGTACTATATAATACTGTCTACCAAAATGAATTTTATTGTACCAATAATGAATGAGAACATTAAGGAGTCCGGGATAAAACTAACTCGGAAAGGATAACAGAAGCAAGAACAATTTCTGGAATATATTTCGCCCATAATTTATGGAATATCATCTTTAGCGGACAGAATTCAATTTGAAACGATGACATACTTTAAAATATGTTTGAAGTATTCGAAACAACACCAAAAATAAATGACGAAACAGATATAGCAAGATAATTGCACACATTACATGGGCCGTTGCTAATATCTGATTAATATCATATTCATATTAATACAATGAAATGCCGCATTGACGATTATAAACCTTTTACTCAACATGACAGACGCTGCTTGTATAGAACAAAAGTTCATAAAATGTTCATGCTCTGGGACGGAAACTGCTGAATATCGAACAACGGCAAAATGAATTTAGTGCGGGATTCTAAGTGTCCGGGAAATTCCCCAGAGGGACTGGAAAATATTGACAGATGCAACTTTGTAGAGAGAAAAAATATAAATAATGTACAAATAAAAACTGAGTCATAGAGTTTTTGACCTTTCATTATTACATCGAATGAAATGTCGGCGTTGGTATGACGGCCAACATTTCCGATTGGTGGTTTTCTGTTGTTGAGGACGAATATCGATTTTTCTGCCTTGGAAAAAAAATCAAAGGCAGAGATCGAGAATGTGATAGAGAGAGAGGGGGGATGGAAAAGAGTTAACAGGCACGAGGGTGTTATAAATAACACGGATGCTTCATACAACCCGTTGTTTCCAAACGAAACGTTGCTTTCAGACGAACGCAGAGAGAATAGCATCTGGAGGATCTTTACGAGGAATTTACCAAACAAAATACATTTTGCAGTTTTTCTCAATTCATTCCCTTTTCTCTCTTTCTTGTACTGCTTATATCTTTGTTTCTTTTCTTTATATTAATCCGTTATTTTGTTTAATATTCTCATCAGCGGATGATAAAGAGCTAATATTGATAACGTAGTAAAAAAAAAATGCTTACTGGTATTTCTACGTGATCTCGTTTTTGGACTGAAAAAAATAACTGTAAATTTCTAATGAACAAGTCTATTCATTTTTATTGCAGAATATCAACATTATATCTTCTAAGCATAAAAGACTTTTTCAACTTATGACAAAATATCTTGTCTATGTATTGTATTTCCTTTCCACTTATTTAACAAGATTCTTCATCTAATTTTCTCTAAATTGTATCAAATTTCAATTTCGCATTCGAGCAGAATACTTGATATTTTGAGAGACCAATGATTTTATCTGTATTGGATGGTTTTATTTACAACTATCGAAAGCTGCCCTTTACTGAAAATATCAGCTTTATATCATATATTTGAAAAGAAAAACTATTTCCAAATGTCTTTTTTTACTAAATATATTTAAAATCCTTTAATGTTGTAATCTTTAGTGTCGTAGAAAGCACATTGAGCGTTATTCTGTAAAATAATGTGCCCAACAAATAATTAATTCGTGGTAATAACCACAAAGAAAACAAGAGAAAAGAAAAACTAAAATTTCTGAAAATGATGAGCTTGGCGCCATCATGTCCGCGTTGTTTAATGTCCGTACCGAGTGTCGACAAGTCAGAGGCATTGAAAGGAATTGTGGTAAGTTCCAAAACTTTTTTGATATTTTTCTTTATCTTTCTTTTATCTACCATAATATCATGTGCAACAGGAAACTCCTTAATATACTGAGCTTTTTATATTCCTATATATTTATCATTCCTAAATTGAACTAAATATAAAAAGTGAGATGTACTTGTAAACATGCACCATGCGCATTATTTCTTTCTAATAGGCTTTTGTTGTTGTAATTTAAATGAATATTAAAATCCCATGAACATATTATTCTTTAATCAACGATAAACTAAACACATTTGACTGATAGAAAAAAACAAACAAACGTTTAGGAATAAGGCTATTTTCATTTATTTGTATTTATAAAAAGAGAATTCAATCCTTCAAATATAGAGAAACATTTCCGCAGTGTTTAAAGGAGATGTTTTCAATTTAATTTTCAAAATAATTTTTAAATTCTTTTAACAAATAACACTTTTGTACTAATTAACTTCCAGTCATCGTTCGAATTTCGATGCAAAGATTTGCATCTTATTAAAATCAGCCTTCTGTAGGCCTATAAAAAAAACAAAGGCATTACCTATTTTGCAATTCTACGCAATGTATTAACTCCTTTTTTTAAGTTCTCCTCTCTATTAAAGTCAGAAAATAATGTCTTAATTACACTGATCATATACTTAACCTTCTTTAATTTCACATGCAAAATATGCATGTGTAAAAACGTTTGGTGCATTATCTTTACAGATACTTCGAATTGATTTTAATAATAATAATTATATATATATATATATTCGGCTTTATCAGATGGAAAGTGCTTGCCGTGCGAAGGGATTAGTAACGTATTATTTAAGATGCATCGAATAATCTAAATTATTACGAAAAGTAACGATATGTTGGATTTAGGAAAGCCTAAAGCACATTCATCTTGGCGAATGAAATCTAACGAAAATTTACTTTCATTGCTCATATGGGGAATAACTCTCAAAGCTTAAATAGATGAGATGACTTCCGGTTTTGACCGCAAATGTTGTCAGTTATCAATAATTTAAAGTAAATTAGGTAAACTAACTTTAAATAATAGAACAAATTAAGCCATCTTTTAAAAGTAATTATTAACGTTAAGCTAATTGTGAAAATAGTTTTTTTTATTGTAATATTCAAATGATGGAAGTATTCAATATAGATATCTTTTGAATGCATAATATATATATATATATATATATATATATATATATATATATCATACGGGAATAAATGTGTATGTAAGTAAGTTTCCTAAACAAATCAAGTTTTGAATAAGAGTACCGTTTAACATGTTCATTAAATTGTGAATAGACAGACAAGAATATGACTTGAGACGTTAAATAATTAAAAACAAAATCGCCTGATCTACAATCGGGTTAGTAATATGATCTCCTTAAACAATCGTTGAAAATAATTTGGAATTTACCTATTTTAAAAGGAGTGTTCGTTTTTTGTTTTTTTTTTCAAAAATCAACTTATGCCGCCCCTGGCTTTAAGCAAAATTATAAATAACTATACGTTGCAATGTTACTTTAATTTATTTTAATTGAATTGAAGGATATATACCTGCAATCGTATTTATTTAAAGATTTCAAATATTTTTCGTATAAAAAATAAATCCTGATAGTTTTTATGAAAAGCCATATTCATTGGCGTTATTTAAGAAATTATTAGCTGGAAATAATACTAGCGGTTAGACATTCATCTTTAAAGAAGTGTATGATTTACAGTGTAATTAATAAATTTATGTAGAGAAATTCGTAAGATTTGCACGAATATATTGCTTAAGTTGGCATATTAACTCTTTAGACTTGTACAAACGATGCTTTTTTTTAAAATTCACCACATAATTATCTATGTAAATAGTTATCAAACTTGCGAAAACCATAATACATTTTAACCGATATTTTTCCTACAATAAAGAGAGTCTATCTTGGAAAGTCAATGGGTTTTGGGTTGTTTTTTTTATTTAAATACCTTTTTTAAATATCTGATTGGCTAATAAATAATGCAACTACTTCCGTCATGCTAGTAAAAATGTATCTGAGAAAATGATGCGATGTTGTTTGGGGATATTATATAGTAATTTGTAAGCAAGACAACTACTGTTGTCTGAAATAAATTCGAGAAATAAGATATTCGTTTCAAAACTAGTATAAGCAATAAATATATTATTAATTTTGCATTTATGTTTTTTTATTTTTGTTTCTTTGAATAATGTTCCGGTCTCCTCTGTGAATGATAAATTCTACGAAAGAAGCGATGGATATGTGAGAATATTCCTGGAATATGTAGTCCATATTTCATAATATGTTTAATAGTTCAGTTTTGGTTGAACACATACGTATTACTGATGTTCGTCAACGTACTAATTATTTCTACAATATATGATATAGTATAATTAAACCAGTATATATAGGTGAATTATTCTATTATTTTGTGCATTGATCAAATTTTCAGTAATTTTATGGAGTGTAGGAAAGTTTTAGTATGTGCATCACCTATGCAAAAGAATATTAATGTGTCAGTGCTTCTCATCGTGTTGCTATGAATGTATATTTAAACAATCACTGTCTAGTTATTAGTGCAAGATATATTGTGCAATATATACGCATATCTAGAGACATTGTTTCTCTGTGTGTATGTGTGAAACTGTCTCTAACATACTCCTCTTTCAATTCTCGGCCTAAAATTTAAAGTTAATATTTTGAATTTGAACCTGTGAGACAAATTTTATTTGTTTTTATCCGGTGAAAATGGCTGCTTAATAGTCCAAATTATTTTTTTAAAATACACTTGGCAGTAGACTTTATCTGTTATATTTACGTACGCGAAAATAAACATTTATCCTCTAAAATCGCTTATTTTTATAACGTTTTTGACTATCAGTACTACCACGGATGAAGCGCTAAATGATTTGGTTTACACTCTAGTAGATAGCGGCCAAGTCATATAACTTTTGAAGTCATCTATAACATAAATATCACCTGTCTGTTTAAATGTATGTATGGATGTATTTATGTATGTATATATCTCTCGCAAAAAGCTTTTAACAGTGCCGACGGATTTTCACGAGATCGGTATCATTTTGGAGCCCGACCTTGCAGACGACAATATAGAGAAATTGTCCAAAAACATTAATTCCTTAACCCTCAACTAGGCACTTTTCTACAGGGAGGGGATCGCATTTATCGCCGATATTTTCGAAAGTCACCGCCTCTCTCGATTGTCTAGCCTAAATTTAAACCTACGTCAGTTCCGGTTGTCGATGGGCGCAACAGCTAACGCGTCATGTTTTTTTTCACTTTCTTTTCCTCCTTCACGGTACGGGTTCGAGCCTGCCTACCTACTACCACTTTTTCTTTTTGCTCAAAGCACACCTCTAAACACCCGGGCAACGCCGCACACCTAGGTTAGTAATTATATATTGGATACATAGTCAAAAAATCGAAAATGTGCATAAATTAAAATATATTTAAGCGTATTTCACGTCCGGGTCACAACTATTATATATTGGATACACTATAATAATCGATTGAGAATTGGCTCTGTACTCACACATACGAAGTCTACATAAGATAAATTATCGAATTGATAAGCGGCCCGCTAGTTTGTATAAGAAATATAAGTGGCTGACAGTAGGCGAATGTTAGAAGAATGCTTCGGTTTTATTAGCTGCTACGCCTAGGTTTAGGGAAGGGTGTCGCATAATTCCCAGTATAACTTTACTGTGTTTTGATTATCCCAGTCAAACGATTTTTTTTTTTAAGTATTGGGTATTACTCAACCGCGATTTTGAGATTATATAACCACATCTGCGTTCTAGCAATCTCACCTCTTTATTAGTGGCATACAGTAACGCGAGATATAGGTGATTTTGACATGTAGAAAAAATTTGATTTTGTGATTAACCGCTAAAACTACTGAGTGGTCAAAATTAAAATAAATAATGGACTTAGCAGACTCACGTCAATATAAGATGTTCGTTCTACGCATACGCAAATATATATCTATACATTAAAGTGCCTCTATGTTGAATGTTTTCTCGTCTATCTCGATAATCTAAACAATTATTAAAACTGAATCGCTAAAAGCTTTTGTCTCGAGACTGGTTAAGGACACCTAAGTAAGTTTGTGTTTTTTAACTTTTGAAATAATCACTATATACAGGGTGCAATATATATATATATATATATATATATATATATATATATATATAAGATCTATAATAAATACAAAATCTGCATGAATCACATTATATTTAAGTGTGTTCGTGTGTGGCGATGTATGTTATAACATATTTGATTTGCAGTTTGCATATTTTCTTTCGGATGAGGCCGGGTCTTCTTGGTATATATATATATATATATATATATATTGGAAAAAGAAATAGATATCCAGCAGAGTGCTCTATTATAAAGAAAATCCGAAAATAAGAGCGATTTATTTGTTTTGTTTACAGAAAGTTTAGATAAGTCATCGGTACCGTCGGTTTCAAACCCGATAATTAGGGATCGTTTAGATACCCATATCAAGCTCTCTTCAACCAATACTCCTCTCTCTTATAACCGGAAGTGGATACACACACACACACACACATTGTTAAATACCACTTGATTTATCGGATGCGGCAGTTTTCATCAATTAAAAAACTAATTTCAATAAAATTAAAAAGAAAACTGTTTATATTAACTCCAAGACTTATCTCATCTAAACTTTCTGTAAATGAAACCCCCCCCCACACACACACATATATATATATATATATATATATATATATATATATATATATATATATATATATACGTAGTAGTACTTATTATGGCTTTGTGTTGGGACATTAAAATATACTAACCGAAAAATATTAAATATTAGATGAGAATATTTTATTTTTAAATTCATTTACTTATTTTACTTTTTAAAAATGTTTTTTACGTTAGCAGGTTCGTTTGTTTTCTGTTTGCATATACATGCGCACTGGAAGCATGTAATATAATTTATGCATATTATTTCAGAGCGGTAAGAAGATAATGCATTTCCAATCTTCGTTTCGTAAAATGGCAATTCTTTTGTTTTATGAAGCGATATTTTATATCAGGATGTATATACATATTTTCTAAAATAAATTTAAAAAAATCGAACAGTAGTCATGTATGCGTAAACAGTTCAAATGAAATTACATGATATTGTATTAGAATGACATTTTCCACATAAAAATGGGTAATCCCTCTGTCGTATCAAAGAACAAATACATATTTGTACAAAACTGCTGGAACCATTAGTTCTTTGAGTCTTTCGTTGAAAAGGAAATCCTTCTAGACTAGGTTAATTTTGTTAAAAATAGAAAACATGCCTTGCGAACATTTTTCGGATTCACATATACATGCAGACTAGAATTATTTTATATAATTGATAGGCGGTATGTCAGAGCTGTTACCAAAATTGCATTACTTTTATTCGCTTCATCAATTATAGAAAGTGTATGTTTTACTAAATTGATGTGTTCGATAGAAATAAAGAAACTCTTATGGCAAAGATAGAAAAATCATACAATATGAAGTATTATTTTACCTCTAAGCTTATGATATATGAAACTTTTAACGGAGTTTTAAGACATTTAGTGTCCGAAAAGGGGGTAACCTTATAAATAGTATTTTAAAATGCTTAAAATATTAGTTTTTCCCTGTCTATACTTTTTTTCCTTATTGAGATTCCCTAATAGACTGAATTAAAAAAGTGTGTGTAATAAGTATTTTAAAATGCTCAAAGTATATTTCTATCCTTGTTTTTCTCTTTCTCCTAGACTGACGTAAATAAAAAAATCCAAATATCCATTTCAAATACTGTTAAAAAAATTCTTCGTTATTTCTAGTCGGTCCTTGATTTATAATTCCTTTTGAACTGAGGCAAGTATTAATTTCGATACTTATCTATTTTCGATTGTTTTTGTATGTGTTCCCTTCAATATTAAATAGTGCAAATTCCGAACAAAGTATACTATATCTTAATGTTAATATTTTAGAAAACTGAAGACTGTTCTATAGCTTATGTTTTTCTCTTTAATCAATCTGTTTTTGATGTTTGTCCAGATTTTTTAATGAAATGGAACTGAATTCCATTTTTTATGAAAGAAGTATTTTCATATGGATATATACATTAATCAGTTAAAAATCAGGAAAAGAAACCTCTAAGAAATAGTTCTCAAACGAAAAATATTTTTCATATCTTGCTACGAAGACATCCCCCTCAAATGAAAGTTGTAAGAATATGTAATTTTTAAAATTAATACCTCATCTGTTTACATTAGCTTGTTAAAATACTATCGCAAGAAATTAAGACTTACGTCTTTGCCGTTATTTGATTGTTAAATCGTTAAATAAACCATTTGACTCTTAAATTTCTATAAGTAAAACAGGAATTATAGAAAGATTCAAAACATTTAATATAGAATTGTCTGAAACGGTTTTGTAAAATTCAGACTAAAATGAAAAAACAAAAACGGTTCTGTGAATAGGATTGGAGATCCCTATAAATCATATTAAGAAAGTGTGAATACTTATTAACGATACGGAAATCATGCTCACTGAAAGGAATAATAGGAAACATGTTTATATTTTTCGTTTGTTGAGAAAAACATAAGTATATTTTTTGCTTTGGTCTGACGAAAAATTGGTATTTTAATGTAAAAGACGTATAAAGAAAAACAGTGAAAGATTATATCATTTATTTGTGGACTATTATCCTCGTCTTTTAAAGTTGCTGTTGCACAACGTTTCGGCCAACTATTCCTCTGACCTTTTTCAGGTTGTTAACGGCGAAGGGTTAGGAATGCTGAATTTCAACTGTATCTTCAGTAATTACTGCCTTCCATAGTTTTTATCGTCTCATTACGTTTCTGCCAACTAATTCTCTGGCCGGCTTTTGACTAGGATTAAAGCCTCTATCTTTAGATAATGCTGCACTGGAACTGTAGAGATTTAACGTCTCTATTGCGGTTAACAACCTGGCGAACGCGGGAGGAATAATTGGGTGAAACCTCGTTAAACAACAACTATGTAAGATAATGATAATAGTCCACAAATAAATAAAATATACAAATTTCTCATCTCAAAAGAATTCCAATGATTAAAATAATATAGTGAAAGATCACGCTGGTATTCCTATAAAAACGCTTTTAAATAATAATAAAATGTAAAATAGACGATATAATTACAGTTTATACTTCTAAATAATATTTAATCGAGAGAGGTACATGTTGCTTGTTTGCTAAGGTTACAGCCAGAGTTAAAACTGGCTCTTAGTCAAAGAGAGTACGCCTGATTGTTTACTTATCAGCGTTACAGAATGATTTTTACCTGTTAAATGTGCAAACGTTATGCATCGTATAGAGTTGAACAGTTTAATCTATTCTATTATATCTATAAAAGTGAACGTGTCTGTCTGTCTGTGTGTCTGTCTGTCTGTGTACATTTCCCTACGCAATAACTCTGTCAATTCTTAGTCTATAGACTCGAAATTTGAAATACCGGGTACTGAGATTTGGGAAAATCGATGTGACGGGTGTCAGCCAGAAATTTGGCTGTTAAGTGGTCGAATTTCAACGATTTGACCTTTAAGAACTCTACCAAACTCCTCCAACAATTTTGGGTCTAGACACTTGAAATTTTAGATATAGGTTCCTTGAACCTGGATCTAACTTAATAAAGTGATTTGAGTCGGAAACTATAAATTTTAAGGGGTCATAATAGGGGTCAAAGTTAAAAAAAAATGACCGCTATTTTTTTTTTTTTGCTCAACATACACCTCCAAACACCCGGGCAACGCCGGGCTGAAATGCTAGTATTATATATTTTAAAGAAACTGCTAAAACAATGCGCGCTTTTCACGGTGAGCAATTTTAAAATCTGTGTCGTATTATTGTATGTGTGGTAATTAACGGGGTCTACGTTTCTATCGAAGCGAATAAAGAGGGACGCTGTGTTAATTTTTACGAAATTGATTCGGAAATGGTTTGAAAGTGCAACCTATATAACGACTAAAGATATCTGATAAGCTACTCAAATTTTGAAATCGATAAACCGAAACAGAATGGAACGATAAACATTTTTTTTAATGAATGAGTATTAGATGAATGCTGATAAAACGAAATAAAATGAAATAATCACGGACACCTATAATAATAGAACTCTAAGAAATATTTTGTAACGGAGTAAACGGGAGGAGAGAGGACGGAAAAATAACCGAGTAAAATCCTCTTACAATCTTGGGAAAGTGGTTTGTCTTTGTGGGAAATTAAAAAATTTAATAAAACCGACTGATTGCCGAAAACATGCATGAAGTAACGGCAGGGGGCATAGCTATTTTCAGTTCCGGTGTATCGCCTGCGGTTTTAATGCTAAGCTGTCTTTTTTTGCATGAGGAAATTGTCTCTGTTATATATATATATATATATATATATATATATATATATATATATATATATATATATATAAAGCTGAATGTCTGTGTGTGTGTCTGGTCACGAATAGGCTCCTATATGGTTGACTATTTTAAAAACTGATTACATATAATGATAGAAAATGTATCGAGACACAGGAATGGGTATGTTTAATCTGGCAGAACGGTGGTTCATAAAAATTGTGGGGTCTGCGTTGACGCCTGGTCCACAAAGTATGGAAATAAAAAACTTTAAAGATAGAAAAAAAAGTTTACAAGTGTTTTTGATATAGATGTACATAATAATACTTTGATAAGTATGTTTTAACTTAAATAGGGATGGTATAATAAAATTGTGGGGTTTGCATTCGCGCCTGGCCTCCATAGAATGGAAATAGGCACCAAATTTAATAAAGACTTTTTATATCTATCTGCGTAAGTATACTTTGATAATTATGTTTCAGTTTGGAGAAATATGATATAATAAAATTATGGGGTGTTATTTGGCACCTGGTTTATTTATTTTATTTTTACTTTCATCATATTTTGCTTTGGTTTTGATACCCCCCAAATTCAACCCAAATTTACAACCCTTCCTTTTCATAACCTATCATACTTTCATAAATCAGAGTCCATTTTATGTAGGCTGTTTTTGAACCAAGTCAACGACGGGTACTTGTGCTAGTATATATATACTATTAAATTTATTTATATAAACATTGATGGCTACATATGTGCATATATGCTTCTGTAATCACCCGTGCTGGGGAGATTACGTCTTCGGTCAAGAATTACCATCGAAAACTCAATACCTGCTCGATACCTGCTCTGTTTACTCATTGAGTACTGTTTGGTAGTTATTTCATTGGATGTACTTCTAGGAAACTAAACTATTGCCATAATATATATATATATATATATATATATATATTATATATATATATATATATATAATATAATGTATGTATATGAGAAAAATATAAAGCTGTAAGTTGAAATTTACCATCAAATTTATTGTTCGACTGAATACTCCAAAAACAATTTACAAATTCCTTATTCCGCGTGGTTTCAAAGAATGCTATCCTAGCTATTCTTCACATCAGAGGACAGAAAGGGATCAGCAATTTATATGTGTAGCAATGCTAGAATTTTATAGTTATGCCATTAAATGGAACCGAAATTTATTATAGTCATGAATTATAAAGGTGCACATGACCTTTAAAAACAATGTTAAAAATGTAGGAAATTAAAAAAATTCTTTTTTTTTAAATTACATAACATTGCAGCTTGCATGAATATTCTTTCAAAGATAATCCGAAAGGCCAAAATAATTCTTTAGAAGGAATCAAATCCAAATTTAAATCCCGTTGAATATAATTAGTCCGGTTGCAAAATTTTTAACGCAATTGAAATTATGAAAATTGTTTTTGCGGATAATGCAGTAGTCCAAAGATAGGTCGATCCCCTGTTGAGTTGATTCGAGAAAAATATGGACAGAAAATCAGCATGCGATCTCCCATCGTTGGCTAATTACCCTAATCAGTGATAATATATAACATTAAACTGCATGAACCTTCCGCTTTTCATCCAAGTAAGGAACCATAAGGCTACGGGGGGAAATGCGAAGTTTCTGTGTAGTTGTTATTATATATTCACAATCTAGGACGTAGAACTACTGACGTATTGAGCACCGTTTAAATAATTGAGAATAGATACATAAAATATCGTTTTATAATATTTTATTTGAGTGGTATTTTCGATAACACAATAGTTATGCATTATATGTGTCTACTACGTGATTACTATTCCTTTTGAATGTATAGTTTGAAATTAGAAACTCCTGCATTCGAGTACTTTAATTGCATATTTCCCAATTCCCATTAACTGTAATTTTATGTTTACTAATAAACAAACAAACAAAAAAAGACGCGAACACTTTCAATACGTCGCCGCGCTTTTGACTAAACAACTTTCATGTTTGTTAAGCGTTATAAGGAAGAATTCAATTCAGATTTCCGGTGACTTTTTTTATTGTATGACATTTTATTAATTGTTTGGTAAATTGGATTCTTGGAAGTAAATGAAATTCTGAAAGTTTCCTAGAACAGTTTCAATATGAGGGTTTTGTTTTTTTTAAAAAAGATGTTTGAAAATCTTCAAGCAAACAAAAATCTATTCTCAAAACGGAATATATTGCAAATTACATTTTATATTGGATACTATATATATATATATATATATATATATATATATATATATATATATACACGTGTGTGTATGAGAGAGAGAGAAAGAGAGACTATAGCGTGTATGTGCGCATGGCGTCTAGTGTAAAAATATGTAGACAAATATTTCAACGCATATATATCCAAACAACATAATAACACATGTAGCAATTAATGTTTGAGAAATCAAATATAAAGTCCAGCAAATTACGTACAGACTTATATGTGTGTGTATGTGTGTGCATATATATGTGTGTAATAAAAAGGAAGAAACCGAATGTGATCATCCCCGTTTCCTCTTTATTTCGAGACTTGCTCTAGATGATATAAAGACGAAGCGTTCATGAACACATAGCCCGGTTTGTTCCTTTGTATTTCTCTATTTTGTCGAAATACTATTTCCATTATTCTCATCATATATGTGTGTATATATAAAGAGAGTGATTTAATTCTGTGATCTGACTTATAAATACACACTTTTGTACGTTGAACCATACATATACTGCTTTAGAACTTCATAACATTCGTTATTAATTGTGCACAGCAACCCATACATATAATAATGTTAGTACACATACACATGAGATGTTTTGTCTAATAAAATATATTACTAAAATTTGCTTACTAGATGAAAGAGGGTTGGATTAAGTATAATTGACATGTATATTGTTTAGTTTACTAGGCCCCTCGCTCAGTCGAACATGTATAAAACATCTAAGCCTAGTTTTCCCGGCTGATGCGCGATTAGAACATGTGACTGTATGTACCAATACGAGGACGGCAAATGCTGTGGCAACTTTTGACAAACACTTGTTTCACTGCTGATGACGATGTTTTCATTTCTCTGTATGCGCTCCACTGCAGTAACGCTTATTTATTTTTCCTCCCCTATATGTATAATAGTTTACTACGATTCTAGTTCATATATTGGCTTAGTCTTGGATGTTTGTCTTTATGTATAATAAAACAAAGTAACGTTCGTAGCCTTATATCATTAGACACAATCTGTAAGTATTGTCTGAACGTAGTTTCGGAGTTGGGCCCGCGTACAAAGGAAGAGGATAATGCATTAGTGCGACTCATCTCGAAGCATCTGCACATTGTCTATTCATTATGCTTGTGTATTTTTTTTTACACAGTAATCACCACTTATCAAGGCCCGGAAGCCACTCAGGGATAAGGGTTATTGCAAGTACATTACATTAGTGTGGAGATTTGATAAAGTGTTTACTTAAGGGGGCGGTTCATTAGGAATTTGTTTACGTTGGACTTGAAGACATCCAAGTTGTAGTCCGGTGGGAAGCAGGAAGACGGAACAGTTCCACAGGCGTGCAGTTCTAAGAAAGAAGCTTTGTTCATGGAATCCGCGTTTTGATTTAGGTACAGATATAGAGTGGGGGAAATTTTTCACAGTGGATTCAGCTAGACGGGTGTTTTTCGTGAAAGATTGGCGAGGGGGGACCAGAGATTGGAGTTCAGACGAGCACCTGCCATGGAAATAACGATAAAACAAGGATAGGCTCGCAACGCCTCTTCTGTGGGAGAGAGGTTGCAGGGTAGAGAAAAGGGTATCCCCCATTAAGCCACGAAGTCTATTTTGTACTCTCTCAAGGCAGGATTGGCTGTTTTTAGCAGCTCTTGCCCAGATATGGCAACAGTATTCCATCCTTGGACGTACTTGGCTTTTATATAGATAGAGAATTGCGTCAGTAGTGAGATAGCTTCTGGAACGGTAGAAGGATCCCACCATCTTTCCAGCGACCTTGGCAACAGACTTGATGTACGTTCCACTTCAGATCAGGAGTAAAGGTCAAACCCAGAAGCTTGTCAAAACACGGGGCCTCACCCAGACGAGAGCCATCCATCACAATTGATGCCAGCTGGGGATCAGAGCGTTGATGATGTAAGGATAGGATTTAGAGCAAATTGGCATCATTGCATGTGCATTAATATATTAAAATTGAGTTAATCACCGTCTATTAACCAACGATAATTTCCTTATATATGTTGATTACATAAATGCATGCTTATATATAACTTGTTTTTAAGATTGAGTTATGTTTTAAAGCCTCGTTTAAAGTGTACTAATTAGCCATAATTCACAGCTGACAAAATGGCGTGCGTCTCTTTCAGCAGGTATGTATTTTACAATATATTTAATGTTTCTGTCGTCATTTAGAAAGGAGTGACTTCTTTAGCGTGGTTATTAAATTTATAATATGTTTATTTACACGGCACAACACCTTTGTGAATACGGCATATGGTATTCAGAAATAGGCAAACATTTACTACTGAACTTGTCGTTTGACTTTAATGATCTAAGTCATGCGATTAGGTCGTATTACACCACCGCCTCGCCCATTGGCGACTTGTTTACAGAAATACTTCCCAATAACAATTTGGGATTAGTAAATAGCCTCAGCTCCCTTGAGATAGTCTTAATAGGAATAATTTACTATGTTGGGCCAGTGATTCCATAAATTTAAAAAAAAAACATAGATATAAAGAAAAATAATTTTATTTGAATCACTATTGGACAGAAAGATTGGCTAGTTGAATAATGTCGGAGGTTACCTTGACACCGAAACGTTGTGTGAATTACAATTAAAACGAGAATAATAATCTGTGTAATGTAAATAATATAGATTATCAATTTTGCAACAAAAAAATTAGAAACAGAAAA
>NC_136494.1:80588578-80626078 GCF_053919585.1 Euprymna scolopes
AAGAATAAACTAAGATAACCGTATATATATATGTACGCATGTATAGGAGACAAGTTTTAAATTGACTTACGCTTGCCAAGTTTTTATTTCTTTTTATTTTGACCCCGAAGTAACTATTTTAACCGCGTAAAGATGCATAGAAACACTCAACAAAAATGCAATCATATGAACCGCTTCGCGTCACTCTACGACCTATTCCGTCTTGAAAGAGGATACATCTAGAAAAAAATGAAGAGAAACAGAAAAAAATAGCGAGCTTTATAAATGAGATTATCAGTTTGTAATTTTGTAAGAAAATTAATTCTAGTCTGACAAGACAAAGACCAAGTTAGATGCTTACATGCAGGAAAAGTGGATGTGCTAACGCTAAATGGTATTTTAGGAGGGGATAGTAGATTTACAGAAATTGGGAAGCAAGGAATTGTTATACCAAGAAAGAAAATAATGTTAATAAATGTGAGCTAATTTTTATCAATAATCACGATGTTAGAACATATCTCGGAAGACAAAATAATCTATGAAAAAGCTAAAACCATGTATTCCTTAGAAAAGCTGCAAGTATTTTCTCGCAGAAACCGGATAACTCGCGTATCTTTCATACTGCTATTACGTAAATTAATATCTGTCAAACATTTCTCGTACACCACTGGGTTGAAAATTAAGCAGATTTGAGACGGATGTAAAATGTTGCTAAGCATTGTTACATCCTGACTACGCCGCTGCGAGGAGTCCAACAATAAAAAAGACAATAACTAAGTTCGAAAGAAGACAAAGAAAGGTCAGAAATAATAAAGTTCTCGAAATGTTTTATCGTTACTAGAACTTTCTAAAACGCCACCTCCAGAAATAAAAAATCAGTAATGGACACATAAGCAGATAATTTTCTTCGGGTAGGAGGTATAAAAAAGTTAGGAACGCCGCAAGGTTTCGACTTAGTAATCAAAAAGAAAGCAGACTCTTCTCCGATCACTCATCCCTTTATGACAGGTAAGCCATGTAGCTATTTATTTCTCTTATATCGCCCCTTTTGACGGAATTAAAGGTACATTGTTTAGCTCTGCTTTACTCTGGAAATATGTCATTTCACCGGGAAATTTGGTTTAGAATGCAGGAATATAAAAGTAATGATCGAAAATAATTTAGCAAGACGGTAGAGAAAACTACGTTGGATGTCATCATCATGGTATCCGATCATCTAGTTGTATTCGGTTAAGAAAACATTGAAACTATATTCTTAACAAGCGGTAACGACTATCTGGCAATGGAATTTATTTAGCGCTGGAAAAATTTAAAAAGTCAGATTGTTTTTTTAATAATTAGTTCCCTTAATTCCACGTGAAGTTTTTATTCTTTTTCTATTTTTATTGCTAGTACTTTCATTTTGATTCAATAAATTGTCATAATGCGATTGAAGTATTGGGTTGTTCACAATTATCTCCTTCCCGTTAATGCTTTCATCAGGTAGTAATTTACTGTTTTTAACTGAATGTATGGAACAATGAACTGCAACGTGCAAAGTGTGTACAAAATGTTGAACGATGATTTTTCTTTTTATTTTGTTAATGTAAATTACTGTAAACTTAAAAATGTGACTAGTTTAAGAATTAAGATTATTCACTGCGGAATATCTGTGTTTTATTTAACGATATTTAAGGATTTTTTAATTACTTGATGTTGATATTGCGGTGTGTTATTTTTCTTATTTACAAAGACTGGTCTATAATAAGGATATACTAGACATAATTTTCAATAAGCAAACAGTATAACTTTGAAAGCAAGTTTACGATCCAATAATGCTACAATATTTTTTTTTCAAAAACTTCATTAAAACAACCTCAGATTAAGGACATACCTTATATTAGAGAGTTTAAAATTCGCTGCTGAAAGTACAGATAGGAACTGTAACCATAGGTATTTATAAATACAGAAACAAAATAGTTTCTGATGACATAGAGCTTGCTATTCGAAATTAATAAGAAAAACACTTAAATTTATATAGATTATTGATAAAATATTTGCATTTGAAATTAATAAAAAATAACGCTTTTTTATTATTTTAATAAATTATTTGCACCTTAAATCTGATTTCTAAGGCATTTATAAGTTTGTTTGTTTTTTTCAAAATTTAAAATTTTTTATTGTTTGTAAAAATGTGTTTCCAAATCTCGTATAATATATATATATATATATATATATATATATATATATATATATATATATATATATATATAGGTAGGTGCAAAAATAATGTCGTTTTCTGACGTTTTCCGTTATGTAAAAAAAAAATTACTTTTGCACCAACTTATTACATAGTTGTACTTACCTTTTCTTTCACAGATCTGTAAGTATAATATTAGTTTATTAATATTACTATAGACGGGCTGCTTTTTAATAGTGTTAGTATCGATTTTATGCGCGCTTTTTATCGACTGCCGATGCAATCATAATGAAAACTGTTTTTGTACACTGTCATCAACATACCCTCGTTACGAACACGATAAATATGCAGCCTTAACAAGAACTACGTAAAACATTTATCATTAATTTTTATTTTCTAAGCAAAAAAAAAAAAAAACACTAAATAAAACTCGTCATGCAAGATAATGCGAAATGAGTAGCTAGTGCGATACTGACCTTGAAACTTAGTTGTGTATTATTCAAGACATCAATGAAAGTGCAAGTATCGATTTTCCAAAAAATCAATTTATCGATCTTGTGTTAACAATTTCAATTCACTAAATTCACTGACATTTCTTTGAAAAAAATGCTTTGTGTGGCGGGGAGTTGAGGCATCGTCATCCCAGACATCATTTGTTTTGACTAAAAGTGCACGTTTTTTATTTTTTATTTTTTATTTTTTTTTTTAGTGACGCGATAATGGGTGCATTACTTTTTGCTTAGCGTAGAGATTAAAGCATTACTTCAAAAGATAACATAGAACACACAGAATCTAATTTTTATTCCCTCATATGACGAGAGTTGTAAAAAGTAATTCTATATATATAATTAAATGCCATGCAATCACATATATATATATATATATGTGTGTGTGTGTGTGTGATTGCATGGCATTTAATTTACAAAATGAATTTTTTTGCCACAGAAGACACTAATAACCCATATTATTTAATGGAGTAGCAACAAATAACATTTCCGAAAGTTTGCATGAATACAATGGAGCAAACTCTACAAGTGTTGTATATTAAGGTCGTGTGTACCAATATATAGTTTTAGCAAAAATTAGCCTGTAATAATCATCAAATGTACTAAAATCCATTTGAACAAAAGATAGGAACCCGACATATTGGCAATAATTATTCCCTGTTTAGAGAGAGATCGTTTTCAAAAATGTTTGAGTTTAAAGAACAATAATATTTATGAAATATACCAAAAGCTCATTTGGATTTTAAAAAAAATATGAACTTGACAAGCATTTGCGTGCAAAAGCTACGAAATTAGAATTGTCTTAAAGCAAAGTATAAGAGTATGATGTTTGATCAAAATGATGTCAATCCAGTGAACGACTTTTAAAGGACCTTGTTTTAATTGACAATACTATTTCAAAATGAACATTTCAACTGGTCAAAAATCTCAATATTTTTGTTGATTACCGAGCCGGGACAAATCAATCGTTGAAATTTTGTTCGTGCATCGTGCAACAATCCGAAAAACTATCAGTGAGAATAAAGATATATTGTAATATTTTAATGTATAAACATGTCGTCCTCCTATTCAAAACAAGTCAAATACAATATATATATATATATATATATATATATATATATATATATATATATATATATATATATATATATGTATAGGTAGGCAAATTTTGATTTATTTTATTGGTTTCAAAATATAGGTTCTGTTTCTTACCATTTGTAATAAAATGTTAACCATAAAATAGTATTATCTTAAAAAAGCATGCACATGTTCATGTAGCTCGGTCCCATAGAACCAAAGATATGGGCATTTCAATATCCAATTTGAAAACAAATATAGATATATCCATAGGAGTGACCTGCCAAGCAAAAACATCCGAAGCAAAATCATCCCAAAGCAGCAGAATTAAAACTGGCTGGCTAGGATAATGTATTTATAATTGTATGTCAATTTGGGCATATTTTACTGATTTGAAAATATAGGTTCTTTTCAACCAATTGTCATAAAATTTAAACCATAGAATAGTATTATAATTTCCAAAAGCCTGTTAACTTTTATGTAGTACGGCCCATAGAAATAAAGATATGATTATTTCAATATTCAATTTGGTATCGGGTATAGATATATTCCACATTTTTTGGACAATTTTATAAGTTCAAAATTTAGGCACCTACTAATCAGAATTTAACAAATGAAGGCTTGTTAGAAAGCTAAAGATCTGAATTGTTTAGTAGGCTATGTGACATTTGTCCTTAAGGTTTCAAGAAGTGGGGGATACCTTTTTCTATATTAATTAAACGTAAAATAAGCACCCATCTGTAGCTATAAAGTGGATGTTCATTTTCACTCATAATCATTTGTTTTCCTATAATTACATATGAATTACTAAACATCTGATATTTCCCGAAAATCTCTGCCCTTGATAGAGGAGAGAGAAAAACTTGCTGCTATGGTTTCCAATGTTTTTAAATAACAGCTAAGGGAGACTTGATTCCAAATACTTCTCATATGTTATCTCCCCTCTTTGGTTTTCATACATAAAGCCAATTAAACAATGTGTACACTTATGTGAGATTAGAGATATTCATCATATTTGTTTCCAATAAATATCTATATATCTATAAAAGTGAAATTGTCTGCGTGTCTGTCTGTGTATACACATTTCCCTACCAAATTACTCTGTCAATTCTCAGTCTACAGACTCGAGATTTACATAAGAGGTATTGAGATTTGAGAAAGTCGTTTTAATCGGTTTTCGGACAGAAATTTGGGTGCCAAGTTGTCAAAATTCAACGACTGTAAATTTGAAAACCCTACCAAACTCCTCTGCCAAATTTTGAATTTTAGATGTAGGATTCTTGGACACGGATCAAACGTTTTAATGTGATTTGAATCTAAAACAATAAATGTTAAGGGGTTAAAATTGGGGGTAAAACTTTTTAAAAATTACCGTTCAGGCAATTTAAAATTTTACATAATGTGTATTCAGAAATACGGCAAGATTTTTAATCGATTTTTGGCCGATAAATTTGCTACCAAGGACTAAAAGCTCCAAAGATTAAACCTTTGTAATCTCTAGCAAACTATTAATCAAATTTTGGGTCTAAACATTTGAAATTTTAAATGTAGGTTACCTGTACATGAGTCAAACTTTTTAATATATATATATATATATATATACACGTTATGAACAGAACATAGACCGAGCTAAGCTGGGCGGAACTGCTAGTATAATATATATATATATATATATATATATATATATATATATATATATATATATATATAAGGTGTGTGATAAAAATCTACTTTATTAAAAACAGTGTTAACATAAAACTCAAAATTAAACGGTTTAAGCCCCGAACAACAACAGAATTTAATTTTTTTAATAAACAAACATTATTTTATTAAACAAAATTCGATATTTTGAACCATCACAGGATCTTCATCGAGGAATATAAGTTGTTTTTCATTTTCTTGCAATTTTTTTACGTAATATGATGTTGGTGAAGGTAATGCCTGGCGCGTCATTCTCATACATGTCAGGAATTACCTCCACCACCACCATGGTACGTAATAAACGTTGATAAAAAACACAACTTGCATTCCTTGATGAAGATTTTCCTATAGATCGAATTCTCGAATGTTGTTTTAAAAAAATGTTTATTAAAAGAAAATTCTGCAGTCGTTTCCTCTTCAAACCGTTAATATATATATATATATATATATATATATATATATTAGCAGGAGTACCCGTCGTTGACTGGGTTCAAAAACAGCCTACAGAAAATGGACTGTGATTGATGAAATATGATAGGTTGTGAAAAGGAGGATGCTGTAATGAGATAGGTTTTGATACTCAAAATTTTTACCCGAAGCAAAATATGATGAAAGTAAAGATAATTTTCGCGAAAATATATTATTTTAAATCAACTTTGTTTCCATTCGTAGCCAAGAGTGACCAACAGAATGATGTTTCCTTACAAAGAGAAAATGTTATATATATATATATATATATATATATATATATATATATATATAATATATTCAAGAAATAACCGTTACTATAGTCAATAAAAGTTACTTTGATGGTGGAAAAAGTAATTGGTGTGTTTTTTTAAGTAGTTTGTAATTTTTTTTTTTTAATTCACGAACCGGTTTAAAAAAATCAAAATGGCAGCGACTTTCAAATGGAGAACCACGTTTTGAATTTGAAGGAAGGGCACCTGAGCATTCTGTGTTAACAATTTAAGAGAGGTCCGTCAACGTAAGGAATAGTTATAAACATATTTTAATGTTTTCCGTTATTTTGTAGTAGTTTATATAAAAATTCCTTTAAGTAGTTATCGCCTCAAATTTCGTTTAAATTTCGGTTCGCTGAAATTATTTCAAGTAAAGAGCATTAAAAACTATTTTAAAAAACATGAACTGAACTTTTATTGACTATGGTAACATTTAATTTTTGTATATTTATTTTTTCGCGTAGTCGTTTGTTGGCTTTTCTATTAAATACTCTTACTAAATAATATTGACAAAATATCGAAAAACAAAGAAACAAAAACAGTTTTGAAAAATAATGAAGTTTTACTTACTTTACTAAAATAATCCGAAACAGCAAAATGGGATATTAAAAAAGTAAACACGTACTTTAGTTTTTTAAAGCAAAGAATGGATATAAATATGAATAACAAAATGGCGCCCTTTTCAAGCAGAACAGCTTAATTTCAGTTTTTTACAGTATTGAACGGTGTAGTATTGCGCCGTCGGATTGAGGCTTGTACTATTGTAATGTAAACAACACGCAGAAAGGTGTGTAATCAATTGGATTCCTTCTAGTACACTGACAAAAAAAGCTTAAACAGATATATAAATAAAAATAAAAAGGTTATGTAAATGTTTTCCAAAAGACACGTAATACCGTAAGCGGGATGATTTCCCTCTTGTGACACGATAACAAGTATCATCTATAAAATTCAAAAGAGAAAATATACTCTCATTGCTTTAAGGGAAATAACTCATAGCGTAAATGAAAATTTGTATTCGTTTTTATACGCAACTGATATTAATAATACTAATAATTAAAAACTTGCAGGATCTGTGTTAATCCAACAGGGGACTCATTCATATGTACTGTATTGATTTTGGCATTCTACAGATGTTCAGCTTAAATAGAGACGCTCTGATATTACTGTAGCTCTTTTGTTAAAACTGCAAAAGTATTTATTTAAACTAGCAGAGACGCCTGTCGTAGCCAAGTCGTAAAGCACGCTTAAGTATTGTATTTTAATTCTTACGAATCTCGGATATATTATTATAGAGGTAATGTTCTATGGATTTTTATATATTATAAAGTTGCAATTTAAAAAATAAACAATATATCTATATTACTATGGTTTATTAGCTTGAATCGAATCCGAAACTTATATATAACTTGTTCCTTCAGCAATAACCGAAACCAAAACTTATAAAGAATTCTTGATTAAATTATTTATAAAAAAAAATAGATCACTAAGCTGCTATCACCTAAAACCAAAACTTATAAAGAATTCTTGATTAAATTATTTATAAAAAAAATAGATTACTAAGCTGCTATCACCTAAAACCAAAACTTATAAAGAATTCTTGATTAAACTATTTATAAAAAAAATAGATTACTAAGCTGCTATCACCTAAAACCAAAACTTATAAAGAGATCTTGATAAAAGTATTTATTACAGAAAATTAAAGTACATAACAATTAAACGACCTGGATGTAAGCGTGACACAGAAAATAACACATACACTATCGTATTAATATATACATAAATTAAGTGTAAATTAAATTTAAAATTAAGTAAATAAGTCACCTTCATATAATATTTCAAAATAAAATATTGAAATCAATTCTAGTATTAATTTCCATAAAAAATTTGGAGTTAATTATTAAAGCAGATTCTCTTTTATGCAATATGCAAATGACATAGTCTCTAGTATGTTGATAACTTTTGAAGAAATAGCATATATAGGAAAGAAAACAATATTAGTTCGTTTCAGTATTAAAATCTATTTCTGAAACAAACGAGTAAGTTGCTGGAATCTATGTTAAATAAAGAAGTAGTTAACCACCTCGGCAAAAATATGCTCAGTGACATATAGCAGAACGGAAACCATATTATATCTGCACCAGATGTTCAAACAATTATAACTCATTGGATTCGCCAATCTCTCGACAGTAGCTTCCTTTCTAAGGCTATTTCTCATAACATATCAAAGGCCTTTGATAGGGTGTAGCATAAATGTCTACTCAACAAGATCTTCAGCTAGGCAAATGTCTTCTCAATTGTTAAATCATTTGTCTATGATAGATTTATAAGAGTATAGTTGATGAACAGGAATCAGCTCACAGTATGAATGCCGGAATCCCTCAGGTGACCATCATGGACCCAAGTCTTCTGATCTGCATCAATGATCTCCTAAATCACAACCTAAAATCATTCATAGACATTTATACTGACGACAATACCGATGATGACAATACCTCAAAGACTGTAAACGAACAAGTTCTCTTTGATTCTCTCTCCTCTGATCTTGGTTACGTGGGGCAATGGGGAAAGTTATGCCTGGTTAATTTTAATGCATTTAAAACCAAATATCTATTTTTACATCATCAATACGCTGATTCCCCTGTTTGGCAATTTAAATGAATGGCTCTCCTCTTGTGGAGACTCTGTTTTGAAAAGTTTTGTGGACTAACCTGTAACCCTGATCTTAGCTGAAACACGTACATCAAATCCGTTGCCAAGGCTGCTTGAAAAAAACTGAGATCGTTCTACTGCTCTAGTATATATCTCACTGCTGATGCAATTCTCTACCTGTACGTCCAACGATTGAGTACTCTTGCCAAATCTGGGCAGGAGCTGCTAGAACCAGCTTACCATGCATTGACAGAGTTCCAAACAGAGTTCGCAGCCTAGTGGAGGATGCCCTTTTCTCTTCCCTGCAATCCCTTTCCCACAGAAGTGGCGTTGCGAGCCTGTATCTGCTTCATCGTTATGTTCCTCGAAAATGCTCGTCTGAGCCTTACTCTATCGTCCTCCTGGCCTAACTTTCACGTAAACCACTAGCTATAACTTTTACAATCTTTATCTGTGTCTAAACCTAAACGTAGATTCCATGAACAAAGCTTCTTTCTTAGAACTGAACAGCTGTGAAATACTTTTCCGTTTTTTGGCTTTCCATCTGAATATAACATGGTGGTCACTAAGTCCAATGTGAACAAGTTCGTGATGATACATTCCCTTATGTAATCAAAATTTCAACTAACGATTACTATGACAGTTTCCCCATTGAGTATTGTACACTCAGTAACTCTTATGCTTGAGAGGCCTCCAAGCCTTGATAAGTACGCGACGTCTCTGTAACAAGAACATTTACCTTTCGTATATACTAACCAAATTATGAAAAAATAAACAGAGGAATACGACTTTATTATAATAGATGATACTATAATTCTGATAGGATGTAGTATAATTTGTATTTTAACTTAAATACTTGCGATCACTGGTTGTTTGTCACTGAGTGTATAACATAAATTGGCAGGAAAATTGATTATAGGAGGGTATACTGAGAGAGGTTATTCCAAATGAACGCCTTATCATCTGACGTAATTGAGTCGATCACTTTATGGGCTTAAAACTTATTCTATTTGTAATTAGGATAACAATTTAGCTAAGCTTGAAAATATCTGTTAAAGAAGTACACCCGGGAATGAAGTATACCGCAGTATAAAGCGAAACAGAATACGGAATCATAATGATAGTCTTCCTGAAGAGAAGGCTCGCAGCGGAAAGACTTGATTATAGAAAAGAACTAGAAAAATCTTGACGAGAAAAGGCAAACATTGTGTTTTTCTCTTAACTTTTATTTAACGTTTCTTTTTGTTTGACTGTTTATTGTTCGTGTTGTATTGCCTCCATTTTTGTTTCTCGTTTAGATTTGCATTTCTAATCTGTCCTGAGCAATGTTATCAATCTTCCCTCACAACAACACTTCCAGCGATCTCTGCGCACAGCGCGCGATCATTTAGCTAATTAATGTCTTTACTTTGGATGACACGGCATAACAGTAAAGACGAGGTTAATCGACCACGAATATCAAATAAAGAAAATCGTTTTCTCATTGACTCCTATTTTATATCCTGCGTCTTATTTACAAGTAACTTAGCCGGATAGACAAGATGGCGTCGATATTTCAAATACTAGTTTACGAACCTCTCTACACCGACTATGATATTCAAATTATTTATATAACTATATTTGTTAACTTAGACCCAGGCTATTGTACATTGTACTTCTACGGAGAGTTACTTAAATTTTCGTGTCTCATATTCACTTATCTATCCGTTTATAACCTTATGCATCCGTTTTAAGTAGCCTATGATTTGAATCGCATAGACTGAAAGAACTCGAACGTCGATGTTTATTAATTGGAAGATATACAACTATTTATTTAAAAACTATAGGTTACATATTCCAGAGGCGTACTATAGCTTCCTTAATATAAATCGACATTTACTGTTTACAAATAGGCCGTTATTATTCATATGAAACCAAAGACGACTTCAACGGTCACAGATTTCATTGCCCCGTGAATCCTCCAATGATTTAACATGGAGATATCAGTGAATTCATCGGATGATGAACCCGTTGATCGTACAATTCCATTGTTCGAACCGTCTTCATTTCGTGTTTGTTCGCGGATTTACCACGAATTTTAATGGGCTTTTTATAGTAATAATCTATCCAAATCAATGAAATCATGGTATGCCTCTGGAATATATGGGTAGATTTTACAAGATCTATAGTTTAGCTCTGATATTCTTGCACCCAAGGAAATTATTAGGTTAACTAGAAGATTCCTGCCAACTTTTCGGTCTCCCGGCAAAAAGAGGGTGGACCTGTGAATTCTCCCTTGTTTGTTCGTCTGCCACACTACGTTTTGGAATTTTGAGAAATTTGGTACAAACATTAAACATATGTGTAAAAATGTAACAAAACGGATTTTCCGAGAAAACTCCGGTTGCCTCCCCCCACACAACACACAAACTAGCAGTGTTTTTCAGATAAAAATGGTTTCTGTGCTTATTAAAAAAATTGTAGCCTTGGATTTCTGTAAAACTTTCTGAAGAGTTGTAACTAATATAATTTTGTTTTTTTTCTATACTTTGCGATAACTATTGGGTGTGTTCCAGGGGCTCTTTAAGGGCTAATAAAAGCACTCTATTTTGGGGACTATATTCCCATATTTGTCCAGAATATTCGGTGTATAGCTATTTAGCAGTTTTGCATGATGCTGAATTCAAATTTAAATATGTTAAAACCTTGGAAACTTTTGGGGCTAAATAGAGGGGTGCAAATGATGGATTTCTATTTCTATTTTTTTTTTTTTTTTTGCATGGAGCTGAACTCAAATTTACGCATGTTAAGGCCTAAAACTGCACTGTTTGTTCCTTTTCACCACGATTTGTCGCCCATTGGGGACTTTTGGGGCTAAATTGGGATGGGGGAGGGGCAAATACTGAAGTTAGTCATTTTTTTATGTTTCGTTCAAAAGTATGGATAGCTTCATAAACTTTATAAGATGTACTTGTAGAAGATGAAATGTTCCACAGATAGACATTTTCTGAGAATAACAATAGCGATTGGAATACTAGTCCGAATAATTCAAATTAGACAAGTCGCAATGCTCATTTTAAAATAATTTAAACAGTTGCTTCTTAAAATTATTTAATAAATAAGAAACGTGCATGGTTCACACTTTTGAATCGTCAATATCATTTTAATAAAAAAGAAAACTAGCTTAACGATATACATGGGATAAGTATTTAACGAATTTATACAAAACATACAACATGCGGTTTCTATATATAATGTGAAACTGAAAATAAGTACTGTGTAAATCATAATTGTTTATAGTTTTCATGGAAATAACTTCTGTCGACGATGCCACAGATTGGCTGACTGATAACTAAGGCTGTGACAACAGATTATTCTTTTTATTGTTTTGACTCTGCAGTATATCTCAGTTAATGTTTTATATGATTTTATAAAGGGCAATGTGGTTCTCGGTTGATTGAGTCTAACTGTGTTGGATATATACTTGAGAGTTAAAACAAAGAAAAGAGTATGTTGTTGTCACATCCCTACTGATAACTCATGAAGAGGGGTAGCCCTCCCTCCTGAATACTGGTCCGACTCTAGATTGGGGGTGGCGAGCCGTGATACCTTAGGACGAGATGCTGAACGTATTCCACTTGAGAAAGAGAGGAGGAAACTGTTTTGATCAATCATCTGATCACATTATTCCTTGTCACCGATAAATAAATCGGCAATCGTATTTTTTTTTTTCAATCTGACTCCTCAAATAATCAAAAATATTATTCCAGGTTTTATTCTTTAAAACTAGTAAGATAGTGCTTTACCTTTTACAGTTCAACTTGCCGACATCATTCTGTACGCGTTATTAATCAATCCAAACTAGGATTTCTACTCGTTATAGACCATCCTTGGTGTCTGATTACTATTTTCTGTTAATTTCAGTGTTATGTGACCAGTAGCTTCAGAGTTTATCGGTTAAACACACGCACATACATCTACTGTTTTATTTATATAGATAAATACCAGAAGGTGGTGCTAAAAAGTTAATCGGCTTAAGAACAAAAATACTTAATAATACTAATGAGTAGTGTATTAAAAATGGATATTTCCTAGGTATGTTCCCGTTTTTCTGTTCCTGAATAATTATTGCATCTTTTGTAAATTGTGAAATTTTCTACTTAGAGTATTGTTTACTAAGAGCAATGTCTACTAAGTATCTTACTAATTATCTTTATATAGAAATAGCTGGACCTGTGGAAATTCCACATGGGGACTCCTTCATATGTAATATATTGATATCGGTATTCTGTAGATGTGCACTGTAAATGGAGACGCTATGATATTATTAAAACTGCAAAAGTATTTATCTGAGCTAGCACGAACGCCCGGAAAACCCCGATCGTTAAGTACGCTTAAATATGATATTTTAATTCTTGCAGGTTTCGTATACATTATCATAGATTTAATGTCTTATCGATTTTTATATACTATAAGGTTGCTATTTCAAAAATAAAAATAATATATATATATATATCCATATTAATTGGGTGTATTACCTTGAATCGAAACCGAAATATAGCTTATTAAATATATATTGTTAAGTTTCTTCAGTCATAATCAAAATCAAAATCAAAACTTACGAATGGTGTCAGTGCCATCAGTTATAATCGAAACCAAAGCCAAAACGTATGAAGAATTCTTGGTAAAATTATTTATTACAAGAAATAGAAGTACATAACAATTACACGACCGGATGTAAGCATGACACAGAAAATAACACACACTCTACCCTATTATCATATGGATTATATTTGATAATTTATTCGACATTAAAAAAGCATACATAATTAATATGCCGTAAAAAAACATTGATGCAAAAGTTCGAAAATTTCTGATCTGTTTTGAAGCAATGCGTTCCATTACATGATTGCGCCCCAGGCATGTTCAGATATCGCCATCATATTAATCATCGTTGATATCATAGTCCTCATCTGGCTGTGAGAGCAGAATGCGATGTTACCAATGTGATTATATTAAGCGTTTCCACTTAAAGAAAGAACTTTTGTTAAACTAAACGTCCGTAAAAAAAAAAGCAATTAGCATAGGTGATAAATTAATGGAAGCTTCGTACATTTTAGAAACACCGTATTCAAATTTCTCATTCTCATGAAATTAATTGAACTAAAATTGATCGCTTCAATGTAGAATGCTAATTACTGACTTAAATGGGTAATACTTGTAATTTAAATGTTTTCGAGGACAACGAACGCATTGCTCATATAAATGAAATGCATTTTAATTCTGTTTAAAGAATTGACGCATTATTTAAAACCAGTATCTTTTTTTTAACCTCAAATAAAGCATATTTCTACTTGGGTCTAAGAGCCCACTATTTAAGATCGTGTCTAACAGGGGCTGTGAGGTGTTGAACAGTAAGAAGTCCATTCATATTGCATACAAACTTCTGCAAGCTAGTACACTCATGGGAGCAGGAAACTGACAGAATTATAAGTTTAGAAATACGAGGAAAAAAGAAAAAGGTTTTCCAGCATAAAGGTATCTCAACGATGAGGGAATGGAATTTTGTTGCTTGTTAAGTTAGTCGGAAGTATTTACCTCGGGGAGGCACACGTCACATAAGTCGATCAGAACACATTTCATTCAAGCACTTCTAAAAAACAGCATGGATATGTCACTCTGTGGCGATGAGACAGATGTTGAAACTGGGTGGATAGTGCGGTGCCTATAAAATTTGACTCTTTTTTTTTAAATCTGTTTATAAGGGTGATAACAGTGATAGATGTAGCAGCTAAGATGTATCAACACTACTCATGCATGGATTAATTGTGGATTTCTAAAGTCGTAGGATAATCTCTAATGTGAGAATTTCCAAGCGGAAACACCCAGTTTTTGCAGCAGCCTTGGCATTTTCATCAATGTATTTGTTCCATTATATTACTTGCTTGTAAATGCTTAGTCAAGGAATTAATAAAATGTTATTTATCGTAGCAATCGATGATTCGGAAGGATAATTTCGGTTAAATGAAAGAAGCTTAATCAGGTAGTATCGAAGATATATGTTAATTTTCGAACTATTTTGATTTAGATTTAAAACATTTTAACTGGACATCACAGTTGGTTCAATTATTATGCAGTTTTTAGAATTTACAAGATGTATATAACATTAACATATAAGATGAATATAGTTCGCCAGTTTTTCAATTTTCGAGTTAGTTACAGTAAATTCGTATACAGCAGCAATTTTAAACTGTCTAAACACACCTCATTGCAATTAAAAAAAGCAAATTTTTCATCGGAAAGTCACAATACGATAATTATAATGTTTTTCTTGGTTTTTTTTTCTGAGCATGTTAATAAGAGAATAATATTAATTGTATGGGTATAAGCCAAAATAGTTGACTGGATTATACAGACCATCAAATACGAGATATTCGGATAACATTTTGGCGATTAGTGATTGCACAGACAACGTTCAATTATTTCCTGTGTGATTTTTACGTTTCCTGTCGATGTAACCTCCAACTTCCTTCAAGTGTATTTTGTCGAACACGAGAAATGTTTGTCGAACTCGGGAATTTTGACGGAATTTCGGACGGAACCCCTTTTAACTTCACGAGAGTAGCATGCTCTTGTTCCGTCAGCCATGACTGAATAGCGGTCCAAATAAATTCGCAATTGAATTTTTCGGTAGCCAGAATCTTTCAATGACCAGAATAGCTTCGAAATATCAAATGCATTACTACAGGTAAAAAAGAACTGAAGTCTGAAAGTAATTCTCATGTTATCTTTTAGCATTAAACAACTTATGTCATGTGATGTCTATATGCGATTCCTACTGGTGAGATATTCAATATATATATGAATGCAACAGCCGCTGTCTACACATTTCACTTGAAAAAACACGAATACATAATACCATGGATTGTACCTTCAACATAACAGCGTTCAGAAATAAACATTGGGTGTTTGCATACTGCAAGTAGTTCTGAGCCTATAGCTGCCCCTTATATAAAGAGTAGCAGGTCATTCGACGTTGCCCGATCGCTTAACTATGGTATCTGTAATTCATTCAAAGCCATATTCATTTGAATAAAGCCAATACTTTACTATGATTTACCAATTGATTACTATGCTGTACCCAATATATGGTAATCGTTTCAAAACGAAATAAGTTACTTGGATATCAGCTAAAGTCATAACCAAAACATAAAGCCTTATTCATTTTTGTCTGAGTTACAAGAGAGATATCAGAACTGTAAAAAAATACACATTTACTGTATAATATATATCTTCGCATGCGTAAAAGATGTTTAATTGACTTATGTTTTCCAAGTTCCAATATTTTTTACAATCTTCACACCCCTTAGCAGCTATTTTTACTAGAAATGAACGGAATCGGATTTGTTTTACACATCCAACTCTCCTATATTTCAATTCGTAAAGTTCTAGACTTATAATTGGCAGTCGTTTGATAGAGATCGTTCCTCAGATGGACAGCCAAGTTCATGTCGCTCTCTCTCTCTCTCACACACACACATATATAAAAATAAAAAGTATTAAGGACTCCTCTCTGTGTTCGTATATATTCCTAAAAACATAACTTAAATATAATTCACTCTGAGATACAATTGCATGAGGACATAAATGTAGTTCCTTAAGTGAACTAATTCCAATTTTTAAAGATATTACACATTAAATTAATCAATTTTAAAACGTTAGCATGAGAGTATTTACATTTTTTTAATATCTCAATAGATATGATATCCAATAAACATCAAGATTGTCGTCAGAGTCTCCCTTTTATATGATATTACATGATCACATGTGTCATCCCACACTGGAATTCCGATTAACTCTCATAGTAATATATATATATATATATATATATATATATATATATATATATATATATATATATATATATTTATAAAGTAATTATTGTTAGGTATATTATATTGAGATATTTATATTAGCCGACTATTTTTTCCTAATTAACAAATAATTATACCTTTTTTCAATACTTCTATGCGTAAGATTATTTAGAGATGACATTTATTTTTAATAAATCTTAATATATACGGAGAAAAAGATGAACACATTTTATGAGAATTCAGCTGTCTCCGATTTTAATGAAATTTGAACGGTAAGTATGAGAAATCAGTAAATATTTCATATATATATATATATATATATATATATCAGTGAGATTATATTTTCATGCGATTCATAATTTCATCCATACTCATTTGACATCCAACAAAAAAGATTCACTTAGCTGCAATTTATTAACATCCGTTAAGCTTAAGCCTTAGATTTTAGCATTTTTACTCTCAAAATCATGTAATGTATTTTTCTTAAAATTTGAATAAGAATTCTAGACAAAAGCTAAAAAGAATTATATATTTTATTTAAACTTCGCCAGAGGGAAAACCTTATCCGTTCTGAGAGAAGATTTCTCATAGTTTCAATATAATTTAATGATATTAAGTTTAGTATTTGAAATATGAATTGTAACGAAAATTAGAACAAAATTACTAGTCACTATATATATATATTTAATATTTTATAGAGGGAATTAGACCTAGAGTCTAAATAGCAGAGTTTATTTTGATGTAATAATAAATGTATTAATACTTTGAAAGAACTGTGTCCATAGTACTGTATATATAATAAGCTCAATAGGTATATGTATCCTAAAGCTATATTAATATTGAGAAAAAAGCTTAATAATTGTACATTCTAAATCGGTTTCAAAAGGAAAGACCCATATACATAAATGTGTGTATATATGTGCCTGTATATATATATATATAGGAAATTTATTACTGTGAGTCCAGAATGAGTTTACAAATTGTTTCAACTAGAGGAAAATCCTCAAAGAGAGGAAAAATCCAACTAGCATCATCAGAATTCATAGATGAATTCTGATGATGCTAGTTGGATTTTTCCTCTCTTTGAGGATTTTCCTCTAGTTGAAACAATGTGTAAACTCATTCTGGACTCACAGTAATAAATTTCCTATATACTGCTCTGACTACACATTGAGCACTTTAGTCCGGTTTTTTTTTTCACCACTGGTAAATATATATATATATATATATATTTCGGTGTATAATGACGCATAGTAAAATATAGCGTAAATATAAAAGTTCCGATTTTCCGAGCTATGTCGTACACGTCAGGGTATTCCCCCAATCAGACATTTAGTATTTAATAGTAAAATGTCTGTTTTATAAATAAACTGATGCCGTTGTTGTAAGATGAGCTAAAATAGGTCATTGGCACTGTATCAGTTGACTTTATTGCAGGTATTTCCCTAATCAGTTACTGAACGGAAGTGACGTTATATACACACCCACAGACACATACGCTTATATCTTTCAGAGACGTAGAATGGTACTATAAATAGATATTATGCGGTTTATGTATGATGAGTGAAACAGACCATGGATATTGTATCAGTTTACTGTTTGTTAATCTTGCTAACCCAAATGGTAAAAGAATTCAGACCTGCAAGGAATCCCTAGCAAGTGTCTCTTACACCAAATAACTCTCCTAACTACAGTAGGTAGCAACTTGTTCGAAATGCAATCACGTCAAACGCAAATTTACTTTAAAGAAAATGATATATAGATACGTGTGTGTGTGTATGTATACATATATATTAACTTGGTGCAAAAATAATGTCGTTTTTGGACGTGCAACTTAAAGATAGAATACGACATTATTTTTGCACCAAGCTTACATATATATATATAGTGACCTCCAAATTTATGGGGTGTTTCTAATTTTCGTAGCAGAATCTGTCTTTAATAATCCACCAAAAATCAGATAATTTTCTAATCAATATAAATTTTTCACAGATGAATAAGTAAAGAATGCACTTTTGTGAGTGTAACGTTTTTTCATACTCGTTTTATAAATATATTTTTTTGGACTTCATACCCCCCTCCTCTTTTTTATCTTGTTTGACCCCTTAACGTCTAAGCGATCCATTAAGCACACACTGATTTTGAGATAGGGGTGTAAATGAGGATAGAAAAACAAAAAAATAATAAAACTTTTCAGAGGGTGCCTTCGATATCGAAGATTGAAATCCGAAATTTGGATGTGTTTAATTTTTGTATGTTTTGCGTTTCGAAGTGTGAGATTCATTGAATATGTTATCAATAATTATCTTTCAGATGAGAATAAAACATTTTTTTACGAAAACGCTAAAATATGCATATATTAAAAATTAAATTAAATTAAAAATTTTATTTAAGGATGTGTAAACTTTCCATTTATCAGTACATACATACTTTAAAGATTCGATACAAAAAAATAAAAACAAACGGAGTGTGAAAATAAGTATTAATTATATCTGTAAATGTCGTTTTACGTGAGATTTTTGCAAGATACGGTAGCTCGTTACCGCTTGAAAATTAACTATAACTATGAAGACATGGATTTCCGTAGATGATGGATGTGACATCAAAACAAGTTGCATCCCTCCGGAGGGTTATGAAAAAAAACGGCCCTTTTAAGGGCCACCAAATTACATGAAGTATTCATCAACGTGATTCATGCAATAAGGAATTGGAGAAAGTACAGTATAATCTAGTTTATAAAGAAAGAGTGTGGCTCATTGATTATGAATTAGAAAATAAGCAAGGAAAACATTATTTTAATTATGAAATTAAAAACTGACTAAAAGTGATATTAAAACTGAAAAATATAATGCCAAAAAATGTGTTTAATGTAAAAATAGAAAAAAGAAACAACAGATTTTTAATTTTTAAAAATTTTAAGCTTGATTGATCAATTATGAAGAGAATATATTATAAAGCTAAAAATGACATTTTACCGTAAATGACGTTTGTAATTATAATTTAATTAAATTACTTTAAAAGATGTATATGCCTGTCTAGTTACATTAAAAGTCATGAAAATGCTTAAATAAATATTTAGACGCGACTGTGTTCCCATACCTAAAATGCAAGATGGCGACAGTAGATAAAATGTACGAGTTTCTAATAAAAATGGAATTATTTGAATTTATTTAAATATAAGGTAATTATATTCTAATATTTTAGATATTCTTAGAGCCAATCATAATAAATTTTATGTAGACATAAAAAAAGTTGTATTAATTGATCTGAAAACATTAAAAAAATATTTGTTTCACTTACATTCTGCACAGACTATTAAACGTATTTTTTTAAAATTCAAAACTGAAAATTATATTGAAAATTATACAAAAACATTCTGCTTTTATCGCAATAAACTTATAATTTTTTTAAAATAATGGATTTTCATAGATTTTAACAAGCTTTAGAAAAAACAGTTTTCGATCGATTGGTGGTCACTATATATATATATATATATATACTAGCGGGGGGTGTCCGGCGTTGCCCTGGTTTTTAGAGACGTTTGTGGTTGGGGGGGGGTAAAATGAAAACAAAGCGAAGTCATAACCCTGTTTAAATATTATAAAAACAAACAATATTAAAACTGTAAAATAAAATCGTGTAAAAAAAAACAACAATTAAAAAATTAACGTGATGCAATACGAATGGTCCGGAGGTGCCCGTGTGTTTGAAAAGTCCCCCCAAAAATTGAAGGAGGGGGTTAGAACTTGAATCATTTTGGCGAAAGCGCAAAAAAAAAATATCGTGATGAATTAACTAAAAAGTGAATTAGGTCAAATATCAAATCCGCAGTAAATTTGTTTTGGTTTAGTTTCAGTAGTCACATCACACTCGAATTCTAAATGAATTTATTTGTTTTAATTTTAATTTAAGTGTAATGCAAGTGAAATCACGATATCGTTGCGTTGTAATCGTTGTGTATAAATAAATGTTGAGTTGAAAGTACTAATAAATAAAGGTCATAGTTAGATTTCACGGTTAGAGTAGTTAAAATCGGAAGTAAAATCCGGTTAGTCTCGCAGATTGCGTCTTACACTAACGAAAAAAAGCAAAAAGAAAACAATGGTAATCGCGTTTTGGCGTTTTTTTTTTTAATTTTGTTTATTTCTATTTTATTATGGAAAAAAACAGAAAGCATAAATCAAGGAAAAAAGATTTTGAAAAAGAAACGGCATAAGTAACCCTGTACGATTCCAAACCGGTGTGTTTCCTCGTAGTGTTCCTTTTGAACGCATCCGCTGCGGTGTAAATGGGGAGATGGGAAAGGAGGAATCTAATAGAGAGAAAAGATGTTGCGACTTGCATTGAATGTAAGCGATTTTGGCAGTGGACTCTCACCGGAAAAAATATAGGAGTGCACCATTGTCGAGGAACTGTAGAGGTAATAGGCCTATAGAAAACCTCAGATAAAGTGCTACAGTTTGTACGCATTACATTTGCATATAATGTCATGATTTTTAATCCTATTAAGGTCAAAGTTGGAGGGAAAAAATGAGTTCATTTTATATATATATATATATATATATATATATATAAAGCTGAATGTGTGGGTGTGTGTGTGTGTCTGTCTGGTCACGAATAGGCTCCTATATGGTTGACTATTAAAAAAAAAACTGATTACATATAATGCTAGAAGATGTATCGAGACACAGGAATGGGTATTTTGATCTCGCAGAACAGTGGTTCATTTAAATTGTGGGGTCTGCGTTCGCGCCTGGTCCACAAAGTATGGAAATAAAAAAAAATTAAAAGAAAAACATCTTTACAAGTGTTTTTGATATAGATGCACATAATAATACTGTGAGAAGTATGTTTTAACTTTAATAGAGGTGGTATAATAAAATTGTGGGTTCTGCGTTCGTGTCTGGCTTCCATAGAATGAGAATTGGCACAAACTTTAATAAAGACTGTTCATAACTATCTCCGTAAGTATACTTTAATAATTGTTTCAGTTTGAAGAAATATGGTATAATAAAATTATGGGGTGTTCGTTCGCGCCTTACCCCCATAGAATGGAAATATGTCACAAAGTTTAACAAGGTTTTTTTAATATAGATCCACAGAATATTGTGATAAGTGTTTCAGTGTGAACAGGTATGGTATAATAAATTATGGGGTTTATTTATTTTATTTTCACTTTCATCATATTTTGCTTTGGTTTTGATACCCCCAAATTCGAAGCTATCTCTTTACAACCCTTCCTTTTCATAACATATGATGCTTTCATAAATCAGAGTCCATTTTCTGTAGGCTGTTTTTGAACCCAGTCAACGACGGGTACTTTTGCTAGTATATATATATATATATATATATATATATATATATATATATATATGAATGTGTATATAGATATGTGTATGTGTGTGAATAGATATGTGTATGTAGATATGTATGTGGGTATAGATGTGTGTGTATGTTTGTATAGATATGTGTATGTATATATGTGTGTGCATACATGTGTTTAAATATGTGTATTACATTGGAGTATCGTGGGTTCACTATATACACATATATATATATATATATATATATATATATATATATAATGAACACACGATACTCCATATGTAGTAAACTCATAGTAAAGTAAGGTTTGTGCGATGGTACATTGTAATTTCCTGTGGACAGCTTGCTTGATTCCGATGGTTGAAAGATGTTTGGAACGATTGAACGCAATGTCTGTATATGCAGATATATCCTGATAAATTTCACCGTGTTTTGCATTCATTTATTAGGTTTGGGCAGAGGTGTGTATTTTGTTTTTTATAAAAGAAAATCTTTCTAGACAAAGAAAACTTTAACCAATATAAGTGTTGTGAGTGTGTGTGTGTGTGTGTATGTGCGTGCGTTTGTATATGTACATACATATATATATATATATATATATATATATATATATATATATATGTGTGTGTGGGTGGATGTATGCGCGTGAGTATATATATATATAATATATATGCATATATATAGGGGTGGGTGGATGTATGCATGTGTGTATATGTGTGTAAGTATGTGTGTGCCCCTGCATGTGTCTGTATATGCATATGTGTGTGTATGTGTGTCTATATGCATGCGTATATATATATATATATACGTATGTATGTGTGTGTGTGGTCGTGTGTGGGTGTGTATCATCTGTTACCTCTTTTCCATCTTGTTTATGTGTGTGCGTGTATTTCTGTTTGGGTGACTAAGTATATGTCTGTATGTGTGTTTGGATTGGGAAAGACAAAGAAAACTTTAACCAATACGTGTGTGGTGTGTTAGTGTGTGTGTGTGTGTGTGTGTGTGTGTGTGAGTGAGTGCGTGTGTGTGTATGTGCGTTTGTAATTTTTTATATGGGCAGGTTTATATATGCGTGTGTGTATATGTGTATATGTAGGTTGGTATATGTATATATATATATATATATATATATATGTGTGTGTGTGTGTTCCTGCATGTATTTCTGTGTATGTGCGTATATGTGTGTATGTGCCTACATACGTATGCTTACCAAAAAAACTATATATAATTGTTCTACATAAATTCATGTATACCACAAATAAAAAGCACGGATTTCCGAAACGATCGTACAGATAATTGACTTTGTTGTTGTTCCTTCTTATGAAACTGATTTTTAATTTAATTAAAATTTGATTTTTAAATTAATTTTTTTTTTTTTTTAATTTTTAAATTGAAAATCACTTTACTTAATATTGAATTAGCTCTAGGACATTTAACTATCGAGCTTATTATATATCTAAATTACAACGAGCATTTCCTGTATTTTAATTAAACTAGTAATTTCACTGTTACATTAAAATACACTTAGCTCTTTAGACTATTATTCTAATCTCCTTTAAATTATATATATATATACATATATATAATGTGTATATATGTATATATATATATATATATGTGTGGGTGGCTGTGTGTATATATGCATATATATGTTAGTGCGCGCGTATATATCAAAAAAGTAAGAAAGTCATAAAAAACCATAAAAATCTTCACCAAATGGACAAAAAGCTCCCTCCCCACTAGATAAACTTAACTATGATTGGACTCTACAACAAACTATTAGTGGAAGAAACTCTGAAACTGGCATTTCTCTGAGAAACACGTTCAGGGTTATCAGATGTAAAATGTTCCCCGAAATAATATTTCAAACTTTCACTTAAAAAAACCTTTATGTAAAAATATCTGAAGAGAGATGAACAAGGTTTGAAACGCGTTATAAAAATATTTTAAAATAAAAAATGATAAAAGACTGAAAAGCCCACAATTGTTGATGGCTACACTCTTTTAAACATACATTTTTCTCTCGTTTGAACTACACAACCATCACTTATATATATATATATATATATATATATATATATATATATATATATATATATATATATATATATATATATATATATATACCTACTTTTGGTCCTCAACACAAGTTCATTTTTCTAAGCAATCTTATACTTTAGAACTACAGTTGTCCTATCTTTTCCCCACCCTGCTTACACCATAGTGGACTATCGCATCTATTCACTTCGATTTTACTTTACTTACTTATGACCTATCTGTCAAGATGAGTTCACACTTGTCGAATAACATTTATCAATTCTGCGTCCGTCCTTATCTTATGTGTAACTCTGACGTCACCAGATTTTCTGCTGTCTTTCCAAGAACAGGAGATGGTGAAAAATGAGACCTACGGAACAGAAATGCGACGGCTACTCTGTAAATCGGTACGTTCAATTTGCGCGCTGACTATGCTATTTAAAATTTAAGTGTAACAAGCTTACAAAAATGGTATTTTAAATTCAAATGTGACTTGCCTGCGAAAATATGTTTTCAAATTCATTGATATTTTTTTGTTTTGTACTTTTCTTTATTCTTAGTTTGGGTGAGTGCGTGGCATTTTACCAGATGGCAGGCATTCACCCGTTATTTCAAACACTTTGACTCTACAGAGATCTGTTTAAGATATTTATTGTCAATTTAAGAGTCATTGTTGAAACAGAGACGAATAGAAAAGGGGAGAGGGTGAATAGAGAATAAGTTAAACAGAATAGAATCTGTAAAAGCTTATGTCAATCGTTCCAGATGACTCGTCGTAATTGTCTGTATTTTTGAGATGAGGTGTTTTCATTTATTTAGATTGTCGGACTGACGTCCTCATCTTGGTTGTTATAGCCACAACGTTTTGGCCGTTTTTCCCACCGGCCTTCATCAGGTGTTTTGTATCGAACCCAACCCTTTATTATTATTATTACGGGGGTATCGTGTTCGGACTCCAGCTAGGCTCTTGGACATAGTTGTGATTCTCTAGAGAGATATGGTCGAGTGGTCCTAGACGTTGTATCAAAGTTTACAGTCACCCAAAGGTGCTGAGTTCAATCCTGAACGAAGGCAGTGAAAAGTAACATTCAAAACAGAGAATCAGCAACTATGTCCCAGAGCCTAGCTGGTATCCGAACATGGTACCCCCGTAATAATAATAAAGGGTGGGGTTCGAGACTCTCTCTGTAATCGTCTCTCTCTCCCTCTGTAATCGTCTCTCTCTCCTTCTGTAATCGTCTCCCTCTCCTTCTGTAATCGTCTCTCTCTCCCTCTGTAATCGTCTCTCTCTCCCTCTGTAATCGTCTCTCTCTCCCTCTGTAATCGTCTCTCTCTCCCTCTGTAATCGTCTCTCTCTCCCTCTGTAATCGTCTCTCTCCCTCTGTAATCGTCTCTCTCCCTCTGTAATCGTCTCTCTCTCCCTCTGTAATCGTCTCTCTCTCCCTCTGTAATCGTCTCTTTCCCTCTCTATTCGTCTCTTTCCCCCTCTATTCGTCTCTCTTTCCCCCTCTATTCGTCTCTCTTTCCCCCTCTATTCGTCTCTCTTTCCCCCTCTATTCGTCTCTCTTTCCCCCTCTATTCGTCTCTCTTTCCCCCTCTATTCGTCTCTCTTTCCCCCTCTATTCGTCTCTCTTTCCCCCTCTATTCGTCTCTCTATAATCTCTTTATTCGTCTTACTCTATTCGCCGTTTCTCACTCTCTCTATTCATCCGTCTCCCACACTGATTTCTTCTACTTACCTCCTTCTTTTATTTCCCTGATTCTCTCACTATCTCTAGTTTTATATTTATCGCTTCAAGCTCTCTTAAACATTTTATAACTATGGACTTTTTTGCGTGGATTTTTAATTAGCTTTAATTATATCATGTCCGATGATTGTTCGATGAGATGTCGGAGCTATTAATATTTTCATCTTTAGCCATAAATACAATAATAGAGGAGGAAAATTACACAGCATCTTTTACTTATTGTTGCATTGATGTATAGATGTCAATAACCAAAGAAGTAACGTTCTTCATATATAACGTATGAATTAGTGTGTCCGATGTAAAACATAATTTTATGAGAATTTTAATAAATTTTATTTATCAAAAAAAAAAAAAAGAAGTTTCGATATTTATTAAAAATGCAACAATACACACACAAAAAATATCGATTGAAACAAAAATACAATATTCGGAGTATGTCTGTCAGTGTCATTCTTTGTTTAAGCATAATTAAAATGAACTAGCATAAAGAAAAGCTGAATAGAAATACTATCATCTGATGGTTAGTTCAGTTTATCTATCTATCTATCTATCTATCTATATATATATATATATATATATATATATATGTTATAAAATTTGTGTGTTTGCACGGAACGGTCCTACAAAACTACTCGGTCAATTTTTTGTCTACACACTTGAACATTAAGTATCAGATATTCGGACCTATGAAACTGTTGTGGTGGCACCCACTCATTTACATATTTGGATAATATTACACATAATTATCAAGACTCGGTTAGTCTGAGTCTGTGTCAACCAGAAGCCACCGAAGGCCGTGCCGAGAGCAGATATGTTCTCCAGCTAAGACTCTCTTACTTGACAACCATTATGTAAATATACTGTAAATATACTTTTCCTAATACACTTCTTATTGATCTACCTTTGATTTGTTGAGTCTTCATTTGTATTGCCTTATACGTTATTTGGTTCAACCTGCAAACATAACAGAAACAAATTGGATTTTGTCTTTAGCGACTAAATTTCTATTATGGGGTCAAAATTGAAAAGAAAAATGATAAATAAACATGCACAAAGATACATGCATAGGTGTAATTGTGTTAATGTGCAAAGTGTCGATATATATATATATATATATATATATATATATATATATATATATATATGTTGTCAATTCAGATAATACCGCGTGCCGCTAGCAAGTTGAACGTTTACTTTTTTATATTTGATGGCAGTTTATTCATATTAAAAAAAAACACTTAATCTGCAAAGTGTAACAAGCAATAGAGAATAATCTTTATAAATATAAATACTCATTAATTAAAAATATATTTAAGCGTATTTTAGGACTGGCAATGGCTGCCGGTTTTCTAGTTAATACTTAAACAGCGGTGACATAGAAGATGAATTACAGATTAGATGACGATGGTAATACAGGTTCTATAAATGTGTTAGATATACAACAAAAGGCAATCCGGCATATTCCTAAAGGCAAGTTTGGCAAAATACTCTCGAACCCTACATCACATAAAAGAAAAATTTCCTTAATCACCGTAAAAAATAAATATATTTGGAACTTTTTTCGTGTGTATTTGTCAAAAGTGTGTGTATTTATGAACAGAACAATTAATAAAATGTTTTGTTTTTAAAAGTATCATTTTTAGATATTATTTAATTAAATTAATAAATATTATATATATATCTATATATCTATAAAAACAGAGATGTGTGTGCCACAGACGATTTCTGATTGGTTAATCCAATAATCACATCTCCTAAAAAACAATGGTTTCTACGCTCTTACCTTTACCATAAAATATTATGGCTTTATTTATTGTCCATCTTGGAAGGGTTTAATTTTTTAATAACTTGCCATTTACAAATTAGAAAAATACGAAACTAACTTACAATCTAAAAATCGAACCTCCGACTCAACGTCCGCCATTCAGAAAGCAAACGCTGGACAGATTATTAGTACTACTACTACTACAAACAATACAGCACGAAAACACACGCACACGCACTCACGTCCACTACCGTCCTTGGCTACGTCACGTTGTTATGGCAACACGATAAATACACAGTAAATTTTATTTTCTTCATTTCTACGCAAATATTACGCAAATGTAAATCATATAGAATATCTGTATGAATATAATTACACGTAATAGTTAAATAAAGATGATCATCGTATAAGAGAACCGAAAAAAAAAACTAATAGGGAATTTGTATAAAGTTGTATTTTCTTTTTAAATAAATAGAAAAAAGGGGTGTTGATAAGACTATCGATACTTATACAGTTTAGTGACGACATTAAAAAATGGAAATATTGAAACAAACATTTTATTGTACGTAACTGTTATAGACTGAAGTTCTCCGAGAAAAAAATTCACTTCATTTGATCAAGTAGTTTGTTCTTACAGCGAAAAACAATTATTTATCACGACGACGTCAACGTGGCCATTTTGGAAATGTACCTAGCAGAATACCTCCATTTTATGCCAAATTTCGCAATCTAGCCTTTTTTTTCTCGCCATATTGAGATGCGCACAACACATCTGCAATTTTTTTACGTTTTTTTTTTTTAAATCTGGAATTTTTTTGCGTATTTTTTTTTTTTAAATAAGAATACTATTGAATATGCAAAGAAATTGAAGAATGCAAAGAATTGAAGAATTTTTATACGAGATTATTTTCGAAACATGCCCAGTTGGACACGCATGGATAACTTCGAAACTTCGTTTATTTACTTCTGTTACAAATTAAAAAAAACAAAAAACACTCCAAACATGGCATCTGTCTTCGCAAAAAAAAAAAAAAAATCTCATTCTGGTGGGGGGGGGGAAAGGGCTAGATTGGCCTAAAATGGAGGTATTCTGCTATGTGCGGCAGTTACCTGCCCTTGGGGAATTCCTGGGCCTGCAATAACATTTCCAAAATGGCCACGTTGACGTAGCCGTGATAAATCATTGTTTTTCGCTGTAAAAAAAAACTACTTGATCAAATGAAGTGAATTTTTTTCGGAGAACTTCAGTCTATAACAGTTACGTACAATAAAATTTTTTTTCAATATTTCCATTTTTTAATGTCGTCACTAAACTGTATAAGTACCAGACTATCAATACACACAAAAAAATATAGATTTATTTTTGGGTAAAGTTCCCCTGGGGTTTCCTTTCACTTCAGTAAATAATGGTATTTTGTTATATATATGGCGTACTATTATCCTTATATATATGATGTTGCTGTTTATATATATGTATAAGTGATAGTGTCTGTGTGTGTCTGTGCGTCTGTGTGCATTTCCCTACGCTAAAACTCTGTCAATTTTAAGCCTACAGATTCGAAATTTGATATACAGGGTACTGAGATTTGGGAAATCGATGTGATAGGTTTTCGACAGAAATTTGGCGATTAAGTGGTCAATATTCAACAACTAGACCTTTGAGAACTCTACCAAACTCCTCCTACAATTTAAGGTCTGAACACGTGATATTTTATATATAGATTCCTTGGACATGGATCTAACTTATTAACTTTACTTGATCCCTAAACAATAATTGTTAAGAGGTCATAATAGGGGTCAAAGTTTTAAAAAATTGACCTTTTTTTTCCTCAGCATACACTTCAAAACACCTGAGCAACGCCGGGCACCGATTGCTAGTATACATATATATATATATAAATATTATTATATATATATAAATATTATTATTTATATATATATAAATATTATTATTATTAATTAAATTATTAATTATTAAATATAATATTATATTCTTTGAAATTAAAAAAAAATCTAGATTCATAGTAACATAACGGTGATTAGGTAAATTTGGTTCCTTTTATGTTATATAGCTCCGGCCAATTTTCTCCAATCTGACTTCAAGGAATATGCCAGATAGTCAAAACGAAAGTGTCAAAATACTAAGATAGGATAGTTTGCTTATATATATATATATATATATATATATATATATATATATATAGCATTGTATTATTAGAAAGTGTTTATTTTGAAATACGTTTTGGTTATTATGTTATATATAACAAACAGAACTACGTGTGAATTTCATACGTTCTACATCAATCTGTACAAGGTAACACTCTCATCCCAGTTTACTTAGTTGATTACGTTGCCAACAGATGCTCAGATTTTCTAGGTCTTCTTGCGTTGCTCTTATTTCTAAATGCATCTCATTACTATATTTGTAATCGTAGAGTTATTATAGCACCATTGTTATGAGCATTGTGTGCTGCTATACTTGCAAAAAGAAAACACCCTTAAAGATTAAAACAATCGTTGTACACATCTTTCTGTTTAAGGACGAACGCAAAATGTCCGCTTATGCAGAGATCCTACTCTAATAAAGATCGCATATATAGATGCAATCAGCTAACTATTTGCCCACATACGTGTTTGTATGTTGATGCGTTTGTTAAAAAGTGAGCAGAGAACCAATCCCCAATCCAAGAAAAGTGAATAAAGAACCTGTCAAAGTAGAAAAACGTTTAGGCATCTATGAAAGTTTATAATGAAGAGAATAGGTGTTGTTCGTTGATAGGATATTATAGAATTACGTTTATTGCAAAACAAGCATACGATATGATTGCGTCGATGTAGCAAGCACTCTATATAGATCTGACTAAAACGTAGACAGTCTTATTTGACCTCATCAAATAACGCATGGAAACGACTTTTAATAAAGTGTTGCACTGATGGGAATAGAATGTAATCAGATGCAGCATGGTCTTGATTGTGCATGCGTCGGTACTGAAGCAATGTCTATTCCTTGGATGCTGTTGCTGGTATTTCTGTTGGTATGCAGCCTGGTATGAAAGGTCGATAACTTTTTTTTTTTATCTTTAATGAAGTCGAAGTAGACTGATAAGAATATTTCAATTGAAAACGGACATTTTTTTTTCTTTTATTCCCGCGGACGTACTGAATTTTTACTAATTATTTTGTAAGCATTAGTTTTTCTTGTATATGATAATAATGAAAATAATACTATGACTAATCGGCACGCATAACATTCTTAAAAGTTAATGTTAGCTTGTGTATCTGGTGAAATCTTTCTCTGTAATATATATATATATATATATATATATATATATATATATATATATATATATATATAATATAAAGCTGAAAGTCTGCGTGTGTGTCTAATCGCGAATAGCCCACCTTCGCGGCCTTCGGGCCAAGATCAAAGAGTAGTATTTGTTCCGGCAGATACTGCAAGCAAAGACCAAATGTGGGGTAAACCCCACATATAAGGCCTTGGTCAGTGTAGGGTAACCCTTCATACTAATTGTCACTATCCAGCTCCCCTAATTCCCGGGTAGTTGGTCCCCATTTCCCCTCCTCACATTAAAAATCGGCCTTGTGCCTAATTTGCTCGGTGGGGGAGCAAATAAATACCTAGTCACGAATAGGCCACCTCCATGGCCTTCGTGCCAAGATCAAAGTGAGGTATCTGTTCCGGTAGATACTGCAAACACATACCCTATGTGGGGGCGACCCCACATATAAGACCTTGGTCAATGTAGGGGCAACCCTTCATACCAATTGTCACTATCCAGCTCCACTGCTCCTCGGGGAGCTGGTCCCCATTTCCCTTTCACTTCTTACATTAAAATCGGCCTTGCGCCTCATTTGCTCAGGGGATGACCAAATAAATACCTAGTCACGCATAGGCTCCTATATGGTACCTATTCATAACCTATCATACTTTCATAAATCAGAGTCCATTTTTTGTAGCCTGTTTTGAACCCAATCAACGACGCGTACTTTTGCTAGAATATATATACATATATATATATATAATGTATAAATAATATATATATATATGTACATATATCTGTAATATATATATATATATGTATAAATAATATATGTACATATATCTGTAATATATATATATGTATAAATAATATATATACATATATCTGTAATATATATATATATGTATAAATAATATATATACATATATCTGTAATATATATATATATGTATAAATAATATACATATATCTGTAATATATATATATATGTATAAATAATATACATATATCTGTAATATATATATATATGTATAAATAATATACATATATCTGTAATATATATATATATATATATGTATAAATAATATATATACATATATCTGTAATATATATATATATATATATATATATATGTATAAATAATATATATACATATATCTGTAATATATATATATATGTATATATATGTATAAATAATATATATACATATATATATATGTATAAATAATATATATACATATATATGTAATATATATATGTATAAATAATATATATATACATATATCTGTAATATGTATAAATAATATATGTAATATATATATATATGTATAAATAATATATATATATACATATATCTGTAATATGTATAAATAATATATGTAATATATATATATATGTATAAATAATATATATATACATATATCTGTAATATGTATAAATAATATATGTAATATATATATATGTATAAATAATATATATATACATATATCTGTAATATGTATAAATAATATATATACATATATACATATATCTGTAATATGTATAAATAATATATATATATACATATAGCTGTAATATATATATATATATATACACATATAGCTGTAATATATATATATATACATATAGCTGTAATATATATATATATATACATATAGCTGTAATATATATATATATATATATACTATAGCTGTAATATATATATATATATATATACTATAGCTGTAATATATATATATATATATATATACTATAGCTGTAATATATATATATATATAGCTGTAATATATATATATATATATATATATATATAGCTGTAATATATATATATATATAGCTGTAATATATATATACATATAGCTGTAATATATATATACATATATATATATATATATATATATAGCTGTAATATATATATATATATATATATATATAGCTGTAATATATATATATATATAGCTGTAATATATATATACATATAGCTGTTATATATATATATATATATATATATATATATATATACATATAGCTGTAATATATATATACAGTGATGATCATATTTATTGGCACGGTAAAATAAGTTAAATTTTGTCTGATAAATTCTAAAAAAAAGGGATTAAATTAAAGAAAATAACAAAGTATATTATGTATTTTTAACTGGCCTTTCCGATGCAGCAATCGGATTTTAGAAAAAATAAATAACAAAGGAACAACAAACATAATTGCAAAAAACCCATGTTCAAAATTATTGGCACGGCTTTGTTTTTCTTTTAGTATCAGTATAATATCAATCAATTTCCGGTTTACGTGCTTTCTGAACTTGTTTATAGCCATATTATGCTTGTTTAACGCTAATTCAGTGAATAATTTTTTTCAGATAATTTTTAGATAGCGATTTATTTAAACTATTATAAGTGACTAAATTATAATTTTCAATCGCCATGGTTAAAACTAAGGAACACAGCGGAGACGTCAGGAAGCTTGTTGTAGCATGCCATACCAATGGGGAGAGCTATGATAAGATTTCAAAGAAGCTAAACTTTCCCAAATCCACTGTTAGAGCCATAATAAACAAGTTCAAATCGCAAGGCCACGTTATGAGTGTAGAGGGTAGAGGGAGAAAAAGGATTATTTCCCCAAGAGATGAACGGAAAATTGTTCGACAAGTAAAACAAAACCCAAGGATCTCTGTTGGGGAGATTGTTGATGAACAGAGCACCTCTGGAGTGAATGTATCTCGACATACAGTTGGTAGAGTTTTGAAGAGAGCTGGTTTAAAAGCATGTCGTCCGAGAAAGACTCCCTTATTGAAGCCTATGCACCTGAAAGCAAGGCTAGCCTTTGCAAAACGTCATATTGATAAAGATGTTGCATTCTGGAAACGTGTTCTATGGACTGACGAAACGAAAATAGAGTTATTTGGCCATAATAAAGTGTCTTATATTTACAGAAAATCTGGCGAAGCTTTCCTGCCTAAGAACACCATACCCACAGTGAAGCACGGTGGAGGCAGTTTGATGTTTTGGGGATCCTTTGCTGTCTCTGGACCAGGGCGACTTGTTAAGGTCACAGGTAGCATAAAAAAGGAAGATTATGTTAAAATATTGGATGAAAACCTGAAAGACTCTGCTAAAGAGCTCTCACTTGGTCGTCGTTGGTAGTTCATGCAAGATAATGACCCAAAGTATTCGGCTAAACTGACTAAGAAATGGCTTGATGAAATCATATTAATGTTTTGGAGTGGCCATCACAAAGCCCAGACCTTAATCCAATTGCAAATTTATGGAGAACATCAAAATTGACGGTAATGCAAAGGAAGCCTACGAATCTTATTCAATTGGAGGATTATTGTCAGGAAGAGTGGGCTAAAATTACTACTGAAGAGTGCAACAACTTGGTTGTAAACTATGAAAAGCGACTGAGGAAGGTAATCAAGGCCAAAGGCTATACAATTGATTATTAAATAAATCGTGCCAATAATTTTGAACAAGGGTTTTTTGCAATTATGTTTGTTGTTCCTTTGTTATTTATTTTTTCTAAAATCCGATTGCTGCATCGGAAAGGCCAGTTAACAATACATAATATACTTTGTTATTTTCTTTAATTTAATCCCTTTTTTAGAAATTATTAGACAAAATTTAACTTTAATTTTACCGTGCCAATAAATATGATCATCACTGTATATACATATAGCTGTAATATATTTACATATAGCTGTAATATATGTATATATACACACATCTGTAATATATATATATACATACACACATCTGTAATATATATATACATACACACATCTGTAATATATATATATATACACACACATCTGTAATATATATATATATACACACATCTGTTATATATATACACATCTGTAATATATATATATATCTGTAATATATATATACATATCTGTAATATATATACATATCTGTAATATATATACATATCTGTAATATATATACATATATGTAATATATATACATATCTGTAATAAATATATATATATATACATATTTGTAATATATATATACATATCTGTAATATATATATACATATCTGTAATATATATATACATATCTGTAATATATGTATACATATCTGTAATATATATATACATATCTGTAATATGTATATATGCATATCTGTAATATGTATATATACATATCAGTAATATGTATATATACATATCTGTAATATATATATATATATATATATATATACATATCTGTAATATATATATATATACATATCTGTAATATATACATATCTGTAATATGTATATATACATATCAGTAATATGTATATATACATATCTGTAATATGTATATATACATATCTGTAATATGTATATATACATATCTGTAATATGTATATATACATATCTGTAATATGTATATATACATATCTGTAATATGTATATATCTGTAATATGTATATATCTGTAATATGTATATATACATATCTGTAATATGTATATATACATATCTGTAATATGTATATATACATATCTGTAATATGTATATATACATATATATATACATAACTGTAATATATATATATACATATCTGTAATATGTATATATACATATATATATACATAACTGTAATATATATATATACATATCTGTAATATATATATATATATACATATCTGTAATATATATATACATATCTGTAATATATATATATATATACATATCTGTAATATATATATACATATCTGTAATATATATATATATATATACATATCTGTAATATATATATATATATATATATATATACATATCTGTAATATATATATATATACATATCTGTAATATATATATATATACATATCTGTAATATATATATATATATCTGTAATATATATATATATTTATATACATATACATATCTGTAATATATATACACATATATATATGCATATATCTGTAATATATATATATATATATACATATATCTGTAATATATATATACATATATCTGTAATATATATATATACATATATCTGTAATATATACATATATATACATATATCTGTAATATATACATATATCTGCAATATATATATATACATATATCTGTAATATATATATATATATATACATATATCTGTAATATATACATATATATGTAATATATATATATTTGTTTACCCGTCGCATCGAAAACTCTATAATATATATTTTTTGTTATTTCTTCTTAATCATCGATCACTTTGCTGGAATTATGTCTAATATATATATATATATATATATATATATATATATATATATATATATATATATATATATATATATATAATGTGTGTATGTATGTATATGGTGTAATGTCAACTTTACTGATCTGTAATATATATATATATATATATACATATCTGTAATATATATATACATATCTGTAATATATATATACATATCTGTAATATATATATACATATCTGTAATATATGTATACATATCTGTAATATATATATATACATATCTGTAATATGTATAATAACATATCAGTAATATGTATATATACATATCTGTAATATATATATATATATATATATATATACATATGTGTAATATGTATATATACATATCTGTAATATGTATATATACATATCTGTAATATGTATATATACATATCTGTAATATGTATATATATACATATCTGTAATATGTATATATACATATCTGTAATATGTATATATACATATCTGTAATATGTATATATACATATCTGTAATATGTATATATACATATCTGTAATATGTATATATACATATCTGTAATATGTATATATACATATCTGTAATATGTATATATACATATCTGTAATATGTATATATACATATCTGTAATATGTATATATACATATCTGTAATATGTATATATACATATCTGTAATATGTATATATACATATCTGTAATATGTATATATACATATCTGTAATATGTATATATACATATCTGTAATATATATATATATATATATATATATATATATCTGTAATATATATATACATATCTGTAATATATATATATACATATCTGTAATATATATATATACATATCTGTAATATATATATATATATATACATATCTGTAATATATATACATATCTGTAATATATATACATATCTGTAATATATATATATACATATCTGTAATATATATATATATACATATCTGTAATATATATATATATATACATATCTGTAATATATATATATACATATATGTAATATATATATATATACATATATGTAATATATATATATATAAATATCTGTAATATATATACACTTGTGCCCGATATTATTCATACCCCTCGGATCTTTGAGATTTCTATAAGAATATTGCTCAAACCAGAAGGTAGTCAATATTAAAGGGATTTCAAACAATAAATCAAGCATAAGCATTTAATTTAAACTCAACAAATAAATAAATTATGCAAGTTTGAAACATTATACAAAGAAAAACAATAATGGCACTAGTTCAAAATTATTCATACCTCTCTTACTAATAGTCAATAGCATGCCCTTTATTCTTAATAACTGCCTGTAACCGTTTTGGATTTTTATCAACAAGGTTTTTACAAGCATCAACACTGATTTTTGACCATTCTTCAATGCAGTATTTCTCCAAATCCCTCAAATTTC
>NC_136494.1:80631078-80723578 GCF_053919585.1 Euprymna scolopes
ATATAGAAATCAATTAAAAAGTTTTACACATGTCTGAATACCTTATATACCAAATTTTAAATCAAGATTTCGTTGTGTATATAGGTAGGTCTTCACACACACATTCTCACATATGTAGATATACGATTTCTAGAATGATTTAACTATGGAAAACTAAACCGATAGTTTCAACTTTTCCAATACATCTTCGTTAATACATTTTATTGCCTCTGGATTTGAAGAGGGCTCATTTTTACGGAAAATCTGTATGCCGGCGTATTCCTTTTTCCTCAGCAACTTTCTATTTTTAGCATTTCTATTACACCAGCAATTGAGCGGAAGTACGATTTCAGTTTTTCAAAATTCCGTTAACAGTAAGGTGGGAAGAATTACCAAGAGATTTCTAAATTACTTACTGAAAGCGCACCATAGAATTTCTCCTATATGTTACACGATATAATTCAATATAAGTTGATATTATTTCAGAAGAAACAGAATAAACTGTTAATGATGTTTTAACACGAATTATCGAGGTCTTAAAAAATTGTTACGCGTTAGCCACTTTTAATGCGGAAACATGTATGTGTTTTAAAAATCTACCAAAAATAAACAAACGGCCAGTTCTTCACGATATTTTTATATTCATTAAATATCAATTTGTTTTAAATGTAAAACCTAATTATCGAAGAAAAATGAGAAATTGTCTTTGGTACATGAAAACACCTATATTTCATTTTACGCAATCTAAATAAAAGACGTTGAAATGTAAACGTATGTGAGAAGGTGACATTTATATTTCATGTTTATCATAGAATCGTATGTAAAACTGCAAACAAATTCAATATTATTAAGTTTTAATTATATTTTGCGACGAAATAAACTTATGGAAAATGTATTTATAGCTGAAACCACTGTCAATAATTTTCCCTACTCTATATCTGTGCCTAAATCAAAACGTAGATTCCATGAACAAAGCTTCTTTCTCAGAAGTGCGCGCCTGTGGAACTCTCTTCCGTTTGCCTGTTTCCCACCAGCCTACAACTTGGATATATTCAAGTCCAACATAAACAAATTATTGATAAACCGCCCCCTTAAGTAAAACAGTTTATCAAATATCCATTACTAACGGTTACTACGATATTATCCCATTGATTACTGTACACGCAATAACCCTCATCCCCGAGTAACTTCTGTGCTTTGATAAGTGGTGACTGCAATGTAAAAAACACAAAATGATATAAATTTCATTTCTATCGAAATGTGCAGTTTAATACATAGGATTTTTGAGTAAACGTTTCTTATTCTTAATATTGTTCTCCCATTGTACATATGTTACGCTTTTTTATTTATCTGTAAACAAACAATGCCTGCCTATGAATAGCTTCGTACCTTACACACAAAATAACGACTTTACAGATTCTATGGCAAGCGATGGTGATTTCTACTGCTCATTTGGAAGTGAATACACCCATTAATTTAAAACAGAACACTTTATAAAATTTGTTTTTGTTAGCATTCTCATATAGTACTCCGGGCAACGCAGGGAAACCGATTCTGCTAGTTGAAATGTATATTTGAATATCTGTTATATAATATATGTTTATCTATGTAGGAAAGCAAACGTTTCAACATAACAAAAATAGTTTACAATATTTATTATATGGTACGGCTACAAAGAATTTTGCTAACAAAGTTTCATGTATATGATAAAAGATTACAAAATAAAATCGTTTATAGTTTTTTTTTTCCTCTTAGGGTACATTCAATGGTATAAATCGATAGAGCACGTTTATTTGAGAGAGTGCGAGATGTGACCAGTGCAATGTTTTAGTGAACATATCTGATGATCGTGTTACGAGTGCTTCAATGGTTTATTATCAAATTATTTGGCACGTTAGGATCAATAGGTTCCGTACATGCATTTGGGTAGGAGGGGTAGAGAAAGAAAGAAACCATAGAAATAATGTTGAGCGTGAAGTGTGGTGTTATGGAAAATAGCTTCAGGTTTATCTTCTTCGATGTAACAGCGAGATCAAGTTTTTTTGGGGTTTTTTTTTTTACATAGGCGTCACCAAATTACCAAGGCCGATAGGCCACTCGAGGATAAGGGTTAAATAGTGTACAGCAGTTAAAAGGATAATATAGTAATCGATAGTAATGGCAGTTCGGTAAATTTGTTAACATCAGAAAGTGGAACGGCTCATCAGAAACTTGTTCACGTTGGACTTGAAGACAACAATATTATAGACAGCTGGAAAGCAGGAAAACGGTAGACAATTCTATAGGCGCGCAGTTCTAAGAAAGAAGCTTTGATCATGGAATCTATGTTTAGGTTTAGGAACAGATAAAGAGTGGGGGAATTATTGATAATGTTTTCAGCTAGACGAGTGTTTCTTCTGAAAGTGGCGAGGAGTGACCATAGATTGAAGCTCAGTCGAACACTTTCCATGAAAATAACGATAAAGCAGAGACAAACTCGCAACATCTCTTCTGTGAGCTAGAGGTTTCAGGGAAGAGAAAAGGACATCTCTCACCAGGCCACGAAGTCTATTTTGAACTCTATCAAGGCAGGACAAGTCTTTTCTAGCAGCTCCTGCCCATATATGGCAACAGTATTCCATACTTGGACGTATCTGGCTCATATATAGATAAAGAATTACATCAGCAGTGAGATATCTACTGGATCGAAAGAAAGATCCGACCATTTTTATAGCTGCCTTTGCAACAGATTTGATGTACGTATTCCATTGTAGATCAAGAGTAAAGGTCAAGCCCAGAAGCCTGTCAAAACTTGAGGCCTCTCCAAGACGAAAACCATTCATATTAATTGATGCCAGATGGGGATCAGAACGTTGATGATGTAAAAATAGAAGCTTGGTTTTAGATGCATTAGAAGTAACCAGCCACTCCTTTCCCCATTTTACAACGTGATTAAGATCAGAGGAGAGAGAATCGGAGAGAACTTATTCGTTTACTGTCTTAGATGTGCTACCATAAATGGTAGTGTCGTCAGCAAAAATGTCTACGAATGATTTAAGGATGTGATTTGGAAGATCATTAATGTAGGTAAGGAAAAGAGTTGGACCCAGGATGGACCCTGAGGGACTCCAGCATTAATACTGTGAGCTTCTGATTTTTGCTCATCAACTACTAGTCTTATGAACCTATCAGAGAGAAATTATTTAATAATTGAGAAGACATTTCCAGCTATACCATAGCTGGAGATCTTGTGAAGTAAACGTTTATGCCATACCCTATCAAAAGCTTTTGATATGTCAAGAGCAATTGCCCTAGAAAGGTTGCCTCTGTCGAGAGATTCGCTAATCCTATTAGATATAACTGTAAGCACATCTGCTGTAGATCTAGCAGAACGGAAACCATATTGTGTGTCACTAAGAAGGTTATTTTCCTGTGATGGTTGATTACTTCTCTATTTAACACAGATTCCAGCAACTTACTCATGACGCACAGGAGACTTATTGGCCTGTACTGAGAGGGGGGATGAACGATCGCCTGAATTCTTAAATACAGGGCATACTGATGAGATTTTACAGGGTGATGGGAAGTAGTGCTCCTTAAGACAACGTTTAAACAGTTTTGTAAGTATCGGCGCTAGTGCTGGTTGAAGTTTTTTGAGTACTATAATTGGAATACCGTCAGGGCCGGTTGCTTTACTAGAATCAAGGTTTTTGATTAGCTTGGCAACATCACGTACAGATATTTGTATATCACATAGCGTGTTTTCTGATACAAGAAGAAATATTGGGGGTTGGCGGCCTTGGTCGCAAAGCGTAGAATTAGCTGAAAAGTTCATGGCAAAGAGTTTGGCTTTGTCTGATGCGGACGAGATTAACTCAGGTCCATTGATGATAGTTTGGATAGAACACACGCTTCTGTTCAGGATTCTGTTTGCTATTTGCCAAAACTGGTGGGAACCAAGCCGCTGCTAAGCTACTTTGGACGTGATGGACTGAGCATATAACTCTCTTGCATTCTTTATTACTTTCCTACAATGTTTGCTGGTAGTCCTGAAAGCGGCTTTAGTTTCCATACATCTATTACGTTGGAAACAGTGGAAAAAGTGATTTCTGTGCGCAATAGCAGCAACACATTCTGGAAAAAACCATGGCTGGCTGTTAGGTTTTTTCTGGAATGTTTTCGAGGGTATGATGTGGTCTATACCTACAATTAACCATTCCGCCAGGTCTGATACTATAGACGACACATCCTTTTTAAACATGGAACGCAGAGGAAGATTCGATATAAATGTACGGAAACTATCCCAGTCAGCCATAGTGTATCGATATACTGTACGATGGAGATGTACGTCTGAGGACTTATTACATTTCATTTTTATCTTAATTGATACAACTGAGTGGTCGGAACATCCAAGAAGAGACAGAACGGAAACTGAACACCCTTGTATTAGTTATTTAATACCAAAGCGCACAATTTTTTGTAAACTATTAACCTATAGATTTGGAGTGTTTTTTTATTTGTTTTTGTTGTTTTTTTTACTTTACAAAAAAATTAGTAGAATACCGGTCAAAGACTGGTAAATTAATTTTTATATAAAAAAAACGTTGAACTATTCTATGTTCCCTTACGATTCAGATCAAGACATAACGCTACGAAACATTACCTTTGTCTTGGAGTATAGAAACTAGCATACCGCCAGGCGTAGCCCAGTCGTAAAATACGCATAATATGATATTTAACTTTTGCGGTTTTCGCATTTATTACTATTACAGCCAATTGTCTATTGGTTGATATATTGTACCGAGTATAGTAAAAAAAAAATCAGAAGAAATGAGATATGTGTATGCAAGTATTATGCGTTTTCTAAACTCATGCTGAAATCAAAACCAAAATCTAAAGACAGTGAGTCAAGTACGATAACCATTAGGTCAGTTTGACACGTTCTGAAAACGTGTTTTAAAATGTTCTTATTCGAATCGTAAGGAAGCTGTTATGTGAACGATGCGCGCATGGCACTCATGAAACTGATAAAAATCCGATGACCGCACGTAGCAATTTTATAACTTGACCCATTTAACATCCATTTTTCGGATGATTATCGATTAAAGTTTTTCATATCTCTGATTATCCTATATACTTAACTGCAAGTGTAGATCAAAAATTCGCTGAGTATATAGGTTAAGAAGTGTCTCCACATACGCAGATTTTCACTTTTCTTGATATATAGGTATTAAAAGTTAAAGGATTATTTGAACGAATTGGATTTCATATAATCATAATAAATTATTTATTATCATTATTTCTCAACTTGTGTATGAATCTGAAATAGTTGAATCTACTAATGGAAGGTTCGACACCCAGTTACTGTGTGTTATTACTCGTTTTATTACGAAAAAAAAACGAATTCGGAGAGTACGGACTGTTACAATGTGTCAGGTATACAAGAAAAATATTAAACTACATTCTATTCATTCTAAGCACTACATATTATATTATGATGCGCAGTACTCTGCTAGTCCACGCAGTGCTACATAAGTACCTGAGGGAATACAGTGTGGAAAGATACATTTGTCGCCCTAAAGTAAAAAGTACGACAGCTTTATTTTAAATATTTTATTGACAAAAGCAACTCAGATAAGTTTATTATGTAGTAGTACTGATATTCATCAGTGTAGGCGTCTTCAGCCTCAATCAACTCCTCGATACCGGTCCCGAAGTGGAAGCATACTTTTTACAAAAGCGCCGGGTTGGGGGAGACTCGGCGGATGATGGCGCCTAGGCTTTCTTGAATATTGTGGCAGGTCGTGTTGGTGATGTTCTCGACGTATGACCAAACGAAGTTGTCCTGCGGATTCAGGCCAGGCGGGGAGACGGTCCACCGAGAGAAGGGTACAAAGTCATAGCACTCCTTCTGAAGTCAAGCCTGGATCTCTTGTGGGTCGGCGCCGAGTCCTGCTGCAACACCCAGGGTCTCGTAGCTACCACCTGATTGCACCAGGACGTTACCACACACTTCAGCACATCCACGTACTTTTTAATGTTGACCTTTAACCCAACTTTGAAGACGTGAGGTGGCATGATGTGGCCCTTACTTGAAACCATACTAAAATAATAACCGTGGTCAGCAACTCGTTGGGCGATGTCCTCAAGTGTTAAACAGTCCGGCTTTGCATTTTGAGAATGCTGGCAATATGTTGTCAGAACTTGGATCGGTAGAGAGCTGGAGTTGTACAGCGTCGTATCTCAGATGTGGCTCGTTGAACATTATGTCACTTTTCCACATAATAGAAGACTCCTGCCGCTTTTGGGATGTGTACACAACTGGCTAACTAGAAAATAGTCTGCAACAAACAAAAACAGAAATGGAATAATGTTGCATTTTCTAGGGCGACAATTTTATCGATCGATCTACATATATGTATCAGTGTGTACACACACAAACACACATATATATATATATATACATATATATTACATTTTCACCCCAAACAAGGCATATAGCTACTTTGTTGTAGGGGGCTACTATCAGGGACATAGGCATCACGGGTACTGTGTAGGGAGTTGGGCAGCAAGATGTCGGTTCACGTTGCACTTGAACTTCTGCATGTCAGTACAGTTGGGGAAGCAGGGACCCGGCAGGTAATTCCTAAATCTAGCTGTCCTGGGGAAGAAACTATAGGAGTAGAAGGCTCTCTTACATCTGGGGATCTCTACTGTATGGGGTGGGATTTAGCTGCTTGTCGAGTTTGTCGGGGGTATTTACGTCGAGGGGGCACAAGTACTTGCAGTTCGTCAGAGCATTCACCGTTAAAGTACTTGTAGAAAAGGCAGAAGGATGCAACATTTCGTCGATGGGACAGGGGCTGAAATTTAGATGACAGTTCAGGACCTATTAGATTAACGACTCTTTTGAACCTTGTCTAGGAGACAGAGACTAGTGGCAGATGCACCATCCCAAATATGACAACAATACTCCATACATGGGCGAATGATGGCCTTATAGAGGTATAGGATACTTTCGGGCGTTAGTATCTTTCTAGCACGGTAAAGAGAACCTAACTTCTTCGCAGCGGTCCTGGCGGTACACTCGATGTAATTGTTCCAACTCGTGTTTCCTGAGAGCGTTAGGCCTTCCCCCCCCTTAGGTTTAGCTTCAGAGTTTTCCTTCTCCTAGAGGGATGATCTGGGAAGATCTACGGGTCCATCAGCACTTAAAAGGGTTTTCCCGCGCCTGGGTCCTAATCCAGATATTTCTGCGCCCCCGCTTTGGTGGTTAATGTTAACAGGTTAGTTTATAAGGGTTATATATCAACTGAAAAAAATTATACTCCTCAAAGTGATTACAGAGCATTGATATTTCATTGTTTGTTACTGGAGGAGGGGCTCAGTAAGAGTTCCTGCAGTGGAAGCAGTTATATTTGCAAACAGGTCTGTTGGAAGGAGTTAACATGTTTTTTTTTTTTTCCTTTAGGTTAAAAAATATATACCACTAACTACTACTACTACTACTACTACACACACACACACATATATATATCACATATAAATGTTTTGCACGCATATATATATAATATATCGACATATTTAACGTCATCAATACATCATACATTATATTAATAATTGAAGCATGTCTTGTCTAGGGCGACAATTTCATCGTTCCACCTTGTGAATTCTGAACAACGATTCCACACTATAATGACGAGGTTAATGTTTGTTGTATTCCTCCTAACTATTAGGAATAGATATCCATAACTAGAAGTTTTTTTTTAAACGCATATATTTATCAAGGATAAAAATTTTGCTTTATTGTCAAGAACTAAAATCTTACTTAAAACCTGTCTGTCAGATTATGAAGCTAACTAAACTGTCTACCCTCATATGATGCAGCAATTAACCTTTAAAGGTTATCACCCATCAATCATACGTGATGCCCCGTTGCATCTGGTAGATCATATGAACATTTAAAGAGTATATTACTGTCAAATGATATTTCCCATACTGTCAGTGTCATATAATACTAGTACATAACATTTTCACTTTTTTTCTTTATTAGTAGACAAAAGCAACTATGTTGAGTTGAGCAGACTGAACAATGACAGATATTCGATCAGCTGTCGACCAATTATAAAAATCGATATGCTCGTAAATGAAAATAATAGAAAGTAAAATAAAGGTGCATAAAGCTCTAGGAAAAAATATAACTCTTATTGCTCAGGTGCGCCTACTCGATCTAAATGTTTAGCGAATAAAATAACATCGCAAACGCAAGTATAACATACTTATGACTAAAATTATATACCAAACGTAAGCGGGGTCATCTAAAAGTCGCAGAGCGGCGCTAGGGGCCTCAAATGATTAGATTTTTATGGGCCGTTCTTTTATGAGTTTTTGGCCGGTCAAAATTGTTTTTAACGGGGTCCAGAAAATGCAAAAAATGGGTCAAAATTGAAAAAATCGTTATACAGTTTGTACAATGATCTGGGTTTATTTTTAATTTTTAATCGTTGTCACGTTGGTACAATGGTAACGTCACCAGCTCTGAATGCACCTAAATACTTTTTTTTTTTTACTTTGGAACTCATGACTCTATAATATACGAAATCTGGACCAATAAAAATATCATATTTAAGCGTATTTTACGCCCGGGCAAAGTCGGACCACTTTCCCTGCTAGTAATTTATAGATGAAAAATTAAATTACTGACGTGCGATAGAAAGACTAAGAAAGACAGACATTCGAATTACTGTTTATCAACGATTGCTCTGAATTAATGTAAGCATGGCGTGGTATGCATTTGCCACTTGACTACGCGATCGTGTATATGATAATCGAGGATCGCATTGCGACAACCAGACCGGTAGAAAAAATATATACCGATGACCTTTGCTGTCGGTTTAGAAATTCGTTGTGGGCAGTCCTAGCAGGTTCACTCCCAGACTTTTTATCGTATTAAGGCGGTAAATAAGTGTATTGATTACGGCCCGAGGCGCCCCCTCCTAAAGGATGCCGACAAGGCTTCTCAAGAGATTTTGTAAAAGTCAGAATTATTTTCTTTTACATATAACTGTAGCTTGAATCTCCCTACTTTCCGACCTTGTTTCATATCTTGTGGTGGTAGAAAGTAAATACTGGTTCTTAACCGGGGTTTAAATGGACCTATATTATCAATGTAAAATCACCGTAGATTCTGTTTTCATTAAATAAAGTCTGATTCCTTTACCAGTTTAGCTTCGGCTAAAACAAAATAGAATTTCTTCCGCAGACTCAAATACCCTATATGTCAAGTTTCAAGGCTTTAGATGAAAAACTAATTAGTAGTTCGGTAGAGACTGCCCAGTAGACAGAGAGACGGACGTCAGGTTACAACCATTAGTATTCTATTTTCCACTTTAGTTCAATTCAAAGTTTTAACTGTCATCTGTCTATTCAGAAGTTCATCTTGAATAACAAAAATTGTACTTTACATTTATATTATTTTGGTGGATAATATAGAATGAAAGCGAACTATTGTTTATATGTAAAGTTATACACGTATGCAATGCTATACTATGAACACGTAACCAGAAAATTATTCACTCTTTCAAGAAATGCAAATATTGTTAGAATATAATTGACAAGCATTGAATAAACATACATGACACAAATGAAATGCATAAATGATAGAGAGATATTGATAATAGGTGACTTTATTACATATTTCAATTTAATTAAAACAATTAAAACATGTTTTTATATTATATAGATTATAAAGAATATAGTGCAGGGAAATTTGTAAGGTATGATTTGGTTAGGATTCTTCGTCTCTCAGCTAATTATAAGAATTTGTTGTATGATAATCACATCCCTGTTTAAAACTTAGTTATGACGATTGTAGTTTATGGGCTTGATTTAAAAGTTTATTAAGTTCTTTCGTAGTTTTAATTAAGTATCTATTTAACATCATTGCATATCAGATGCTATGCATTTTGAAGTGAAGTTTTGGTATCTCAGTTTTAGAATGAACTAATGGGTAAGCTTATGATTAAAAGGGGGTATATATATATATATATATATATATATATATATATAATTTACGGTATATACATACATAGGTATGTGTATATGCACATCATTGTGGCTTTATTTGAATCATAAATCTTATTGGTAATCCCATGTAAGTTTAATAAATTATTGTTTATTAAATTTAATCAATTGTATTATCTTGTGAATTAATTAGTTTTTTATTGGTCTTTTTAACTCAGCTATGTGGGTGTTTTGTACATATCTTATACTATCTTTTTAGCAGAATAATTTATAGATTGTGTAACAATAAATTAACAGACAAACTTCATCATATTGCAATTTAAATTATTGAGTCTTTATTTAGAATTTGGTTTATTATATTTTTGCTACAGCCACGTAAATAATAGAATAGGTAACTTAATATATTTTATTTCATTCTAGTAAAACTTTATAAAAAATACATATATTCGTGTACTTTTATTTAAGTCCGATACAATTCTCTATAAGAAATAAGTTCTTTTTACAATTTACCTAGTTACACCATATTGTAATTTTACTGGCTTATTTGTACTTCCGTAGTTCTCTTTTAATCTGGAAATACAGTTTGCAAAGATAGTAGTTTTAAAATGTTCGTTGCAACTTTCCGACATGTTTCGATTAGTTTTACGTATGCAAAAAATTCAGTCAGTCATAGCTAGAAGTCATTTAATTTTAAATCTTATCGTCTATAAGGTTTGCTTAAAGGGTAAGGAATCCGGTTGGAGCGCTAAAAAAAGCTCAAAGAATAGGTGTTTTGTGTTTTGATTCTTGCTGATCGCTGCAAATTGTGTGTGTTTTTTTTTAAATTTTTAAAGCTGTACTATATTCAATAGAGAATTAGATCTGTAATAATACGAAATCTGCATGAATTAAAAATATATTTAAGGGTATTTTATGACCGAATAGGTTGAGTGCTTTATGCTAAAATGAAACAAATTAAATATGAAATCCGTCGGGCTCAGAAGAAATATATACGAGCCTGGTCGATAACTTTCGTATGTTATAACTAGGTCTATGACAAAGCATATTCTTTTCATTGTTTTGATTCTCGAGTGTGTATCCGTTGATATCTTATATGCTTTATATAGAGTGATGTGGTTATTAGTCTGTGTCAGATATATACTCGAGAATCAAAACAATGAAAAGAATATGTCCTTGTCATAGCCCTAATATAACAATACTTCTGTGGATATGATCAATCGAAACGAAAGAACACGTAAAAAAGACTGCATGACAAAATAAAATTGAACTAGTGGTGGGGTGCTATTATAGATTTAACCTACGAATTATATTACAGAATCGATTTCCCAACAGCTTGCATACATACATGGTGATTGTCACTTCTTGACAGAAGAAGACCATCTTTCCCTTGCTTTATTGTTGATTACTCAATCATTTTCATGTATTTTTGAATTATCTTTTTCTTTTTTTTAATTATATACACATATATACACCTATACACACACACATATATACATGTGGAGATGTGATCAAGATGCATCAATTCCTATTTTCTGTGCGAACGAAGGTGGCTCTTCAGACCATCCCTGCTCTTACACATACATACATACATGCATACATACATATTAATTGTATCATTTTCTAGATGTTAATCCAATGCAATTGTAGCGTTCATAAATAGTGCTCAATAACAGGTTGAGAAGTGTTATACTTTACATTTAAAGGTATGCATCTTTCAAATACACATATATATAATATATATATATATATATTGTCTTAATTCCGTTATTTATGCAAATATTGTGGGCTACATATATGCATACCTGTTGCAGCTACAATCTTGTTTAAAATCAAACTTATGAACTTCAACCAGTTTGAGTTCTTACGAAGGCCTGAACAAACAAGATATCAAACAAGATCAGAGCTGAAACATGTGTGTACATATGTAGCCAATTATGTTTAAATAAATATAGTCATGTATATATATATATATATATATATGTTTATTTTTTAGATGAATAATATTAAAACGAAAATGCTATGTGAAACGCAATTAATAAAATTGATTTTATTTAATGGATAACTAATATATTAGTATGGTTATTTTCTAATTATTATTTAAATTAGCAAACTTAGTTTTTATTAAAATTGAGTAGTATTACTTTCTCTTGTAACAATATGTACGTTCATTATAATCAACAAGAGAACGATTTAAACAATATTATATGTCGTCATGTATATAACAGAAAAGGCATAAGTTTCCTACATATTAGGATGACGATTAATTCAGCAGTTACATGCTCTGCAGTTATGGGTGTTTTTCCTGATTGGAGAATGTATCCCACGAAGCTGGATTTTACTAGGAACAAAATGTATATATTCTCATACTGAACTTAATATTTTTTTTTAGTGTTTTGTTTTAGTGAAAATGAAATACTGTTTTAATGAAAATGAAATATTCTAGAGTGATACAATTTTCATTCTTGTGTCTATTCCATGCCCATTGTAGACGGCTGGGCTGCTTGTTCCGCACATAAAATGTTAACGTGTTAACTCATCGAAAGGCAAGTGAATAGATATTGTAATAAGTCTTTGAGTTAATCAGTTATATTAGCCCCTGTCATCTGGATTACCGCCTCGAATATCGATAGGTCGAAAGTAAATCCTTTGATATGATTAACCTCATTTTCGCCTTTTGGTTGCGTTCCTGGCATTATGTTGCATTTCTTACATTTTCGTTCAATAAAACAAAAGTTTTGGTGAATTCAATGGTGTTCAAAATCGAAAAAAAACATAATGAGGTGACCAACGCTTTTTTATGGCTGGTTTCCATAGTGACCACGTCGCTTCAGAGACTACTGTTCCTACTAATTCACTACTATCGCGAAAAAGAAGTAACAAGTGAAATAGACAGAATGACAGAAGTAAATTGTGAGGATTTTATTGAAGCAGACGAGTGGCGTACATTGTTATGAGAAATGTGTATGTTTATTGGGGCAAAAAATAAGACCGAGATTAAACAAAGAACAAATGAATTTATTGTAAACCTGGAAAAATCAGGGATTACAATGGAAAAGGGCGACCATGAAAAGTAATATGGTTTAGCTTAAACATGGAAAAATAAAGGACTAGTTGTAAAAACTGGAGAAGAAAAGGATAATACAAACTAATAAAAGATATAATAAATTTATAACCTAAAATATTGCAGCATTACTTTTTTAAAATTCAATTTAACATTTATATAATTAATTCTCAATGCTGCAATATTTTAAGTTATCAATTCATTATATTTTTTACTAGAATATTTTTTCCTTTTTTTTCCAAATTTAACAACTAGTCATTTACTTTTCCATGTGTAAGCTTAACCATATTACTTTTTATGCTCGAATTTTTCTATTGTAATACAACTATTCTCATCAGGAATCAATCATGATTATACGTCAAATTATGAACTATTATGAGATGTCTCATCTTTTAAATATATGTTTGCAGAAATGATATAATAAATATTCAGCATAACAACGTTGACACACCGGTTCTCACTTCATCACCGAAGTTAAGCAAGGAGGATCCTGACCGCTAACAAATAGGGAACTATTTGGGAATGATATGCGTCGTATGTGCTATCCACTTTGTTATTTTGTTTGCAAATGTGTTACCACATATATAGGCCCGGGGCCAGTCGAGGATAAAGGGTATTTTAGTCATTGGAACTTTAGCAGTATAATTATTTGCGGTGGAAACTTTGTATAATTATATTATTACGAGAACGGATCAATAAAAACCTATTCACGTTTGACTTGAAGATGTTAATATTGTAGTCAGCTATAAGGCAGACCAGCGGAACAGAGATCCACAGGCGGACAGTTCTCGGTTAGAAGCTTTGGTTATTGAATCCACGTTTAGGTTCCGGAACCGATAGAGAGTGGAGGAATTTATTGATGATGATTTTGGTTAGACGTGTATTTTTGTAAAGGATTGGCGAGGTGAGACCATAGATTGGAGCTCAGCCAAACACTTGTCATGAAAATAGCGATTTCACTAGTCGGCCTGAATTATATGTACTTGCAAATGGAATAAAAACAGAGTCGACGGAAGAGAGGTGTGGTTGAAGTTTCACAGCTTATGTTGAATAGCAGTGGTTCCATATTTAAAGATGATGAGGAGTTCATATTGAACACATATATAATGGGACTCATGCGCAATCATCGATATCGATAGTGATGATGAGGGAAAGAAGACCTTTATATATCAGTTCTTGTAAAACATCTTGGAGAAGGAGAAGCATTTCTTGTGACGGAGGAGATGGGACACATAACTTGGAAGGGTTAACAATGTTCATTACAATTGATGATAAGCACAATTACCTTTCATTCATTATGAAGGATGACACAAGACAACAGTTACAACATAATGATGACTTCATTCATCTGATCGACCGGTCGATTAGCGTCATGAATTCAAATTCGGATCTACATGGTTAATCTTCTACCCTTCCGCTCTAAGGGGAGTCTCCTCTGACTGTCAACACTTGGCTGATCGTCTCTGTGACTGACTTTCTCTCTTCTCTCTGACTAAAATCCGAACCCATAATATAGAGAAACGTCCTTTGTCTATGACGTCAGAAGTGTGTTTTTCAAACGTGACCAATTTCAGGTGGCTTTACATATGTTTGTCGAACACACGTTTGACAACAAAAGAATCCTCAAATCTATCTAACCTATTTTAAACAATATAATTCAATTTGCATTGTTCACTCTTTTTGCTGACATTTTCAATGTTTAAATTTCTAAAAGAATTAACAATAGACTTAATTTCTAACATTTAATTTCTAAACTTTGCCTACAGGGTTCGTTCCCAGGCTTATCCTAATCTCATTTTCACTTATCTAATATTTTTCTTATTTACATAGAAAGGGGGACAGCCCTTGCCTGTAACACTTTTGCTACAATAAATTCACGCGCAGAAACCCTTTAGAGGGTATTCATATTCTGTCAAGATTAAACATAGCCGTTTACAGAAATGAAAACTGCTTCGACAGACGTGCACATTCATTCACGTATAGGGTTGAGTATTCTAATGAACACAGTTGTTTCAACCTAAGCTGTAAAGAAAAGAATTGGTTTGAATCTTCAAAGGTAATTAATATAATAAAAAGTATGTACATAAATTGAAAATAAATGAAGTTGTTTGAAAGCAATATGTATTTCTTTCATTTAAGCAGAATCTATGCTGGTCCTGTCGGAGGTCAAATGTGCGAATCGAGTATCTCATGCGTGCACTGTTTTTAGCTAGTCTGATGAGTGTAGGAAAAAAGGATTCTATTAAGTATCCTTCCAATAAAACTATCTACTGAGTTTCATTCCGACAACTAAAAAGCTCAATCTACAAATATGATTTTTATTTTTTTTAAATATAGAGGCATGTCAATAATTAGGTTTTTATAAGTGACTTACACGTGTTTCGTTTTTTTCCTTAACATATAGCCGGTGTTCTCATTGCATAACTCATCAGAGACAAACAGATATGAAAGACGGTTACTTCTAAATTGGTGGAATAAAGGAAAAAGATGATTCAAGAAATAAAAACATATGGAAATTTAATAATACTTCTTAAAATTATATCCGGGAAAGTACACTTTCAAAAATGTATCCGATCATAAGTTAAAAACATCCCAGTATGTCATGTTTGCAATTAGAGAACATTTCAGTGACATTTAGCAGATGTTATTTATAAAATATATTATGAAATTTGTATAAGTATCGAAATAAGTACAATACTCGCCATTAGTAAGCAGAAACAAATGACTTGTCCAATGCGAAACTATCGTTAATTAACATAGAAATTATGCCAATCATAAACCAGTCAAAGGTATATTTGCTATAATAATCATCCAATAAATCTGTTAGACGAACATAATTTATACCAAAACGGTAGAATTAAACTAGGGACAAAATATAATTACAAATAATTATATATTCTTTCATCATTTTTTAAAATTTATTTCATGAATTAAATACATTTAAATGTTAAGGTACTAGATAGTTTAATATATTTTATATCTAAAAGAAAAGTACGATATGCGACAAGATATTTTAACCTAGAAATAAAAAAAATAGTGCAAATTGAGTTTGCCTTACATAATCGAAAGCATGTATGTATATATATATATATATATATATATATATATATATATATATATAATTTTCTCTTTAAATACTAAAAGTTTGGTGTTCCTCAGAAATGCATCAGTGATATTGAGGTTCTCACTGAATTTGAAATTTTGGTTCTTGAGTTATATATATATATATATATATATATATATATATATATATATATATATATATATAAAATGAGGAACCAAACATTTAAGCTTTTAGAGAGAACAATTTTCTCAGATTCAGAGAGGACCACGCTGCAGAAATTGGCAATGTTCGTTGGTGTTCCCCAAGCCAAATCTATTAATTAGTAAATTAGTAACGACAAACGTTCGTTAAATTTCAGAGTAGATGATTTAGTATTAACTCGTCATGATTAGCGAAAAGACGAGAAAGCCGGAAGAAATCAAAGACGGACGAAAAGCGATGGCGACAAGACAAAGGTTATTCGAGTTGACGTATTTTTTTTATTGTCGGTAAGAAAAGCACGCTCGATAACAAAACTGTAACAATTAACGCTAGATACGTTTAGATATATATCGGGGGAGGGGGGTATATTATTTTCAGAACAAGACTGATAAAAAGGAATAAAAAGTTTAAGGCGTGAAATTTTCTTTTTTAAACCAGAAACCGGTTGAGAGTATTGATCGCGGATTGGGTGTACCGTTTTCGAAGATAGTAGAAAAGTATATTTGGAGTACAAAATTTATACATGACTGAGAAGAGCCTTCTTTTAGACGCGAGACCTCTTTCGCTATGCCTATCAGGGGCAAACTATGAGGAAGAAATTAAATATATATGTATGTCAAGAAATATAAAACAGGCAATGTTTCGACTAACTTTATTGTTTTGTATTCATTACATACGTCATGCTTTTTAATTTGTTGTCTGATTATATTCACCCTTTTTATTGTGAGCATTCAATTGGAAGATATCCTCTTTAAGCACTATTTTCATAACCTAATTTTGCATGAATGTAATTAATCTGGCTGTAAGTATTCCTTACACATAATCAAACCTCAAGTTGGTACACGCAATGTTATCTGGGGCCTAGAGATGGGTTTGTCTCTACTTCTATTTATTTTTGTATTGATATTCATCTTAAAAACTAGTTTTTCTATTTATTTAAACAGAAAATATAACTTTTCTATATGAGTCGTGGAATTACATTCATCTGCAAAAGATCTAGCTATTTTGCATATTCTTTAAACATTTATTTTATTTAATTCCCTATTTGTGTTTCGGTTTTCTGATGGGATGATCATCTTTAGTTTACTGTTACGTGTAATTATATTCATGCAGATATGCTACATGATTTATACTTGCATAATATTTGTGGATTATTGTAAACAAACCTCTTTCTATACATTTATATATGCGTATATATATATATATATATATATTTGTTAAGAAATATCGCCTCTAAAGTTCCATGTCAGTTCTTAGTCTACACACATAAAAATTAATATAGAGTATTCGAACACATGCGAAACATATTTGGGTTTTAGCTGGGAGAAAATCGGTGCAAAAGTGAAAATTAAAAAAAAATTAAATAGAATTTTCCAGATGAAGCTCTAATATAACTTTACGAATATGCATGCGTAACGTAATAGTCACAAGAGTCATTTTAAAAATGTTTAAAAGTCATTACTGAATATTGGGTCCTATATAATATAATCAATCCGAAATCTGCATTTATCCAAATATCATATTTAAGCGTATTTTACGACCGGGCAATGTCGGTCGGCCTGCTAATATATTATAGACCAAAACAATATGTGCGCGTCTGTATAGAATAAAATAACAGTACGAGCAGATATCAATACACACATCATCGAGCATGAATAAGTATATTATGCAAACACAAGAAATAAAAAAGAATAATGAAAATATATTAGTTATGCATATGCTTATTCTTAAGTAATAAATTGTTATTAGATCTAATTTATTGTGTTTATCTGTTATACATATTCATGATTTCCCCTGCAAATATGTTTCTTATAAACATTGGTATATATATATATATATATATATATATATATATATATATATATATATATATATATATATATATATAGTGTGTGTGTGTAGAAAATATATTTACTTTGCCGTCTTTCCTTTACAACGTTTGCATACAAATTTGCCCTAAGATATTTATCGTGTGTTTTATCTTGCAGAGTTCCTCATATTTGTTCGTGATAAAAATCGTAAACATTCTTCTGACCCTGCAGAGCATAAAAACAACACGGTTATTAGGAAAAAATACACACATATATACAACTGTCCAAACAACACGAAACTAATATAATAATATACATATTTATATATATATAGATCTATATATATATATAGATAGATAGATAGATCTATCTATCATTCTATCTATCTATCTATCTAATATATATATATATATATATATATATATATATATATATATATATATATATGAATGGAAATGTATAAAAAAGAATGCGAAAAGTATAAAAGCTTATAACTTTTCTTTATTTGTTTTCAATTGGTGACGTGCAGGAATACAAAATAATATTATGAAAAAAAAATAAAAAAAACTTTTTTATGAGTATATAATTTTCGACCGATCCTTCAGTCTTTAACTACACCGATGAAGACTGAAGGATCGGTCGAAAATCATGTACTTATAAAAAAGGTTTTTTAATTTTTTTTTTCATAATATTATTTTGTATTCCTGCACGTCACCAATTGAAAACGAATAAAGAAAAGTTATAAGCTTTTATACTTTTCGCATTCTTTTTTATACATTTCCATTCATATATATATATACATATATATATTAGATAGATAGATCTATATATATAAATATGTATATTATTATAAGAAGTGGTATTCAGTATATGTTGAAAGACGGAAAACAAGGGTTGGGGGGGTCAAGGCTTTCTTCGAAACAGAATAATAAGCATAGAGGAAAAAAAGGAACGAAAAGATAAGAAAACGAATAAAGGAGAGAAGAAAAAGAAGAGAAATAAGTGCAGATGAAAACCATCAATCATTAAAAAATATGTAAATAATATATTAAAACTACAGGTAATAAAGAGAAAAAGGGCCATAAAATCACACAGAAAACGGATTTAAAAACTATTATAGGCATATTAAGACTATTATATGTCAGAAGTCAAACAAATACACAGGAAATACAACAGATGTTAGACGAGCAACGGCAGTTTAAAAATAAATCGATCAACAATCGAAGTTTGTACGATGAACTCTAGTTAGGTTAGAGATTGAAATACAAATTAACTTCTATTTAATGGTCATAAAAACGAACAAAATAATTTGTAGAATTTCCTATGATCACGAACGATAACTCCCACTATTACTTTCACTACTACCACATTACTGCAATTATTATTATTATTAATAATAAGTTTTTTTTCACCTAAATTTCAGTCGAGACCAAAAATCACTGCCAACTGAGAATCAATGGAACACGTCTACTGATATAACAAATACAACTATACGTTCTTCAAAGAAAGTGGAAATGAATATACAAAACTGGTGAGACTTGCTGTCATTTAGACTATGAAGAACAACAAGTTATTGACACATGGAATTTTTTGATGGTAGTATGTAAAACAACTACTAGTTGGTAAATAAATTATAATAATTATAATCCTGACAAAATATAATATAAAAAAATCAATAAAAATATAAACAACAGTAATAATAAAAAATAAAATAATAGTATTTAAAACATTTTATAATTTTGAAAAGTTGTATATAAATAGTAAATATAAATTAATGAGACGAAATTGTTAATTATAATAATTATAGAAAGATCATGAATAATAAAAATGGTAATAGTTACAATATCATTAATATTGGTGATAATAACTATAACGACTACGTTATACTTGTAATAATAGAAAAAAGTTATATAATGGTAATAAAAATAAGAATCAAATAATAACAATAAAATAATAAAGATGGTAATAATGATAATTACTTGCTATTAAAGATATACATTTAAAGATATAGTGTATTTTAAACAATTTATATAAAATATAAGTCATAACAGAGTTAATATATATTTAAGTTTGTTAAACTAAGGTACACATTTGTTTAAATTTAGAATATATTTAATAGATATTAGCGATTAAACAGCTCATAATTAATGCTGATTAATTAAAAAGCATGGTAAAAGCATTTAATTATTCTTTATCATAATAGAAATTAATCGCTTACAACCAATAAACAGGGAATTAAAGTTAAATTTTAAGATGAAAAAATTAGATAAAACATTTTTTAATGGTGAGCAATATCAAATGTAATAAAGTTTCTAACGACTAAAAATGATGCATTAACAACACACCCCTATATATTATGAACCATAACAACGAATAAAATACTATGAACGATAACAACGAATAAAATACTATGAACGATAACAACCCATAAAATACTATGAACGATAACAACCCATAAAATACTTTGAACCATAACAACCAATGAAATTATAATATATACAATATGTAAAATATGAATATTTCAAATAAATGTAATTAAAAAGAGGGTAACAAGTGTATATAAATATGTATAGTAGCAATATTTAAAATAAACATTTTCTCGTTATAATTTGCGATGGTTTACGGGTTGAATACCGAACTGTAGCGTTAACAGGAACTTTGTGAATATTTTAATTTCTATCGATTGCTAGCAATCATAGAATATATCGTAAGTATGAACACTAGTGCATATATGTAAAATATTATATATATATATATATATATATATATATATATATATATATATATTAGGTTAGTGTAAATTGTGACAGTTTGTAGCAAAACATTCAATTCAGTACTTAATAAATTAATCATGGTTATATATTTACTTTTCGTTCAAATTCTTAAATCATCATTCAGGTTTTTTTTTTTTTTTGGCAATAGTCTCATGTTGACATAAAACCAACCATCTTTATTCAATAAAAAGGGAGGTCTTTTATCATGATAATGCCAGTTCTTACACATCAGAATAGTCCAAAGATCTGGGAGAATTTACATATGCTCCTGACAGACCATCCTCCCTTATCATTTATTTTGAGGGTTGCAAAACCATTTTAGATGGCCTTAGGTAAACATCACCAGATGAGACTGAACAAAAGTCAGATTCATATTTCACATCAAAAATAAATTTATAACCTGTATAAACTCGCTGATAGATAGGATAAAGTTATAAAGAGAAAAGGTCGTTATTATGAACAACGACTTCCAAAAACTATTAATTTTCTCGATGAAGTTTTGAATCGGTGAAACATTTGCACCAACCTAAATATATATTGTTTGCAGGTTAGTTCTTGCGGAATTTTAAAGTGTTGATTTCAAATGATGCAATTGTAAATAGATTCACGTTATATCTTATTTTAAAGTTTTTCGATTTATCTAATAGTTTAAAAACATGTCTTCTGGTCAGAACGTTAAATACAAGATGAAAAAAAACATTCGCACAATTTTCTTATTTCAATGCAAGCTAGACCAAAAAGCTGCTTGCACATCTTGCGATATCAACGACACGTTTGGCCCAGAAACTACTACTAAACGCACATAACAATGATTGTTTAAAAACTTCTATGGCGACGACGAAAGTCGTGAAAGTGCGGAGTTTAGTGGTCAGCATCTAATGTTCACAACGATCATTGAAAAGCCTTATTCGAAATGCACCCACGCACAAGTGTTCGAGAACTTCCATGTTAATGAGACGTAACGTATACGACGATTGTCAACCACTTGAGAGAGATTGGAAAAACAAGCATCTTGATGAATGTGTGCGTCAAGAATTGAACGACAACCAAAAGAAACGTCATTATAAAGTGTCATCTTCTCTTTTAGGCAACAATAACGACCAGTTTCTTTCAGTAGTAGTGACTTGCGATGAAAAGTGGGTTGTTTAGGAAAACCGGCGAGGCCGAGGTCAGTGGTTAGACACCGACAAAGCTCCACGACACTGCCCGAAGCCAGATTTGAAGGAAAAGAAGGTCGTGCTGACTGTTTGGTGGTCTGCGATCGGTCTCATTTATTACAGTTTTTTTTTAAAGTAGGCGAAATTATTACGACGGAAAAGTACCGCTAATGAAAAAAACGAAATGCATCAGGAACTTCGACAACACCACCCAGCATTAGACTACAGAAAACGCACAATTTTCTTCCACGACAATGCCCGAACACAGGTTATGTAACCGATCTTGCAGTACTTGAACCAATTGGGTTACGAAACTCTGTCTTATCCGCCCTACTCATCAGACTTCTAACATAACCAACTACTACTTTGTCAAGCACATCGACAACCTTCAAATTCTTCAAAATCGTAAACGATATCAAAGACGCTATCAGTGACTTCACCGCCACCAGAAAACAAGACTTTTACGTTACTAGCATAAACACACTTGCTTTGCGTTGGCAAAAGTGCGTTGATACACATAGTATTTATTTCAAATAATAAATTTAGATATGTTTATCTGAATTTAAAAGTTACAAACTGCAAACACTTTCCTGCCAATATGATATATATATATGTGTGTGTGTGTGTGTGTGTGTTTTATTGCTCTTACAAGAAAATTGTCAGCTGCGAGGCCATAGATGTTGTTTTTGATCATGCGTTGCCTTCAACAAACCAAATTTACATCATCTTCAAGAGAGCGAAAGAGCGAATCCCTCGGGCATAACTGCAAATACAGCCTACACGTTCCATTTCTCTCGTACTTGTGTCAACATTCCAATAGTGGTTTTCAATTATTGATTTTATGTAACAACACTCATCGGCCGATGGGCACCTGCCAATCTGCTCAAGTATATTTTTTTAGCAAGCTGTTTATGTAAACGTTGTCGTTTTCTTCTACAAAACAACCGAGTCCTTCCAGATTTTATTGACGATCAGTTATTAAACATAATTATATACCGTATGAGCATGTACCTTTTAAATGTAATGTCGGGTATCTGTGTATTTAAATAGTTTTATGTACATAATTTACTTAAACTAATTACCTGATTATTAGAAAATTATAAACAAATCTGCAAGACTTAAGCTATCTGTAAATATGGATATATTTATTTTTTATGTTTCATCTCGTAAATGAGATAGAATGTTTAAAAGAATTTCGTAACTATTCCGATTGCTTGGAAATTATAAGTATTAGACATAAATAATTAACATATCTCATGTTTTTTAAATGGACTTCGCTTCCTTGGAGGCATGACATATTGATGTAAGAGCTAAAGCAATATTATTTTTGTATAAAGCCATTAGCCAATGGTAAATATTGATGGAAAAATTAAACGCAGAAAGCACCTATTCTTCCCCCTTTGTCAGATATACCTTCCATGGCCTGTGTAGACTAAATGGCAAAATTAGGGACGCGAAAGTTTACAAGACTGTTGAAAGAAACTCAAAACCCAAATGTTTTTTGTCTATTGAGGGAGTATACTATGAGCGCATACTCCCACTTGAATATTTTAATATTTCAAATGTATAAGTAAGATTTGGTGAAGTTAAATTTCATCCTCAGGTCTTGTTGGCTTATACTTAAGTTTTAAACATTTCTCAAATCATAATAATATGCTGTATTTATATCAAAGTTGGAATAAGTATTCTGAACATAAGTTTACTTGATTTGTATATTGAGTGTCCCTTTAATAGAGACGATATTTCAATCTAAAATAAAATATAGTACTGCAGACATTACATATAACTTCAATATGGTTATATATGTAGGTTTAGCTAGTATTATCAGTCGATTTAATCAAACCTCCTTATAACATTTCCTAAGACGGTCACTCTCCCAAACAAGTCATATTTACAAGTGGTAGCAATATATTTATTCATTTCTATCTTCTCACATACTTCTCGACAAAACCGGGAATTTTAGACATTTGCCAGATTCCGCCCTCAGTGTTTATCTTCTTTTGCCGTCCATTTAACATTCGTTCTTTCGTTTACTCTACGTAAATACAAATCACTCCCATCAAAATTCATCACCTTCCACCCATTTGACTGAGGGTTTCGGATAAAACGAATATCGTGTAAGTCCAAACAATTTTTAAAAAGACGCTTATCAAGATCTATACACCATGGCGTTAATAAAAGCAATATCTCCGACCGCAACACATAAACTTTCATATGCTTGCTTCTGCATCGATAAAGGAATCGAATATCAGACTTGACACTTTAAAAAAGTAATTTTTTTCTTATCGTCAATGAAGGCGTCGCGGTCCTCTTCGGTGGTTCTGAATTTTACGCAAACTTATAAAAACATTAAAAAAAAACAAACAAACGCGACAACAATTTACGTTATGAAAAATACGATAATCAAGCATTCCCATTTTTAATACTCTCATTTTCAAGTTACAAACTTATCAAAAACACAACTCCTATATTGTGGTCACCAAAATTATTTCATATATGGTACACGTTTTTTTCATATGTATATAATATATCGTGTGTATCACTTCTTAAAGGAATACTTTTGCAGTACTGGTGCTACCAGATCAGGCTGTCTACTGACTTCCTGAGATGAAACGCACCTACATAGATGTCTTTGTTTTTTTATTCCCTTTTGCAAAACTTAGTCATGTTCTGCGAAAACAAAAACAAAAACAACATTCTACTCCCCTTCCCCTCCCTCGTTTTCTTTTTCCTTCACCTCCTCACCCTTTTTTTTTTTTTTTTTTTTTTTGCCTAGTTGGTAGGGCGATAGAACATACCAACTGCCCCCCTGCAGAGGGTAAAAATCCTTCAATGGGACCACCAGTTGACCGTTGGTGGCAACCCGTAATGCATTAAGAACGGGATCCTGGTGGTTGAGTGGAACATGCCTAGGAAATAATAACATGATACTACAACACACCACTTTGGCCCTTACTAGGCTAGACGGGAGGTTGGATAGGCCCGATCCAATCAATCGGTTGGTCATGACAAGCACTAATTCAGACAATCCAAACAAAAACACACTAACACTCAACATAAACAATAAACTGAGTTAATAAGCGATGGCTGAAGGGTCAATCAAGCTGGGAAAAAGGTAACCATCAGGAATAATAAAAATACAGGGAAATCCCATACTTGGGTGGGCATAACCATATATTGTGAATGCTTGGAAACCTCCCCATGTTTGAGTATACCAGCTATGTAGCCCTGGAGAACCGAGGCGAATGGGATTTACCCCCTCATAGTTCTTCCCCATAAGGGGCTCCGAGGAGGGTGGGGAGCATGGCTGATGAATTTTTCAAAAATTATTATGAATGCCAAAAAATCCAAGAGACCACACACAGAAATAGACTCTGACAGCGACAATGAAGATACAAACTTTCCAAGATTCATCGTGCTAGAAGCAACGTCTAATATACCGTTAACTAAAATGTCACCCTTCATTATCCAAAAGGTAATATCAAGCAAAATAACACCTAAAAATGTCAAAAAATTAAGGAATGGTACCATATTGGTAGAAGTACAAAATAAAAAACAGGCCAAAACTCTACTTCAACTACAAAAATTGCATGAAACAAACATCAAAGCTTATCCACACCAAACACTAAACTACTCCAAAGGAGTCATAAAAAACCAGGAAATCTCCGTCTGCACAACAGAAGAAATCAAAACAGAACTAAAAAACCAAGGGGTCACAGATGTAAAAAGAATCACATTTAAAAAAAAAGGAGAGGTAATATATACAAACACTTATATATTAACATTCAATTATCCTCAAATACCAGAGACCATCAATATAGGTTATGAAAGAACGAAAATAGAACAATACATTCCAAAACCTTTACAATGCTACAACTGCCAAAAGTTTGGACATAATAAAGACCAATGTCTAAGATTCTTCACATGTGGAAACTGCAGTGAAAAAAACCCAGACCACGATGAAGAAGACTGTCCAAATAAAACCAAATGCACAAACTGTCAAGAAGAGCACCACTCTCACTCAAAACAGTGCAAAATATATAAGCAAGAGAAGGAAATAATAACAATCAAATATCAAAAAAATATAACCTTCCAAGAAGCCCGCAAAGAAGTCACAAATCGCACCAAAAACTCATATGCCACAATAACCCAACAAGCAAACAAAATGTACAACTACAATGAACTAAACCTTGCTCCAGAAATTGCAAACCTAGCAAAAGAACTAAAGAACATACTTGAAGAATTAAAATCTTTTTTATCAGAACTGAAAATAAATTCTAACAGCCAAATAAAAGTCAGAAACGAACAACCCAGTATAAAAGAAAACGAAACAAAGGAAATCAGAAAAACTTCCATCAATATTGAGGAATCAATCTCTAAAGAAATGAAACCTCCTCAATTATCAAAACGTGAAAGATCCAAGTCACTAACAAGGACAAAAACAGATGTTAAAAATAAACACACAACAACAGAAAAAATGGAAATAGAACAGAACAACAAAAAAACTACCCCCCAAAAACAAAATGACAAACAAAAAACAGAATTAGTATTAATTGAAAATGAAAATAAATTTGAACTAGTTGAAACTGGTAGCCAAAAAAGACAGTCAAGACAAAGTAAATCTAAAAGTCCCAGACCAAAACCCAAAAAAAGCCTCTCACCAGAAACAAGAAACAGACCATCCACTTCCAAAAGAAACACCCAAACTAACATCGAAACTATGGACGTAGACATAAACACCAACAGTCCAAAACCAAAAGAAAATATAAACCATGACTAACAAAATCCTACAGTGGAACATAAGAGGATTAAAAATTAATATCGAAGAAATGCAAATACTTATCAAATCCTTATGTCCTGCAATAATTTGCCTACAGGAAACACACTTAAAAGAAAATGACAAAATTAACATAAAACACTACTCAATATACAACCACATAAACAAATTATCATGCAAAGCCACCGGTGGATCATCAATACTGATAAACGAAAACATTCCACACAGCAAAGTGAACTTAAAAACAAATATGCAAGCTGTTGCAATAACTGCAACACTACACAAAACAGTAACCCTATGCTCACTCTATATACCACCAAATGAAACAATAAACGAAACAGAATTAAACAATATAATCAAACAACTACCTAAACCTTTTCTACTGTTGGGAGACTTCAATAGTCACAATATATGGTGGGGCAGTAAAAAAAACAACAAAAGAGGCCAAACCATAGAAAAAATAATTAACCAAAATGATCTATGCCTACTCAACAACAAAGAGAATACATATATGCACCCACCAACGGGAACCCTATCAGCAATCGATATAACACTATGTGACCCAACTATATACATGGATTATAGCTGGAGAACACATAAGGATACATGCGGAAGTGACCACTTCCCAATCATAATAGAAAACGAGAATCCCAAGCCAGAAGACAAAACACCCCGCTGGAATTTACAAAAGGCAAATTGGGAAAATTTCCAAAATACATGTCAATACAGATTAATACCTGAAGCGAATCCTGACTTAGAACACATCACATATTTCAGCAACACCCTACTCACAATAGCCGAGGAGAACATACCAAAAAGTTCCACTACTACAAAATATAACAAACCCTGGTACAATAAAGAATGCAAAGAAGCTATAAGAGCCAGACGTGCAAACCTAAGGAAATTCAAAAACAGTCCAACGAAAGAAAATTTGGACACCTATAAAAACAGCAAAGCCAAAGCACGGAAAACTATCAAAGAATCAAAACGGAACTCGTGGAAAGACTATGTAACAAAAATTAATCAAAACACAAAACCCAAAAAAGTATGGGAGATGGTCAGAAAAATAGCAGGAAAAAATACAAAGAACCCTATTAAACACCTTATATGCGACAACACAAAGATTACCGACAAACAAAATATCGCAAATAAATTAGCAGAACAATTCTCAATGAACTCATCATCAAAAAACCAAAATAAAAAATTCCAAGCTATAAAGAAAAATGAAGAAAAAATAAAAATAAACTTCAAATCAAAAAATGAAGAAAACTACAATCAATTATTCAACAGTGCAGAACTAGAGGAGGCAATAAACAAATCTCCCGATACAGCAGTCGGCCCCGACGAGATCCATTATCAATTCCTCAAAAAACTACCAAAACCATCACTGGACTACTTATTACAAATTTACAATGAGATATGGATAACTAACAACATTCCAAAAAACTGGAAGCAGGCAACAGTAATCCCAATACCCAAACCAAAAAAAGACCATACAAACCCAACAAACTACCGACCCATTGCACTAACTAGTTGTTTGTGCAAAACTTTTGAGAGAATGATTAACGAAAGGTTAAATTGGTACTTGGAAAGCAAAAATCTAATTACAGAAAGCCAGTCGGGTTTCAGGAAAAATAGAAGCCCCACCGATCACTTAATAAAACTGGAAACACGCATAAGAGAAGCATTTGCAAAAAAAGAACATCTAATAGCAATTTTTTTTGACATGCAAAAGGTGTATGACACCGCTTGGAAATACGGAATCCAAAAAGACCTGTATGAACTAGGACTTAGGGGTAGAATGCCAGAAATTATCAGAAATTTCTTAACAAATAGAAACTTCCAAGTACGGATGGACAACACTTATTCAGTCCAAAAAGATCAAGAAATGGGGGTCCCCCAAGGCAGTATCCTGTCTGTCACCCTCTTCAACATTAAAATAAACAATATCATAAAAAACATAGACCCAGGAATTGAAAACGCCCTATACGTGGACGACCTACTTATATACTACCAATCTAAATATATACAAACAGCCGAACGCAAACTACAACTCTGTCTGAATAAAATAAACAAATGGGCCATAGAAAATGGATTTACATTCTCAGAGGAAAAAACTAAATGCATCCACTTTTGCAAATTACGAAAATTCCACCACGACCCCAACCTGAAACTGGATAACAAGAACATCCCACTCACCGACCAACATAAATATTTAGGTATTATATTCGATAAAAAATTGAACTTTATACCGCATATAAAATATTTAAAAGCAAAATGCCAAAAGACAATGCAATTGATCAAAGTCCTAGCACACACCGATTGGGGTGCAGACAAAGTCACATTATTGAAATTATACCAAACTCTAATCAGATCTAAAATGGACTATGGATGCTTCATCTATGGAGCAGCAAGGAAGTCCTACATAAAAGAACTAAATACAATCCATCATCAAGGATTAAGATTAGCCTTGGGAGCATTTAGAACCTCTCCAGTAGAAAGCCTCTATATAGAGGCCCATGAGCCTCCACTGATTCTAAGACGACAGAAGTTAGCGCTACAATATTACCTAAAGCTGGTATCGTGTCCAACAAATCCTGCATACCAATGTACCCTCCACCCACAATACACACATCTCTTCAACAAGAAAGAAAATATCATCAAGCCCTACAGCCTCCGGATAAAAAACCTTCTCACAGAAGCCCAAATGGACATTACAAAAATACATAAATATAACAAATCAAAAACTCCACCCTGGATGATCAAACAACCACACATAATATTAAAATTAAATAAATATCCCAAAACGAAAACCCACCCATCAACCTTCCATGAAGAACTACTTATCATCCAGAATACATACAAAGAATATACACAAATTTACACTGACGGATCAAAAGATGGAGATAAAGTAGGATGCGCAGCCATCCACAAAAAAATAAAACTAAAGAAAAGGCTCCCAAACGAATCTTCTATTTTCAGCGCAGAAGCAACAGCCATAGATTCGGCACTGAATATAATAACCAATGATGACCATCAAAAATATATCATATTTACTGACTCACTTTCAATACTCATATCTCTAAAAGAAAAAAAAATGACAAACCCACTTATTACAAAATTGCTAAACAAAATAGATGCCATAACCATGAAAAAAAACATTATCTTTTGCTGGATACCAAGCCATATCGGCATATACATGAATGAACAAGCAGATAAGGCAGCAAAGGAAACTCTGCAACAAAACCACATAAGTGGAAAAATCCCCTATACAGACCTAAAGACTAAAATAAACACATTTTTGAAGAGAAAATGGCAAGAAAACTGGAGCTCATGCACCAAAAACAAACTATTCCAAATAACACCAAATATTGGAACGAGAAACACCAAAAAGTTAACAAGAAAGGAAGAGGTAGTAATGACCAGACTGCGAATAGGTCACACTCACATCACCCACTCACATCTACTAAAAGGGGAGGAGACACCAAACTGTATAACGTGTCAAGAACCCTACACAATACACCATATACTGACAAACTGCATTGACCTTGAACAAATCCGAACAAAGTATTACCAAGAAAAAAATCTGAAAACAATATTAAACAAGATTGATCCCCAAAAAATTATCAATTTTCTGAAAGAAACTAAAATATACTCAAAAATATAAGGAAAGACCCCCCCCCCAAAAAAAAAGAAAAACCTTAAGAAGAACAAACCAATATTTAACACAACATAACGAACTTTTCGGCATTAAATGACCCCAAAGTGGTTGATATGCCGTAAAACAGAACAAACAAACAAACAAACAAACTTTTGCAGTATGCAACCCGTTCTAAAATAGTAACGTCATGTAGATACCCATTGCTATCAGGGAAGATAGGAGGTTGTCTATTATGCACTTTCAACTATTTTAACACAGAAAGAATATCGTATTCTTTTAAATCTTGCTTGGATATCCTTTGTAAATATAGCAGGATCCGTATTCTGCATATGTACCAAAACATAGCTACACCGACGCAGCAAATCGAGATTGCATAGAACGGAGATAAAGATGGCCCTAGCTTCGCTCAGGCGTGGTAAAACACGACATTTTTAATAACTGCTTTTGAATAACACTGCGGATAAACACCAATACCGTCAAGCAATTGCCTCAAAACAGCAGTGCCTTCCAGTGCCTCCTCTATTATTGGCATTGACTACCTTAAAAGAGCGCGTACAATTATGGATGACGATGCCCCCTACAAGATACCTTATAATCAAAACAGGATATTTGCCCGCCAGTGCCCGCTTTTGTCAAAATGTGATAGTACCCATCTGAAAAGAGCACTAGTCACCAGTTACTGCCAGCCAATGTAATAACACCCACCGATCAACAGTTCCCATTACTGAATGGCAGTGCGATTTCATTTCACAGCAGTTCAATGGGGACCGACACTGGTCCCGATCGATAGAGACCCCATTGGACGATAATTGCAGAGGACATCATTGCCCACAAATAACCGCCTTATAACGTAAATGATCACCAGTTCTCGCCATTGAAGATATACAATTTAATTTCGGAGCAATCCAATGGAGGTCAGTACTGACTATGGTTGCCAGTGACTTACAGTGAACGCAGGGAACTAAATGTGACAGTTATAAAATCAGCCAGTTTCAACCAGTAACAGACAGCAGTAAGCCAGATTTTCATTTGGTCAACGGCCGCAGTACCGGTTATTTTCCAGGCCCCAGAGTGGCCGCCACTAACAACCGTAGTTTAGCATTTTCCAGGGGGGTGGTCCTTACCGAATTTCTTAATTTGTGTCATACTTCCGCCGAGTAATGTCGGTACGTAGGTCCTGCTATTAATCAATATAATGTGATACAACAAAAAGCGGCGCAATTCTAACCAGGGAATTAATTTTACACGTCCTAGGAGGGGTATTTTGTCGCTTCCAAATAATAATGTTTTGTGGCTTATATCCACATGTCAATATTTCGATCACACACACATCGTAACTGGTCAACCTTTAACAAGATAAATTAAACACATTGTAATCTCTACATTATTCTAGGATGACTACGCGTCTATCTCTGATTAGCAAATAATTGATTCTCGGAAAACGATAAATTACCCGTATAAATGAATATAGTTTATATCACCTCTTCGAGCAGTATTGGTACACTACCTTTCTATACCAATATTTATATTTACCTACAAGAACAACCTCTTGACTTTCGTTCTCTACCTTTATTATTTGCATGAGAGTAAGTACTAAGGAAAAATGTCCGAATAATACGGACTACTGTCCTCATTTTCAGTGTTATTTGCGCAACAAAGATTCAATTCTCAGATTCAATAACGCCAACAGAATTACAATTACGTCTTACTTACTAAATCTTTGCATGTCATGGTCATAAATGCATTGAATGTCATGGTCATAAATGCATTGGATGTCATGGTCATAAATGCATTGGATATCATGGTCATAAATGCATTGGCTATCATGGTCATAAATGCATTGGATATCATGGTCATAAATGCATTGGATGTCATGGTCATAAATGCATTGGATGTCATGGTCATAAATGCATTGGATGTCATGGTCATAAATGCATTGGATGTCATGGTCATAAATGCATTGGATGTCATGGTCATAAATGCATTGGATGTCATGGTCATAAATGCATTGGATGTCATGGTCATAAATGCATTGGATGTCATGGTCATAAATGCATTGGATATCATGGTCATAAATGCATTGGATGTCATGGTCATAAATGCATTGGATGTCATGGTCATAAATGCATTGGATATCATGGTAATAAATGCATTGGAATGTCATGGTAATAAATGCATTGGAATGTCATGGTAATAAATGCATTGGAATGTCATGGTCATAAATGCATTGGAATGTCATGGTCATAAATGCATTGGAATGTCATGGTCATAAATGCATTGGAATGTCATGGCTTTTAGATTAAAATCGTCTGATAACTCGACTGTAGCAGGTTTGTTGACATTAAAATTGATTTTGTGTAAATCGAAAATGGATATATACTTTTCGAATTTAACATATATAATGTATCATGTATGCATATAAAGTGTTTTAGAGGCGATAAACTTTAAATTGCTATACGTCACCGACAAAAAATGTGTTATACCAATATATAATAAGAGATCGCGGCTGGAAGCCGTTTAGAACTCATTTAAAGTATAATATACAATACAAAAATTCCTAAGCGTTTTAGAAACGATCATAGACTAGATATTTGTTTAAATTTTTGGTACTGATATAACTACTGTTGTGATTTTATGTATTTCGATTAATGTGTTAATCAAATTTTGTTGTCCTAATGCTTTCACTATATATTTGCATCGCACAAAATATACATGCGAAAATAGTTTATAAATGTTACGTGAAAAAATATATCGTTTTTTTTTGTAATTAGCTTTAATTTAAAGTTAACTCTAAAAAGCGACTCCGTTTCTTACTTGGTTCCAGTCTCCAAGGATCTTCCTACCTCTTGTTGCTTAATATCTTGCTCTTATTCTATAACATTTCCATTAATGTTGATTCGTCGCTTTGTTTCACGTGCTCTATTTTCAATCGAACGTAATAAAGAAAAGGACAGAACGATTTGAATAATACATTTTAAACGTAGTAAAAAAGACAAAAAATAGTAAAAAGTAGATTACATCAAGGTAAACGTAGTGAAACACTCTTGATGTAAATACTGAAAATGGACAAATAAAATATATCTCCTCATAACATTTTATGTAGGTACATTAAATAATTATATATCTTAGATAAATTATGACCACTTTTTATTCCGCATTAGATTTGAGTTAGGTTACATTGCTTGAGTTAGGGTAAAGTCAGTTTGCTAATCAGATAAGTATATAATGAAATATAAAAAAAGATAAAACTGTAAATATTAGCTCGCCATTCCTTTGTCGCTCACTCAATTTGTTTACTGTTTTCCCTTTTAATCTACCACTAAAATAAGTTTTACTATATTTTGTCTTCCGCCTCTGATATCACGGTACCTTCCAGCCTGATAACTCCCCACGTAAATGAAATGCGGAAGATTTTGTGTAACTTAACAACCATTTATTTTCATAAGTTACTTTATATATATATATATATATATATATATATATATATATATATTATAAAGTATATGAATGTAATACACCCATTTTACTTTATTCTCATATTAAATAAAATTCTAAACATGAAATGGTCTAAATCCATTTACGAATAAAACATTACTTGCCACTAATACGAAACTAAAACTAACCGTAACATCCTTACAATGGTGTTACGAACATAATATAAATATAGATACCAATTTAAAAAAAATCATTTTACAAAAAAAATCAATCATTGGGAAATAAAGGAATTTAGGAACCCAACAAATGGGATATATTTTTTTTTCTTTTTTTAAGTGGCTTACGGTTCCCCGAAGAAACTTCACATATCTCTGATCTTAAATAAGAACACGAAAATTAGGCGATACATTAATATTTAAATGGGCTTTTCCGCAACCACAACCAAGGTAAAAGTTTCTCGCATGTTTTCTGTTAGGGACCCCCCTTTTTTTCTTTCTATACAAAAATGGTACATAGTCAAAACTGTTTATTCATAAAGTCTAAAGAAATACTGGTTTTTGAAAAAAATTCAAACGATATAATGCTTGAAATTGTCGAACTGGACATTGAAATAATTGTAACATAAAATGAAGTACACTTTTTGTTGCCATCAACACCTTGTCTTGAATTCTTGATTTTTGCACACACAGTATATTAATTCCCAATTATGAAATGTGATAATTTTGTAGCTTAATCCTAAAGTCAACCTTTTTTTTGCTTAAAACCTATTGGTATATGAAAATCTACTGAATTACACGAACTCAGTATATTACATATAAGTATATATATATATATATATATATATATATATTATATGTAATATACTGAGTTATATATATTTATATATATATATATATATATATATATATATAATCACTTACACAACACTGATAAAAACCGAAGGATCAGTCGAAAAGTTTATAATTTAAAAAAAAATATTTTGTATTCCTGCATACAACTAAGAGACAACGAATTATATATACATATACATATATATATTTAATCGAAAATACCACGTTTATAAATGTAGATACACTCATTTCCTTGGAGTTAATTTGTATATGTAACCCCATTGCGTACGATTGTTTCGGCTCACAGTATTGGTAGATAATGATATAATCGTCCTTTAAATTATAAATTGCACAAGCCTGGGCTTCATCATCGCGTTATGAAAACCAATATTTCTATAATTATTTAAAACTTTTTCAACCCGCGAGTAGGACTTTTCCAGTTAATAAAGTCGTGATTTGCTATTGAGCTATCTTTACGTAGACTTTGTGTTATTCCTTCATATGTAATCAGTGACCCGTGTGGTTAAAATACATATAAACATAATAGCTATATAGCTGTGTGTATGCGTATATGTATATACAGGGCAGAAACGCTAAATTGGCAGTTTCATGTCTCAAACTAAACACCTTGATAAAAAAGGGATAGTAAAAGATGCTTATATGTATTACACTGTTTCATTAAATAATAATTAAAAACATTTTATTCTATGTGTCAACCTTCTGGGGCCACAACTTGCTGGATACGAGCCATAGAAGAACAGCAGGTTTGGCTGCTGATGCCTTTTTGATAGGGCAGAATTCTGGCATTATGGAGGTTATCATCTAGGTCACACTGTTATGTGGGCTAGCATTAGAGACAATCTTACCATCGCCTTATAACCAATAGTCGCAAAGCTACAAACCTGACGAGCTAGAGAGCCAGATATTTAAGGACAAAAAAGCGGACACTCTCTCTCTCTCTCTTTCTCTCTATCTATCTATCTATCTCTCTCTCTCTCTATCTATCTATCTATCTCTCTCTCTTCAAGAAAGTATGCATGAGCTGGTGTAGAGTCTTGGATGGACATATCTTAATTGACATCATACTTCTTCTTAATCCAGGGTAGAAGAACTTCCCCAATAATCGTTCGATATTCAGCACGTATTGACCTTCAGGTCTACTTCAATAAATTGAGATAGCAGGACTTTCCCATTAATAGCAACAGCTCCAAACATCATGACAGAAGCAGGATGTTTACTCTGCATGATTAGGGGCACACCCGAATAATCATTAGCAATAACTCTCGAGTTTCTACTGTTTGGAACTTCGTCTAGTACAAACTTTTTCTCGTGCAAAAAAAGTAAAATACGGTACCACCATAGTGGTTCAGGTGATGGCGTAGCTAGGGTTTTATCTCTTGACAAATGGTTTACATTTCGCAGTAAGAATATTACGACGTTGTCTGCAATATGACTTCATCCAAAGATCTTTTCTTACTGTATTAGAAATTATCATTTCGGTCACATTCTGCTTTTTCGCCAGTTTAGTTATTGACTTTGATGACTTTGCAGCAATGGACCGTTTCAAGCCACTGAGAGACCTTCGGGTGTGGATTTTTCACTTCTCCGGCTGTGAGTCTTCCGTTGGATATGTTTACCTTTCCTGAAGTTCGTAAAACACGGACAAAACACGTAGGAGCATAGCCACAGCCTCTGATCATTTCAGACATCTTATGCCCGGCGCGAAACAATTCAGGGATGACCATTCTATGGTAAAACCCTACACTCATATTCAAGTTTTTACTATTCGTAGGTAACTAATCTGGAAAATCAGATTATAATGAGTGCAGCAACTAACATTTCAGATTGATAATGTCGTTTTAAAATACCTAAATTGCGGATTAAAATTAGTACCAATTTTATGGTTTACACCATACATATATATATATATATATATATATATATATATATATATATATATAATTTGTAGACAGCGAGAGGTCTTATCTTATTCGGATATATTCAAATCCAATTTTAATAGGCCATCTCTTACATTGTGCAACATTCATTTATATAATACATTTGATTTTCCATTCCATAACATTTTCCCACAACCCCATCCAGCCCATTTAGCTGTTAGCAAACTCCCTGTATGTCTGAATGACATTGGCAAATCTCAGATTCTTACATTGAACCAACTGAATTGTTGTTAACGATACAACACAATACTAGATTTATTCGATAAGTAATGAAATAGAACAGTGAAATCCGATTAATTTTCGTAGATAAACCGATGCTATTCATAGAAGACCACTTGGGCACATGGATTCTTGAAACTGTGTAGGGAATGGCATTATCGAGCCATGTCGAAAGCGAATTTCTTCTGTATATTAGATTTCGCAATCGTTTCCGAACGATGCCGTTTCTTTTTATTGATAGGGGTCGACACTAAATTGGTGGATGCAGCAACTGAAATTCATCTGAAGAGCCGGAGTTTTAGTCTTGTTATGTTTTTATGATATCTACGCGAGGCCATATTAAATGTCCTTGGAGGAAAAGAGAGAAATTTTAAGGGTGGGGTAGAAGAAAACTTTGGATAAGTTGTTTAAGCCAACAAGGTAGATGGAAGTCGTAATACTAACACAGGGCTAATGTCCAATAAAAAGGGAAATGTAACAGCGGCTAGAAAGAGTAATGAAGAGGCAACGCATAGGATTTAAAAGGGGGAAAATAAAGGGTCTCAAACAATAAAATAGGTTAATGCAGTTGAAAGGCAAGACGGAAGGAACAAAACATGTGCAAGAAAGAGACACAGAATAAACGGGGGGGAGTTTAAAAACGCGTGCAGGAAAATACGTAGCAAGAAGTATTTAAAAAAATGCAATGCAAAGAAATGAAGGATTGAATGAAATAAAAATGGGAAAATAAGGTTTGTAAAACAAATCAAAAAGCCAATGCATCGAAAAGTAATGGAGATGTAAGAATTAAAGGGACAATACGTTTTGAAATAACATTGATAGAAAGAAATTAAAGGGCAAAATCATAAGGTAAATATTACCAAGGCTGAAAAAAAAACACTAATAAGGCAAGTATAGCTGAGAAGAGACCAAAAATGAGTAAACGGGAGAAAAACTTATAGGAAATGGAGATGAGAAAATACGAATATAAGAAGAGTTTTAGTGAAAAAAAAACATTTAAAACAAACGAAGCTAACACGGAAGATTGAGAGGGTAACCATATATCGAAAATACAGAAATGGGGACAAGAGAATTGGAAAAAGACAAAAACGGTTTAAGTTAAGGAAAATAAAGTGTTACTAACAAGAAGTGCATACGAAAATAAGACGCGTTGCAAATTATAGAATCAGAGGGGGGTAAGGAATATTTTTTAAAAGGGAAAATTTAGCGAACGAAAATAGTTGAAAGAAATCTGATGGACAAGAAGAAGAGAAAACTGTTTAAGAAGGGAATGTTAAAAAAATAAAAAACACAGGAAAGATGCGATGTATTAGAAAACATAAAAACAGGCTAAATCAATGCAATTAAAGGGAACCAAAAACAATGAAGCAGAGACGAAACGTTCCGGAAATGGAAACAAAAACGACTTCGTAGTAAAAAAAACAAACTTATTTGTAACTGGAATTCAAAGAAATTTAATCCTATCTCAAACCAAAAAACAAACATGAACAAACGAAATAAATCTTTAAAAATAATTATTAAAAATGCGATAAAAGAAGAAATAAATACCGTTTTTTTCATACGTGTTGATGTTTCTCTGTCACGTGTTCATTGCATGTTTTTTCTTTGCTTTTGCAAATCTATAAACATGAATCACCACCGGAAACTATAAAAGAATCTCATTCGTGTCTTTTTCTAACAAGATTCAGAACTCGATCGAACATTAACTTCTAAGATCTGTCACTTCGGGACATTGACTTTCTCTTAATTATTCTCTAACGGTGTGAATATGCCCAAGCTGTTTCGAATTGCTGCAAGGGAGGGTGTGATAAATGTGACAGTTGCAAAAGAATTGCGTATGCGAATGACAGGCGGACATAAAGAAGCAGCTGACACACATAATTCTGTCGAAAGTTCCGGCTCCAATGTCGTAAACCGTATTCTCCGAACATGACTCATTCCGCGTTAGATCTTTATCGAAAAATGCAAGCTTTTACACCCTAACATGCATTTCACGCGTTCTCTATATTAACCACTATATATATATATATATATATATATATATATATATATATATATATATATATATATATAGAGAGAGAGAGAGAGAGAGCCGACAAAAAGAAAGTATGCACTTGTCAAGCAATTGTAACTGTTTAAACAACCTATACCTCATTTGATTTGCCTTTTACTCCTCTATAATTTTACATGTTCATATTTGACTTTCAATTGAAAAACCCTAGTGTTCAAGTTAATTTCAAAACGTAGCTTCCAATCGAAAAGTGAAGAAAACACTCCGCGGCAACAAATGAGCTTAAAACTAGCTTAAAATATTCACCTTTTAGCACCCTTAATCTTGAAATCACCACTTTTTACCATTTCTAATCGTAATTGTTGTTCCTAGGTTATACACCTTAACATTTAATCCATGTACATCGAGTCACTCTTAGTGATCGTCCGCAGCTCATTAATCTCAACCTATCTTGTTTATCGAATCGGGAAATCGGCTGCAGATTGAAATATGATGCGAAAACTGAACAGATGACTGTGCAATAGAACTAAAACACCAGCAGTGTCCGTGATACCCATAGATCTAGTCGTCCAAGTGTTACTTCCTACATGGAAGACAATGCTATCGAGAACCGCATCCTCAGAAACAGATTTGAAATGGCTTCCCTAATCAAACAACAGTGTAATCTTGTTGAAAAATGGTGTCTTCTACAGTAAGTTATAAGTTGAAGGAATTTAATTTGTGAGGCTGTGTTGCAGGACGCAAGCCAATGATTTCTGTAAAGAACAGAAACGCCGTCAGAACTTCAGATAAAATGGAGATCATGACTCTTCATATTGGTGGAAGGTCATTTTTAGCGAAGGAAGCAATTTAATGGACTAGGCAGTGATGGTAGGCAGTACTTCCGTCGAAGGGAAAACGAAGAATTTAATCGTAGGTGCCCAGTTTCAACGCTCGAAGATGGTGGAAGTTCAGTTTATGTGTGTGGCGTTATTAGTGGCAATGGTCCAAGGTCAATAGTCGGCTTGTATGGTCGACTTAATTCGACCAACTACATTAATATGCTGACTGAGCATTTTCAACCCTACTTTGTCCATAAGTTGGATGATATTCCCATCTTCATGCAGGATAATACTGCCATTCACAAAGCTGGCAATGTCAACATGTTCTTTGAAGAGTATGATATTCCGTGTTTGGGCTGGCCTGCACAATCTCTAGAACTTAATTCTATCAAAACGTTTGGCATTATATCAAGTAACTACTACGCAATGATAAAATTTCAAATCTAAAAAAACTTTGGACAAAAATTTAAGAGAAGTAAGGTGCCCTGTCACCAGATTATTGCCGAAAACTAATTCAAGAGAATGCCCCAAATTTTGCAAGGTGTCAAATTGCAGAAGTGCTATGCTACCAAAATAACTAGTTCATTGTGTTCATTTTGTATTTCTATTGAATTAATGTTACATTTAAATAACATTTTTCTATTTTGCGGAGTTTCTGTTTGCCTTCTCGATTAAAAGTTAATTTTTTTTTTTAAATTGACGTTAACACTGGGTTATTTCAATTAAAAGTCAAATATGAACAGGGAAAATATACAGGTGAAACAGGCGTATGAAATGGGTAAAGCTTGTTTTAACAATCAGTTTATCTAAAATTTGCAGTTTCGGAAAAAATGACAAGTGCAGACTTTTATTTTGGCAGCACGGTATATATATGATATTTATGTGTGTCTAATGTGTGTGTGTGTAAAATATATGTATATATGTGCATGTGTGTATGTAATATGGGTGTGTATTATATATATATATATATATATATATGCGCCTGTGTCTATTATATATATGTGTGTATATAATATGTATATATGTATGTATCTATGTTTATATATATATATATATATATATATATGTATGTTTGTATATGATATGAAGATATACATAGGTATATGTGCATATTTATTATGTATATCTATATATGTGTATATAATATGTATATGTGTGTTATATGTATTTAAATCTTAATAATTATGAAACTTTGTGGACCGCCAGGGAGTTCTCGATTGCTTGAATCTTATATACAGGTAAAGTCGGGCAAGTTTCTTTTGTAAATTTTATTGTGTGTATATATATATATATATATATATATATATATACACACACACAATTTGCACCCATACACACATATATATGAATGTTTCAAAAGTAAGATAAATTAAATTATATATATATATATATATATATATATATAATTTTTACCCATACACATATATATATCAGTGTTTCGAAAGTAAGATAAAATTAAATAATATATATATATATATATATATATATATATATATATATATATATATATATATATATATATATGATGTATTTAATTTATATTATTTGGAAACAGTTACAAACATATGTTTTGGTGTATGCGCGCAAATCCAATTATGTCATATTCAAATTAATATAAGACACTTGCCTGATTTTACTTTAAGTAATCGCCGGATTCAATGCCTTAACTAATACATACCTGTCTTAATACATTACTAATCTAATAGGTAATTGCTTTGATTTTATTTGCAGCTGATATCACCTAAATCAGTTTGTTTTTTAAACTTTTGAAATTGTTACTACATATGTGATACAATATAATAATCAATATAGAATTGCTTCCATACGACAGCAAAATCTGCATGAATTGAAATTTCACCGGAATAAAAACGTAACAAACGACAGTATGTAAAGCCTTTATCCCAGGGAATTAAGCAAATATCAAACTACACAACTCGTTATATCTTTAATTTATTCGTAAAAACATTTTATTTTATTTCTCTGGTGAGATGTTTTCGTTTTCTATGTAGATTCATACGTATTGTACGCACTTCAGTTTAAGAGGTTTTCATTTTTGTCTTTGTTTTTAACTTCACCGATTGCGATGTCAGATATAATTAGCGTTTGCATGGGATTCATGAAGAACTTTAATCTTTAGCAAGCAGGCGAATCTTATGCGTTGCTATAATAACAGTTTCCTTATCGCTCAAGAAAACCATCTCGTCCTACTATCTGGAAAATTCTGGTCTAGTTTACAATTACATTTACAAATATAATCTTTGTTAATCTTAAACAATTAAATGTTTTTGTAAATATATTTTTTAAATGTCATTTTATCTCCTGTTAGTTCATTTCAATAGTCTCCAGTTGATAAAACAAAAAACAGTATTCAGTATGAACCTAAAAGTGTTTTTTTTTATCTACGCAAGAAAAATATATAGTACATACTCATGTAAACGTATTATTCTCATTTGTTTCATTTTCCTTTGGTCGAATTTCTCAGAAATCCAGGGATCCCCCCATTCCCGGAGCTAACACCTGATTTCTATACGAGATATTCGAATATTCCATTAATGTTATTTATTAAATAAACATTGGCTTAGTAAAAACTTTAGAACATAAGTTTCTTTCTCCACTCGACCCTTTTAATATAATAATATTTTTTATAGTCTCTTGGTCTTACTGTATTCGAAGACAAGGAGTTTCTTTGTGCTGTTCATTAAGATTACATCTCTTGGAGAAGGTGCACCATTCTTTGTGTTGGTAAGTTATACCAAGAAGTTACTTGTGGCGAAAATTCTTTGTGATTTTTAATGTCATTCAAGGAAAATCATCAGTAGGCATTACAATTTTCTCTCCAATCGGTTTCAAGTTTCTCTCTTGTTTTACTTTTCTTATCACTTTGCTTTTTCTGGGGATGGGACATTCTACCGGATGCCAAATATTCTTCCATTATTTTAGTTACTCCAACCGAGAGATCTTTTTTTTAGATTCTTTAAGTAATATTGTTTATATTTCTTTTGCTTTTAGAAATTCTTTTTCATTAGCCCGGTTGCTTCTATAGTGGCTGATATAATTGATACCTTAAGATTCCAGTTTCTTTCTTGTTATGTGTGTGTGTGTGTGTGTGTTGAATGTAATATTGCTGGGATAGAATTCCAACAGAGTGCTCGATTACCCATAAAAGCGCGCAGTAACTTAATGGCATTTAAGATCACTACAGCATCGGTGCCGTCAGTTACAAATCCAAGTTGTCGCCTGTGTCGTACTCTCCTCAGCCTTTGTTATCTGTTTACGTGCAAAGGTTAACATGATGTAAGAAGTATTCTCAAAGATAGTTTTTTCGGGGAGAGAGAAAAATAGAATGCCGGTTACATTTGTTTGGATTTGAAGTCGACAGTACTGATACTTTATCGAGTTTCTGTAACCAACCAACCCACACTCATAGACTCACATATCTCTATATATAATTATTTTTTTTAAAAAAGTAATAAAATATAAGACAAGAATACACTACGAATTCAAGTCCGATAGTTTGAATAAGAATAAATTAGCAGAAAAACATCCATCGAATATAAAATTCAAGGTGTAACGTAACTCTTATATTATTATTCGATCCATACATTATAAAGTGTAAAATAGTAGTATAGTTTGCAATATTAATGAGATAATATTAATGCTCTGTGACAGGTTGACATAGTTACCCATACCAACTGTTTTAAAACAAAACTTATCAAGAGTTTTAGAGCATATTCTTTCGAAAGATTTAGTCAGAGCATAAACAGTAATTTATGCATCTTATTTGTGTATAAATCGATATTATTCGAAATATTACTTTATTCAATTAAAGTTAAAAACCTGTTTACAATATCATTCTATACATACGATAAAGCTTAACACTTCAATGCCATTTTTGTGACAACTGTGTCTAACTTAGCACACGAGTAAAATGACTCATAAATGTTAGTTTCACATGTGTAGTGCACGCGCGTATATATATATATATATATATATATATATATATGTGTGTGTGTGTGTGTGTGTGTATATAAACAAATGTCTTTCGTTCTAAATATGTTATATTCCGATCAAGTACTTTACAGATTTATAAATGGCTTGTATACTCAGGTTTTGTTTTTAATTCTAATTCTTAAATCCAACTATTTATAAATCTAAAAGAATAACTGTTAAAGTTGCGTCTAATTCTTGACCAAACGTGAAAGTCTAGACGCCATATTCCAAATTGATTGAAATTAACTTAAGACAAACCATCCCTCTTATATATCGCTCAAGCATACGCGACATCTGTCGGCATTAAACTAATTTGCATATTGATTTAAAAACATAGGGCATTACATTCAACAATTAGTTGGATTTTAAGTTTTTAATTTTTGAGATAAGGCTTGGTTATTCCTATTATTTGGTTTCTTAGGACTAGTATTTCAAGAATGTTTCGATAGATATAACCGCTGCCATTCTTCACGTGCATCTTAAAGACTGGACGGAATTTCGAACGGAGCTTTTTATTTAATTCGAAGGTGTGGCGTGCTCTCGTACCGACAGGCATGACTGGATAGAGATCTTAACTAATAATTATGTTTCGCTTACTCAGACTGAGAATTGAACCTTCAACCCTTAAAAGAATATCCCTTTTCCAAGTGCTATTTTTTTTCCAAATAATCTAAGCACTGCGCCACGGTTTCTTGCAAGAAGCAAAATGATACGAATAGTTATATTTGAATGAAAATCCTGTTTCGCAATATCGTTTTATATGCTAGAATCATATTACACATGTTTTGTTTCAATGTTACCGTGTTTATACATACCTACTAGTTGCGCTCTTTGTATAAGTTGCAAGTGTAATAACGAACTGAATTCTTTTTCCTTTCTTTACGGGTATGTTTAAATGATGAATAAATCGGTATCGAACTCTGCAAAATATTAATGCTTAACTATATGTAGAAATTAAACATATTTAGTTTCCTGTTTACAACATAGTAATGACTGAAGTGTTTGTCTTCAGTTAATGTTTCAATTTGTTTAAAAGGTGAATTTAGTAACGATATAGCAAACCGAAAAATAGCAAGCCATTTATCCCTCCCCTCCCTATATATATATATATATATAAAATGAACTCATTTTTCACTCTGATTTTGACCTTAATAGGATTAAAAATTAAGACATTTCATGCAAATGTAATATGCACAAACTGCAGCACAATATCTAAGGTGTGTTATAGGCCTATTACCTCTCCGCTTCCTCGATAATCGTAGATTCCTATATTTTTTCTGCTAGGAAATCACTGTTAAAATCAATGGAGGTAGTAAACTCGTTTCTCTCTAATAAATTTCTCCTTCCCCCGCCACCACTTTACACTGTTGCGGGATCGTTCACAAGGGACAATTACGAAAGAGCACCGGTTTGTAGTTGTTTAAAAAAAAATTTGCAATGGACTTAACCGAATCGAAGTGTTATTTATGCCATTTTTTTTTCGCTTTTCGCTGTGTTTTTGTTTTAGTTTCCCTTTAAAAGAAGTTGTACGTTTGTTTACGATTTTGTTTTGGTTTCGCCGATTTTGGACAGAAGTTTACCATCGTTTTTTTTTATTTAAACAGGGTTATTACTTCGCTTATTCTAAACTTTAACCCCCCCCTTACACACACACACACACACACACAAACAACCGGGAAACGTCGGGTACCCTCGCTATTCTAATAATAAAATTAAAAATTAACTTTCTTTTGAATAACAGAAAAACATTTTTGTATGCTAAATTTCGCTACATATTTCTTTGAAACACTAGAGATAAAAATCTTTCAGCTTAACTTTGCGAATGTATTTTTGTTGTTGAAGATAATTAAATCATCTTTACTAAGAATTTTCTTTTGTAATCTGACACTGATCTTAAAATAATTGAATAACTCGGTTTGTGATGTTACGAAATGTACATTTTTCTATTTCACTTTTTGTATTCTTTGTTTGCGAGTTATGAAACGGCAACAGTCTATATACAGGGATGATTCAATATTCAATAAACTTTAAAACATATATTTATTTTGTAGACTATTTAAATAGATTATAATATACGCTGATTGGAAGAAGAAAATTATATGAAATAGGAGATAAGAATTGCAACAGAAATAAAATCACAAATACATAATTAAAACTGAAGGAACATATTTCAGTTAATTTGTTCGATCATATTCCTCTGGGATTAAAAAGTTTTATTAAGATCTCAATATGGTATACATTGAAGCCCAGTAGGTAATCTAAGGGGAAAGCAAGAGTAATAGTGAAGTAAACACTGGCATGTCGCGCGTTGAGTACCTGACGAAAGGGAAAAATTGGTAGACTAGTCGTAGTAGTAAGCCGTATGTATGATGGTCTATTAAACAAACAAGGAACAGGTGATAAGATGTTTAAGGAAAAATGAAAACTTTGCAAAAAAAAAAAAAAAAAAAAGAATAATTTAAAAATGATAATCTGACTATTGAGCAACAGTCGAAACCATCCGTCATCATCTTTGTTAAAATCATTGTTAAAAGAATATTTTACGATGTGAGTTTAGAGATATTGAAAAATATTGGCCTTTCTGAAACATGCATTTATATACACATACAGTGATATCTATATATACAGTTTTGTATATCTATAAATAGTCACCTGTATTTTGTTTATGTCATATCACTGGCAAAAAGAAAAATACGGACAGAACATAAGCAAGAACGATCCATAAATTGACAAAAGAGAAGACATATTGTTATTTTGCTGCCCCTCTATCTTAGACGTGCTTTTTTAGGGACACCACATTTTTTATGGGTTTTAGATTGAGTGATTGCTAAGCGCCTGTAATTAAACGTTTTGCATTTGTCTTAAAATGTTTATTTTCAGCCTTGTTTTAACGGGCAGACTTTATTTTTAACAAGACATTATCCGTTTCTAAATCGATCCTGCTAGTATTGTCCCTTAGCATCTGAGCTAACAAACATTCTACGTATTAGGAGAAGAAATTAACATAACAGGCCCTTAATATTAGCCCGGGGCCACGACGTCTGCCAATCACTTTGTTCATTGTTAGCTAATGAGGTCGATATTGAATCTGTATGATTGGTCATGGACACCGCAGATGTTCATGACATCGATCACTATTGACTGATTTCCCGAACTCTCTCATCTTGGCTCGCGCGAAAAAAAATCTACTTTGCTCTTGAATTTCTATTGAATTTCCGTGAGTAGAGTATATTCCCAAGAACTAGGCGCCTGCAGAACGCTATATCATGTACTATTTTTCAGTTGAAGCCAGCCTCCTTGTTTTAAAGTTCAATATAAACTGATTGCTGCTGGGACTTCGTCTTAAATAATCAGATTTCGACCAGATTCAACAATCGCCTAAATCCTCGAAAGACCCGTCTTCCATCCACCTCAAACATAGAAATAAACGTTTTATATTCTACAAGCATTGTGATTAGTTAGGAATAAAAAAAAGAACGCTACATTTACTTCATGAAAAAGCAATTGTCTGTGTTTGCAGTGAAAGATTCATGTTTTGAAATTGCTCTCAAAGAGCATATGTTTCGCAACTACAAAAGTGTCTGGTTAATTAGCGCATGCGGAACAGAGCCATACTGGTCAATGATCATTTTAAGAAATGACAGAATCTTAATAGGCTCCCCAATGTTTAAAGGGATGCCTATATATTGGCTTTTTCTTAGCTTCAAAGTTTTTTTTTTAATTACGTTTAGATACTTATCGCTTTCCTTTTTTGCATATGTCTTACAGTTAATACCAGGTATGCTGCGTACTTCCCACATCCAAATTTGCAGTACGTCTTCAATAACATCTGTTTATTAACATAAACCAAGTTTCAGTTCAGCAGGATGCGTGTCAGTACTTGTTCGCGTGGCCGTCAGCAGGAAGAAGACTTGATTTTTATTTCAAATAGCGGATTTTATATACAGAACAATACTTTAGTCTTTCTGGTAGGTGAATACTGCATTCTCTATGTCGGGAATTAGAGTTGGTCACAGCCCCATCGTCAAACAGCAAAAACTCCTCAGGGAGAAGTTCTAGCTAGCTTTCCTATACACACACACACACTCATATATACGGGGGGAATCAAAGAAAACAGAACATTCAATTGTTGACATTTTGTTTTTTTTTGTCAACGGAGAAAAAAAAGGTCAAATACCCTAGTGTTTTGATGTGATGTTTTGAATATAATAAACTAATTATGACCAAAGTTTTATTTCATTCGCCAAAACACTGAGAAACGGAGCCTATTTAAAGTCGCGGCCCGTTTTTTCTGTCTCTCTCTCTCTCTCTCTATATATATATATATATATATATATATATATATATATATATATATATATATATATAGGAACACACAGGCCGTTTATCTAGCATATTCCATCCACTTGCATGTATTTGTATGCGTCATTCTCAAGCATTTTAGAATATAATCACATTGTATTAAGCTGGAGAAAATGTTCACCGAAAAGAATATTTCGGCTAATTTGTAGGCAAAAAATCAAAATCGATCCTCAAATTTGAAAACAGCTGTTCATTATAAAATCTATAATGTATAAATGTGTAGATTATTTCCACAAACAGTATTAAATAACCGCGTAAGCACACATACACAGTTCTCAATATAAACACGCACACATACACATATGCTTTTTTATTTTTCAAATTCTTTAAGATTAAACAAAAGTGTGAAAGCTGAATGGTAATTATAACATATATATCATAAATAATACAAATAAGCTCAAATCCTATGAGAAAACACAACCTTATTGTTTTGACAAATTATTTTACTGCTACAATAACCGTTTTGTCAGGATTGCAGCCCCGAAACACTCACCATGTCTAACGATACGTAAGAATTGTAATACGGCGATCCGATTTTAGTGGATGAAATTTTGATAGTCGCATTATTTACAATAGTGTTGCCATTATTTTTTAAATAATAAAACGGGCTCTCTTTATATGACGTATGCAACGTTCCAAAATTTTGTGCAATAAACACTTGGCTTTAGATTAGAGCGAGTTATTCTTTAAAATGACAATTAGTAATATATTTTGTTGATAAGCACAATATGTACATGGATTGATCGTAGTATTTTTGTAAGAGATATACGACTTAATCACATTGACACACCGGATCTAACTATGTAACCGACGTTAAGCAACGTTCAACCTGTGTGGTACTAGATTGGTGGCAATTCTGAGATACCAAGCGCTGTATATATCACTTTCAGTAGCTCCTGCATTTTGACATAAATTTTTCGCTAAAAATGTAATTTATGCATTCATTATGGAAACGGATTACTTTTTAGACAGTTTTTGATTGATTACATATAATCATCCTAACGCTCCCGAATGGCCGATAGAAACACAATCTCAGGATGTATGATATTCGCTTATTTGGAGCATCGATTCTTTTTTGCTGTTGAATCAGGCTGGTTTTGTACAAAATAGTTGAACTGGCTGCGCAAACTAGTTTCACTTTAAACAAAATTCCACCGACTGCCCTCTATAATCCATAGGATGATTTGATGCTCCTCATACGTTCGACAGATGAACATGATATGCGTATCCTTTAAAGAATGGGGAACTAAATCGCATGAAGTCAATGAAATTAAACGAAACTGGCTAGGTAAAATGTAACTTGGCATACCCAAGTACGATACCAACCCGACATACGAAGCGGATAAAAATGAGTACTTATTAAATATATTTTTTGTAGACACCTTTATATAATAAACTATAGGAATTGTATTGTTACTTTAACTTACTATATAAAGGATGGTCCATGACCATATCTTTCTATGAAACAAGACTTCGTATTTTTTTAGATTAATGTTCATAATTAAAGAAGTCATACGATTGTCTGATCGGACATTACAGACATTTAATACTGAAGCTGCCCTCTGGGGAAAGTGCCACTCAATTTGTACTCAGGTATTCTTCAAATCGACCCAGATATTTTTTAATCAAAGTTTTATAAATTAAATTTCCATCTCGTATGAATAGACATCGTCTCAATATAAGGAGTGACTACGCAATAATCTAATATTCCTACATTTGAATTTATAACTGCAGCACACACACACACACACACACACACACACATATATATATATATATATATATATATATATATATATATATATGAGAAATAAATGTTTTAAACAGAGATAAATGCATGAGTCGTATAAATAAAACAATAAGTGAACAAAATATAAGATATATAAAATATGTCTCCAAAAACTATAATGGGGATTTTCCTAGAAGAACTTTATACATTATCTGATTGGTTACGGAAATGCGTTTCAAGCTTAGAATAAACATTAAAATGATAAGATTCAGTGTAATTATATTTTTCATATTTATTTTCACCCTATATTCTGCATCATCTGCCTTTCTCCTCGTCATCCACTTCTTTTTTATCATCTGCATTACGATCTCTCTTTCTCAAAAATTATGTCCAGACTCTCTTTCCACAGCTATGACAAGCCTTTCTCTTGCTACAGCTGTTCAGCCCTTCTCTCTTCACAGCTGTCAAGCCTTTCTCCCTCCACAGTTATGTCCAGCCTTTCTCCCTCTACAGTTATGTCCAGCCTTTCTCCCTCTACAGTTATGTCCAGCCTTTCTCCCTCTACAGTTATGTCCAGCCTTTCTCCCTCTACAGTTATGTCCAGCCTTTCTCCCTCTACAGTTATGTCCAGCCTTTCTCCCTCTACAGTTATGTCCAGCCTTTCTCCCTCTACAGTTATGTCCAGCCTTTCTCCCTCTACAGTTATGTCCAATCTTTCTCCCTCTACAGTTATGTCTAGCCTTTCTCCCTCTACAGTTATGTCCAGCCTTTCTCCCTCTACAGTTATGTCCAGCCTTTCTCCCTCTACAGTTATGTCCAGCCTTTCTCCCTCTACAGTTATGTCCAGCCTTTCTCCCTCTACAGTTATGTCCAGCCTTTCTCCCTCTACAGTTATGTCCAGCCTTTCTCCCTCTACAGTTATGTCCAGCCTTTCTCCCTCTACAGTTATGTCCAGCCTTTCTCCCTCTACAGTTATGTCCAGCCTTTCTCCCTCTACAGTTATGTCCAGCCTTTCTCCCTCTACAGTTATGTCCAGCCTTTCTCCCTCTACAGTTATGTCCAGCCTTTCTCCCTCTACAGTTATGTCCAGCCTTTCTCCCTCTACAGTTATGTCCAGCCTTTCTCCCTCTACAGTTATGTCCAGCCTTTCTCCCTCTACTGTTATGTCCAGCCTTTCTCCCTCTACTGTTATGTCCAGCCTTTCTCCCTCTACTGTTATGTCCAGCCTTTCTCCCTCTATTGTTATGTCCAGCCTTTCTCCCTCTACAGTTATGTCCAGCCTTTCTCCCTCTACAGTTATGTCCAGCCTTTCTCCCTCTACAGTTATGTCCAGCCTTTCTCCCTCTACAGTTATGTCCAGCCTTTCTCCCTCTTCAGTTATGTCCAGCCTTTCTCCCTCTACAGTTATGTCCAGCCTTTCTCCCTCTACAGTTATGTCCAGCCTTTCTCCCTCTACAGTTATGTCCAGCCTTTCTCCCTCTACAGTTATGTCCAGCCTTTCTCCCTCTACAGTTATGTCCAGCCTTTCTCCCTCTACAGTTATGTCCAGCCTTTCTCCCTCTACAGTTATGTCCAGCCTTTCTCCCTCTACAGTTATGTCCAGCCTTTCTCCCTCTACAGTTATGTCCAGCCTTTCTCCCTCTACAGTTATGTCCAGCCTTTCTCCCTCTACAGTTATGTCCAGCCTTTCTCCCTCTACAGTTATGTCCAGCCTTTCTCCCTCTACAGTTATGTCCAGCCTTTCTCCCTCTACAGTTATGTCCAGCCTTTCTCCCTCTACAGTTATGTCCAGCCTTTCTCCCTCTACAGTTATGTCCAGCCTTTCTCCCTCTACAGTTATGTCCAGCCTTTCTCCCTCTACAGTTATGTCCAGCCTTTCTCCCTCTACAGTTATGTCCAGCCTTTCTCCCTCTACAGTTATGTCCAGCCTTTCTCCCTCTACAGTTATGTCCAGCCTTTCTCCCTCTACAGTTATGTCCAGCCTTTCTCCCTCTACAGTTATGTCCAGCCTTTCTCCCTCTACAGTTATGTCCAGCCTTTCTCCCTCTACAGTTATGTCCAGCCTTTCTCCCTCTACAGTTATGTCCAGCCTTTCTCCCTCTACAGTTATGTCCAGCCTTTCTCCCTCTACAGTTATGTCCAGCCTTTCTCCCTCTACAGTTATGTCCAGCCTTTCTCCCTCTACAGTTATGTCCAGCCTTTCTCCCTCTACAGTTATGTCCAGCCTTTCTCCCTCTACAGTTATGTCCAGCCTTTCTCCCTCTACAGTTATGTCCAGCCTTTCTCCCTCTACAGTTATGTCCAGCCTTTCTCCCTCTACAGTTATGTCCAGCCTTTCTCCCTCTACAGTTATGTCCAGCCTTTCTCCCTCTACAGTTATGTCCAGCCTTTCTCCCTCTACAGTTATGTCCAGCCTTTCTCCCTCTACAGTTATGTCCAGCCTTTCTCCCTCTACAGTTATGTCCAGCCTTTCTCCCTCTACAGTTATGTCCAGCCTTTCTCCCTCTACAGTTATGTCCAGCCTTTCTCCCTCTACAGTTATGTCCAGCCTTTCTCCCTCTACAGTTATGTCCAGCCTTTCTCCCTCTACAGTTATGTCCAGCCTTTCTCCCTCTACAGTTATGTCCAGCCTTTCTCCCTCTACAGTTATGTCCAGCCTTTCTCCCTCTACAGTTATGTCCAGCCTTTCTCCCTCTACAGTTATGTCCAGCCTTTCTCCCTCTACAGTTATGTCCAGCCTTTCTCTCTCTACAGTTATGTCCAGCCTTTCTCCCTCTACAGTTATGTCCAGCCTTTCTCCCTCTACAGTTATGTCCAGCCTTTCTCCCTCTACAGTTATGTCCAGCCTTTCTCCCTCTACAGTTATGTCCAGCCTTTCTCCCTCTACAGTTATGTCCAGCCTTTCTCCCTCTACAGTTATGTCCAGCCTTTCTCCCTCTACAGTTATGTCCAGCCTTTCTCCCTCTACAGTTATGTCCAGCCTTTCTCCCTCTACAGTTATGTCCAGCCTTTCTCCCTCTACAGTTATGTCCAGCCTTTCTCCCTCTACAGTTATGTCCAGCCTTTCTCCCTCTACAGTTATGTCCAGCCTTTCTCCCTCTACAGTTATGTCCAGCCTTTCTCCCTCTACAGTTATGTCCAGCCTTTCTCCCTCTACAGTTATGTCCAGCCTTTCTCCCTCTACAGTTATGTCCAGCCTTTCTCCCTCTACAGTTATGTCCAGCCTTTCTCCCTCTACAGTTATGTCCAGCCTTTCTCCCTCTACAGTTATGTCCAGCCTTTCTCCCTCTACAGTTATGTCCAGCCTTTCTCCCTCTACAGTTATGTCCAGCCTTTCTCCCTCTACAGTTATGTCCAGCCTTTCTCCCTCTACAGTTATGTCCAGCCTTTCTCCCTCTACAGTTATGTCCAGCCTTTCTCCCTCTACAGTTATGTCCAGCCTTTCTCCCTCTACAGTTATGTCCAGCCTTTCTCCCTCTACAGTTATGTCCAGCCTTTCTCCCTCTACAGTTATGTCCAGCCTTTCTCCCTCTACAGTTATGTCCAGCCTTTCTCCCTCTACAGTTATGTCCAGCCTTTCTCCCTCTACAGTTATGTCCAGCCTTTCTCCCTCTACAGTTATGTCCAGCCTTTCTCCCTCTACAGTTATGTCCAGCCTTTCTCCCTCTACAGTTATGTCCAGCCTTTCTCCCTCTACAGTTATGTCCAGCCTTTCTCCCTCCACAGTTATGTCCAGCCTTTCTCCCTCTACAGTTATGTCCAGCCTTTCTCCCTCTACAGTTATGTCCAGCCTTTCTCCCTCTACAGTTATGTCCAGCCTTTCTCCCTCTACAGTTATGTCCAGCCTTTCTCCCTCTACAGTTATGTCCAGCCTTTCTCCCTCTACAGTTATGTCCAGCCTTTCTCCCTCTACAGTTATGTCCAGCCTTTCTCCCTCTACAGTTATGTCCAGCCTTTCTCCCTCTACAGTTATGTCCAGCCTTTCTCCCTCTACAGTTATGTCCAGCCTTTCTCCCTCTACAGTTATGTCCAGCCTTTCTCCCTCTACAGTTATGTCCAGCCTTTCTCCCTCTACAGTTATGTCCAGCCTTTCTCCCTCTACAGTTATGTCCAGCCTTTCTCCCTCTACAGTTATGTCCAGCCTTTCTCCCTCTACAGTTATGTCCAGCCTTTCTCCCTCTACAGTTATGTCCAGCCTTTCTCCCTCTACAGTTATGTCCAGCCTTTCTCCCTCTACAGTTATGTCCAGCCTTTCTCCCTCTACAGTTATGTCCAGCCTTTCTCCCTCTACAGTTATGTCCAGCCTTTCTCCCTCTACAGTTATGTCCAGCCTTTCTCCCTCTACAGTTATGTCCAGCCTTTCTCCCTCTACAGTTATGTCCAGCCTTTCTCCCTCTACAGTTATGTCCAGCCTTTCTCCCTCTACAGTTACGTCGATCCCTTCCCTCTCTGTCAAGAGTCGTGTCGATCCCTTCTCCTCTCTGTCAAGAGTCATGTCGATCCCTTCTCCTCTCTGTCAAGAGTCATGTCGATCCCTTCTCCTCTCTGTCAAGAGTCATGTCGATCCCTTCTCCTCTCTGTCAAGAGTCATGTCGATCCCTTCTCCTCTCTGTCAAGAGTCATGTCGATCCCTTCTCCTCTCTGTCAAGAGTCATGTCGATCCCTTCTCCTCTCTGTCAAGAGTCATGTCGATCCCTTCTCCTCTCTGTCAAGAGTCATGTCGATCCCTTCTCCTCTCTGTCAAGAGTCATGTCGATCCCTTCTCCTCTCTGTCAAGAGTCATGTCGATCCCTTCTCTCTCTCTCTCTCTGCTAAGAGTCATGTCGATCCCTTCTCTCTCTCTGCTAAGAGTCATGTCGATCCCTTCTCTCTCTCTCTCTCTCTGCTAAGAGTCATGTCGATCCCTTCTCTCTCTCTCTCTCTCTCTGCTAAGAGTCATGTCGATCCCTTCTCTCTCTCTCTCTCTCTGTCAAGAGTCATGTCCATCCCTTCTCTCTCTCTCTCTCTCTCTCTGTCAAGAGTCATGTCCATCCCTTCTCTCTCTCTCTCTCTCTCTCTGTCAAGAGTCATGTCCATCCCTTCTCTCTCTCTCTCTCTCTCTCTCTCTCTCTGTCAAGAGTCATGTCCATCCCTTCTCTCTCTCTCTCTCTGTCAAGAGTCATGTCCATCCCTTCTCTCTCTCTCTCTCTCTCTCTCTCTCTCTCTGTCAAGAGTCATGTCCATCCCTTCTCTCTCTCTCTCTCTCTCTGTCAAGAGTCATGTCCATCCCTTCTCTCTCTCTCTCTCTCTCTCTCTGTCAAGAGTCATGTCCATCCCTTCTCTCTCTCTCTCTCTCTCTCTCTGTCAAGAGTCATGTCCATCCCTTCTCTCTCTCTCTCTCTCTCTCTCTCTGTCAAGAGTCATGTCCATCCCTTCTCTCTCTCTCTCTCTCTCTCTCTCTCTGTCAAGAGTCATGTCCATCCCTTCTCTCTCTCTCTCTCTCTGTCAAGAGTCATGTCCATCCCTTCTCTCTCTCTCTCTCTCTCTCTCTCTCTCTCTCTGTCAAGAGTCATGTCGATCCCTTCTCCTCTCTGTCAAGAGTCATGTCGATCCCTTCTCCTCTCTGTCAAGAGTCATGTCGATCCCTTCTCCTCTCTGTCAAGAGTCATGTCGATCCCTTCTCTCTCTCTCTCTCTCTGCTAAGAGTCATGTCGATCCCTTCTCTCTCTCTCTCTCTCTGCTAAGAGTCATGTCGATCCCTTCTCTCTCTCTCTCTCTCTGCTAAGAGTCATGTCGATCCCTTCTCTCTCTCTCTCTCTGCTAAGAGTCATGTCTATCCCTTCTCTCACTCTCTCTCTCTCTGCTAAGAGTCATGTCCATCCCTTCTCTCTCTCTCTCTCTCTCTCTCTCTGTCAAGAGTCATGTCCATCCCTTCTCTCTCTCTCTCTCTCTCTCTCTCTCTGTCAAGAGTCATGTCCATCCCTTCTCTCTCTCTCTCTCTCTCTCTCTGTCAAGAGTCATGTCCATCCCTTCTCTCTCTCTCTCTCTGTCAAGAGTCATGTCCATCCCTTCTCTCTCTCTCTCTCTCTCTCTCTCTGTCAAGAGTCATGTCCATCCCTTCTCTCTCTCTCTCTCTCTCTCTCTCTCTGTCAAGAGTCATGTCCATCCCTTCTCTCTCTCTCTCTCTCTCTCTCTCTGTCAAGAGTCATGTCCATCCCTTCTCTCTCTCTCTCTCTCTCTCTCTCTCTGTCAAGAGTCATGTCCATCCCTTCTCTCTCTCTCTCTCTCTCTCTCTCTCTGTCAAGAGTCATGTCCATCCCTTCTCTCTCTCTCTCTCTCTCTCTGTCAAGAGTCATGTCCATCCCTTCTCTCTCTCTCTCTCTCTCTCTGTCAAGAGTCATGTCCATCCCTTCTCTCTCTCTCTCTCAACCATCATGTCATGCCTCTTTTCATCTCTATCTTGTCAATTGTGCGCATCCTGTTTCTATCTATTTCTCCCTCTCTCTCTCTTGTCAGTTATGCCCATTCTTTCTATCTCGTTAATTATGTCTATCTTCTTTCCCTCTCTCGTCAGTTAAGTTCATCTTTTTTCTGCCTCTCTCGCCAATAATTCCAATACTCTTCGTTTTTCTCTTGTCAGTTATGTCTGTTTTCCATTTCTCGCTCGTCAATTATGAACATTCTCTGTCTTTATTGCGTCAATTGTGCCTACCCTCTTTGTCCCGCTCGTCAATTATGTGTATCTTCTATTTCTCGCTCGTCAATTATGTTCATGCTGTTTATTTTTCTCTCGTCAATTATGTTCATGCTCTTTCTTTCTCTCTCTCACGTAATTTATCTGTAGCCCTTTTCTATCTACCTCGTCAATGATGTCTATTTCATTTTCTATCTCGTCAATAATGTCCATCATTGTATTTACTCTCGTAAGTCTATCCATCCACGTTCTTTCACCATACTATTTCCATTCTATCTTTCTCGACAAGTATGTCTAGCCTCCTTTTCTCTCTTTTAGTTATGTCTATCTCTGTTGTCTCTCTATCTTTCTTGTCAATTATATTCATCATCTTTGTCTCTCTCTCCTGTTTATTATGTACATGATCTGTATTCCTCTATCTCATCAATTATGCCCATCCTATTTCTTTCTTTCCTTCCTGCCAATTAAGCTTTCTTTCATATCAATTAAGTACATCCCTTTTCGCTTTTTTTCTCTCGTCAATAGTGTCTATCCTCTTTTTCTCGTTCATTCACCTGTCAATTGTGGCCATCTCTTTTCTATCTCACCTGTCAAATGCCCATCCCATTTTCTCATTCTCCTGTCAATTATGTGCCCCCTTTCTCTCTCTCTTTCTCTCTCTCTCTCTCTCTCTGTTGTCAATTATGTCCGTCCTCTTTCTCTCTCTCTTGTTAATTTTGTCTATCACCTTTTTCTCTCTTGTAAATTATATCTATTCTCTTTTTCTCTCTTGTCAATTATGTCCATCCTCTCTTTCTCTCTCGTCAATTATATCTATCCTTTTTTCTTTGTTTCACTAATTATGGCTGTTTTCTTTCCCTCACTCTCGTGAGTTTTTTCTCGCCTTTCTCCCACTTTTGTCAATTATGTCCATTCTCTTTGCCTCTGTCTTTCAATTATATCTATCCATTAACTCCATGTTGTTTACTATGCCACCCCTCCCTTTGTTACAACTATGCGTATTTTTAGGGATTTCTATTTAAATGAGGTATTTTTGTGAAGAAGAGATTTTAGAGATAATTTTTTACTGAAAACTTTTTGGGTTCATGATAAAATGCGCGAGTGAGAAAAAATGTTATATGATAAATATAATCATAATAATGTGTGCAATAACATATTTATAGATATATTTTATATATATATATATATATATATATATATATTTAAAAATGGAAGTTTACATTAATAAAAAACAAATGTTTTGTCAATAGTTTGCAAGTCTTCTAGAGCAAGTGTAATCTTTTAGCAGATATATCTAAGAAGCTAAACATAAGGGTCGTGAATCACACGCCTCTGAAAAACGTAATGGAAATTTGTCAATTCGATTATATTTTATTGCATGTTATTAATTATAGCAAATATCATTTTGTTTTCATATAGAAATTTTAATGAGAGGGGTCAGGGATGTTTTAAAGACTAATTTTATACATAGGTTTAAGATGAGCATAACGTAATGAAAGGCTTAATGAGTTGTCTGGTTCTTCGTTTCTGTTTGCCTGAGTATGCTTATGACAGTGAATAGTGGAGATAACAGCAGTTCCAGGCCTATCAAAGGGGTGAAGGTGGAGCTGAGGATCTATCGTAGATTTTGGTTCAGCTATTTTGTTAATGACAAATATGGCGTCGTCTATCTACTTAAAATCATTAATGTATCATGTCCACGCCCTACCTCTCACTCTTTCTATTTATCTCGTTTTCTATTCTTATAAAATGTCTGCTTCTGCGGCTCAACCATCAATACATACCATCTTTTACTATCATAGTCTAATTTAGTTTTCCATGAGAAATAACGAATGGTAAGTTGTTTGTGCAAGAGTATATATATATATATATAATATATATATATATATATATATATATATATATATATATATATATATAAACTTTCAAATAATACTATATATAAATTAGATCATCCGGTAACATCTTGTTGTTCCCCCCCACTAATACCACATTGATTGTATATGGTATGTTCAATCATAGGGTATGTATTTCCAGTGTTCGGTGAAACCGAAGATATCGATGGCATATGAAACTAAACCATATTATCCATGCAGTTTATGTGATTTAAATATCAGTTCTTTCAAAAAACTTAATTAGTAAAATATAAGTTGTTAATTAGATAGCTTGCCTAAAAATAGCGGCTGAAAGCATTATTTTTTACTAAATTGTAGGGTATATATATATATATATATATATATATATACTAGACCACCCGTGACCCGTTGGGTCAGTACGTTATATTAGCTATGGAATTCATGTATGAGCGTGACACTTGTGGCATAAAGAAAATAGTTTTTTTTTACATAACAGAAGCATTTCTATGAAAGTATATTAAAATGAAAAAAGAATATAGATAGATTTCTATGAGTCGTTCTGTTTATTATAATTGTTATTTTTTTTTAAATTACAGTTACTGAATTATAAGTGGTTGGTCATACTTATAGGTAAATATGCACTGAACAGGTATCATAATCCTTATTATAGTTAAATTCAAATTTTGATATATCATCTTTTAAATGAAATTGTTAGTTGAAAGTACAGAATAATAAAAAAAAACACTCTCCACATGTTAATAATGGCTTTTTAAATAGAAAATGAAAATAAAATGTAACTTTTTTCATTTAATTTAAGCAAACATTCAGTACCCATTGTGTAAAATATTTAATTTGTATGTTAATAATAAGGTCAATAAAATTAAGACAATTCTTTTCTATTTACATTTTTTGTACAATTAATTTTTTTTAAAGAAAACTTTTGTTATCCTTTTGCTTAATTGAGACTTCTTATCAGGTTCTAAGTCTCTTATATCCAGATTAATTATATTAATTTATTTTATTGAATATGTATCGCTGAAAAGCACGGGTGCTTAAGCACTTATTGTACAGAAAATAAATATTGTATTCATATGCTAATAATAAGGTCACTAAAACTAAGACAATACTTTTCTATTTACAACATTTTTTGTACACTTTGAGTGTTTTAAAAAAAAACTTTTATGTTTTCCTTTCGATTAACTATCCAGTTTTACATCGCTCCCTTTTTCTCTCTCTCACACATACACGTAACTATTTCTCGCGTACGTAACGAAAACAGACGGAGTAGGAGTGTTGAAATCTATGAGAGTGAAAGTGAGAGGTGTTTTCTTTCACCGCCGCTGTTTCTATTAATAATGAGTGTTGTTTTTTAAAAGGGAGAAGTTTTTTTGAACTGCGACAGACTTTACGAAGTTGAATGTTTTTAGCCGTTAAAAAAAAAAAACTACGGTTGATTTTATAAAATTATTTATTTATAATGACATGAATTAAAGATTTCTCGCGTACGTAACGAAAACAGAGGGAGTAGGAGTGTTGAAATCTATTAGAGGGAAAGTGAGAGGTGTTTTCTTTCACCGCCGCTGTTTCTATTAATAATGAGTGTTGTTTTTCTTGTTTGTTTACTTTTGTTTTTTTAAAAGGGAGAAGTTATTTTGAAACTGCGACAGACTTTACGAAGTTGAATGTTTTTAGCCGTTAAAAAAAACAAAAAACTATTTGATCAAATTAAATGAAATTGTTTGTATTAAAAGCGATATAAAAATTCCGGAATTGGAATAACGGATTGAAGACGTTGCTATTTACGCATGCGCAACCGGATGTTGAAAACCGGAAATCTGATTGCAAACATACAAGATCCATAGACTTTTAGTATTATATATATATATATATAAATCGCGCGGACATAATTTACCACCATCTGAACTGAGTTAATATGCATGAACACAATTTTACAAATAATAATTAGACTTTCATATATAAATGTATATTTGTGTATTCATAGAGAACGACATGACATGATCTTATCAGTTTTAAGCATTATTTTTATTTTTTTAATTTTATATATATATATATATATATATATATATATATATATATATATATATAGATGTGTGTGTGGGTGTATATTAACAAGATTATGTCTAGGTGAATGCTTTTGTTTATAAAATATGAGTGTGTTGATGGCAAAGAATAAAAACGTGATAGAATGTGATAATTATCACCCCGCGATCGTCATGAAAACAATATCAACGTTCGAACTATGAAAAAAAAATACGATGAGAGCAAAATCGTTGAAGAGTCACGCTTTGCCCGCAGCGAGCATTATTATTCTCAACGCTAGCGAAAAGTAGTTCTAATGTACATGTTGTATAATAGGAGAAAGACGTAGGGTTACCTATTAGAAAAAATATATATTGTTATTATTATTATGCACAACCCAAAATGAAACCTGAAACTACATTCCTATAAATAAAATTAAAGTAAAGCCATACAAAAATATTCATAACTTAGTAATATTTTAAACAATGCCGTAACACAGCCTGGTCGTAAAATATGATATTTATTTTCAATCGGATTTCGTTTTTATTATAGAGTATAACAGATATTTCAAATGTTAAAGGAGAAAATACGACTTGGACGCCATCAGTAAAAATTGAAACCCAAACACAAACATAAATCCGCGGACACAATTTTACAAATAATAATTAGACTTTCATATATTGTATATTTGTGTATTCATAGAGAACGACATGACATGATCTTATCAGTTTTAAGCATTATTTTTATTTTTTAATTTTGACTTTTTAGAAGCAATTTTCATCGACAAAAACCATAAATCAAATTTGTACCATTCGTCCCTAGTCCACTAAATATCAAATTTCAAGTGTGTAAATCAAACATTGGCAGAGTAATTCGATTGAGACGATTCCGCGCAAAAACTCGAACGAATTCACGTTTAAGTTATATATGACCACAAAAGTACATTCAGTAACAAGAAACACCGAATGAAAACAGCTCTAGCAAACAAATACTGGAAACTCAGGGAAAACGGACGTTCGTCGGCAGTCGAATGGAAAATAGTAAGACAAGCATGTATATTATGACTTCATGAAAAATTTGCTATCCTTTACTTTAAAGAACCCCAACATCTATTAAGCTATAAGAGAGAAATAGCGAACAACTGTGTTCACAGGATTAAATTCACTCTAGGACAGAGATAAAAAAATAATTTAAAAACTAACAGTAACAAAAAATAAATAAATAAAAAGGCATACACATACAAAAACTATCACACACACAAATATATATATATATATATATACACACAAAAATATAGATAAACAAGCATATAAATATTAAAAATTACACACACACATATATATATAAACATGCATATATCTATAAAATTATGTATATATATAAACAAATATATATATATATAAATAAACAAGCATATATATATATAAAGATATATATATATATATATATATATATATAAACAAGCATATATATATATATAAAGATATATATATATATATATACATATATATATGAATTAACCTAGATTTAAAAGAGGTCAGTTCACTAGATATCTACGCTCCTCGCTAAAACAGCACACAGAAAGGAACAGGTCAACCGGGGGTCAACTGGGCATTTTACCTATAAGTGCCTGCTCATTGGCTGATTAGGAAGGGTGACCTGGAAACTAGAAAGCTGATTGGCTAACTAAAAACTCGATAAAAGGTTTATATAAAAACGCGAGACAACCACAAAATTCTCGCATAAGCCTGAGGAATCCTAGCGTTGATGAAACGCGGAATATTCTGTAGCTTAATCGCCATATATATTTTATAACTTAATACCTAGCTCTACATACGTATTGATCACTGTTGAAGTAAATATTAAAGTTTATCCATAAATTTATACATTTGTATATTAATTTATTTGAGTAAACGAAGTAGTTATATATATATATATATATATATATATATATATATATATATATATACATATATATATATATATATATAGGAATATTGCTGACGTAAACTATAATGATCTTTAAATTATTATGGTTAAAACTCTTTATTTTTTTAAGTTTGATCTCTGTCAGCTTTTTTCTTTATCCACATTATACGGGATATATATATATATATATATATATATATATATATATATATATATATATATATATATATATATACCATTATAGCGAATTATATATTCAGATAAGTTTACAGCTTTTGATATAAACTATGCCGCAAGGAAAGTTAAGTAACTTCTCGCTACCATTGACACAATAAGCAGTTATCAATCCCAGCTATAAAAAATTCAACTGCATGCGTTTCTCATTAAGTTTTTGAAGTAGGTGTCCTTCTCATACGCCATGAATGCGCACACTTCAAAGCTGATTAATCTTCGTTTTCATGTTCAGTTACAGCTGGCAACTTATTAGTATGCATATACGGCATAATCACGGTGACACACCGGTTCCCGTCAGATCACCGAAGTTGAGCAACATTGAGCCTGGTCATTACTAAAATGGGTGACCAATTTGGGAAGTCCAGAGTTTGTTTTATGAATTTTTACATAGATACTGGCAATGAAACTAACGTATTGTACAGAATACAAGTATTTTAGCTGGATGTATTCTGTTGTATTATGGTTAATACTAGAAGCGGTTAATATCAACTCTTCTTAGGTCAGTTGTTTAATTAAACTAATGTTAAAATTCGTTACGCATTAAAATGTACACATCTAGTGATTTAAAGTATAAAAGTGAAGAAGATGTTTACTTTAAACTCATCATTAATATGTGCATTTAATGAATTGTATATGCATTTAGGTGCGCATGCTTATTGATTTACTAGATCGACGAGGCATCCGTGCAGTCTTGATATACAATTAATATTCCCGGTTATGCTTCCTACGTTGGAGTTTTCGTCGAATCAATAGTTGCGCAATCACAACCACACCAGCAGTGTTTAAGTCTATTTGTATGAACTTTATGAGAACTGGATCCAGTGTCAAGGTAAGCAGAGAGCCTCAGACTCGCAGCTCTTTATACTGCCAAATCTTTACCCCTTTAATACTTAGTCTAACGTTACTTGAGCGGTTTCAAGTAGTTTTATATAGAGTGGAACGAGAAAATTGTCGCACTCGAAAAGAAGACATGATTCTATTTAAATTTGATGAAAACCGGGTTTCCATTATTGGTGCAAACGATCTACTAGTTGGGCAGTTATGTACAAATCAGAACAGCGATAGGAGCCTTTTATCATGTCTGAAAGTGACACAATCTTCGACGATCGAGATCAGAGATGCGCCGCTGTGCAACTCCTGCTATCTACCGATTCAAGTTATGAAAAGAAGAAAATTGCCAGCCCCCCTCAAACTTCGTCATTGGATTGCCACAGAGAACAGGGACGTGCCCAGGGTGATGAAAATTTTTGAGCTACGGTTATGGTCTTTGGTATGGTTTCAAGCGATGGCCAAATTGTGCCACCTCACATCGTCAAAGTCGACTGATTGGGCGGTCGGAGAGACCCAACCGGATCAACCGGCTTGTCATGGTAAGCCTTAAAAGCAAAAAAATAAAAATAAAAACAGAGAGAAATACAAATACATCACACACAAATACATATACAAAACAATAACAAAAAAAAAGCACATACTGATATTAGCAAGCGATGGCAAGGGCCAATCAGCTAGGTAAACAGATGCAATCTCCAAAGTTTTCCTGGATGTGCTGAAGAGTATGATGGTCCTCTAATACAATCAGGTGGCCGGTAGCAAACCCTGGATATAGCAGCAGGATTCGGCGCCGGTCTACAAATATAAAGAGACCCAGGGTTGATTTCAGTAAGAGTGCTACAATTTTGTACCTTTCTCTCCATGCCCCCTCCTCCCCTGACCTGAACTCGCTGGATCACTTCATTTGGTCATACGTTGAAACATCACCAACAAGACCTCTCACAACAGAAAAGCAAGCCTGACAGCGAAGAATTCGCCGACTCCCGCCAGCACTTGTGGAAAATGCATATTTCCAGTTTCTCACCTGTATCGAGGCGGTGTTTGATGCTAAAGGCGGCTACATGGAGTAGGTGCCAGTTCTACTAGATAATCAAGTTTCTTAAATTGATTTTTTTTCAATAAAAAGTTTTAAATAAAGCTGTAGTGTTGTTTTCTAAAGCGACACTTTTATTGTGTCACACAGTAATGACGACTATATCGTGGACTAAATAGGTTTTGGAGATAAACTACATCGTTTTCTTGAAAACATAACTTCAATCATTTTGATAGAGAACCCAACGTTCTAACCACTAACCAACAACTACTTCTGCCAACGAAATGCAGATGTTTGTTCCTTCCGGTGTTTTAAATTAGCTAAGCAATCTCCTACATTTCCTGTAAATTTCCTCGAGAATTAATAAAAACGTTGCTGCATCCGAGTGTCCAGGTGAAAAGAAGGTCGGAAAGTTGCACGTAAAGACGATTAGTCGTTGATTAAAAATTGGGAATATTTTTAATAACGAGAAAAGCAACTGCGGATTGCAGATTTTTAAATTGGTCGTCAATAACTTTCCAAACGTTCGGTGTGTTTCGAAAATAAAAAATTGAGATGTACGTTGATAACTTTATGTACTTTATAAAATAGATTTGTCTGCGTAATTTTTATTCTGGTGCTATTACATCCGGTTGTCCGAAGATATTGGCGTCCTGAGACTAAATGCACCTTACATTGAAGCTTTTTGTTTTTTACTTACTTCTCCTAAACTTAATCACATTCTACAAAACCAAAATCAAAAACAACAACAACCCCTTTTCCCTTTCCTCTTTCCCTTTCTACATCTCCTACCCTCTAACTGGTTTCCGAACTTAAAATGTACCAAACATTAATACTGTAACCCTTTTCCCTCCCCCATTGCAAAACTTATGTTCTGCAGCGTATGGACCAAAAAAAAAAAAAAAAAATCCGCTATAAAATAACCAAACCAAACCGAAAAAAACAGTCAAAATAGCGATTGAAGAATAAAAAAAACGTCTACAATATGACTAGATACAACACTTAAAGAACTTGAAACATATTTTTACACATTAAAACATCTTGTCTTGTTCCCCCTGCAAAGGGTAAATGTCCCTGAATGGAACCACCTGTTGGCCGTAGGTGGCGACCCAAAATGCTCTAGAACGGTATCCTGGTGGCTGAGCACGTCACGACTCGGATCCAAGTGGTCGTGAGTTTGCAACAACTCACGTTGGTCTTTACCTCGGCTAGATCGGTGGTCGGACAGACACAACACGATCAACCGGCTAGTCATGATAAGCTTTAATTGCAAAAAGAAACCAAAAAGAGATATACAAATACATCACACACAAACACATATACAAAGAAAACCACATACTGATATTAGCAATTGAGGGTCATCTTACGGCAACTGCCGTCAACTCAAGATGTACCTGAAAATAACTGCCAGGCAGCCGAAAGTAAAATCCCACCAGACCTCAAAAGTCGAACACAAATAATAACAAAAAAACATACGAAAACTAATATCGCAAAAGTAAATGAACTAACGCCTAGTAAGGGAAAGCTCAAGTCTCACTAACCACACAGAAAATAAATGAAAAATCCGAAAAAGACAGATCTCACTCCACGTCAAAAATAAGAACCACAGACCAGAATAAATGAAAACCTTGGAAACAATGTAAATAGACGACAGAACTTCTAACTCTCCATAATCAAATAGTAGAAAGCATAAGAAGAGAAAAGGAAATAAAATGCATACACTTTTACTATGACACACAAAATAATCTAATGGAATTGCAGAGGAATAAAAGCCAACCGGAATGAATTACTTCTACTAATATCCAATCTCTCTCCCACAATAATATGCCTATAAGAAACCTTTTTAAAAATCATATGAAAATATCAATCTCCATAGTTTCACTGGATACAACCACACACAAATAATCCAATAATATCCGTCCTCGTAAACCAAAACACTGCACAAAGCAAAATGAATTGCCGTCACAATCACTCTTCATAGAACGGTCACAATCTGCTCCATCTATCTATCTTCGAACGTCCCTATGGATGAAACATAGATGAAAAATAAACTTATTAACCAACTTCCTTGCCTTTTCTTAATATTAGGCGACTTTAACAGTCATAATGCTAAGTGGGGATGGCCGGACACAGACAGAAAAGCAATCACTATAGAAAATATTATCAACAACAACCACCTATGCATATCAATAACAAATAAACAACCTTATATTTACTCAGCTTCAAACTTGTACTCGGCAATTTACCTCTATAATTGCTCCTAGTATCTTTCTGGGTTACAACTAGGCAGTGCACGTGGACACCTGTTTAAATAACCACTTTTTCATAACATTAGGACAGCAAAGTCCTGAAAAAAAATTCCTCGCTCGAACCTCATAAAAGCCGACTGGAATAAATTTTATAATCTCATAACGAGGAAATGGAGAGAACAATAGAGTAATTGTCAAAAGAACATTCTTTTCAAAATCAATAGAAAAACGGTTAGCAGATTTCAGAAATTCTCGTAGAGAGAAAGTGGTTTATCACTGTATTTGTATAGAACACACGTACATAAGCCGTTCCCCTCTGCAAAAAAAATGTTTGACATGCCACAAACCTTTTGCGGTAAAACACGTTCTATTGGATTGTGGCGATCTCGCGCACGACCGGCTTAATTATTACAATATCAACAATATAAAAGAACTACTGAAAAAATAAATTCTAACAAAATTTCACTTTGAAAATAATAAATTTATATAAAAGAATATACACCACCAAAAAGGCTGACTTGATTTACTGAATAAGTTAAAATATCTTACCCATGATAGAAAACCCCCCAACAAATTACGGAATATAGCATTAAATAATAAAAAAGTTTGATATGCCGTAAAATCAACCAAACCAAACTAGTTCTTTCTAAATTCCTATATGCGGCCCTGCTATTGCTTCTTGCAGCTTCTAGTTTTTAGAAACTCTGTATACAGTAGTCGTTCATTGCGGTATTTCTAATTATATCTCTTGGTCTATTCATTTGAACCTAACACTTCATTGTTATTTCGAATGTACTTTTCTCCAACAATATCCATATCTGTCATTATTTAGTTATCCTTTTTTTTCCCTCGTCCCTTTAAAATAAACCAGGAAATTTGGCTTGTTAAGCCTCTGGGCTTTGTGTCTGGCGCTTTTTGTTTCCTTCTTTGTCATTGTTTTCCTTGGTCATTAAACCTTTTATTTCTTGGCTTCATCATTTCCTTGATCCTACCTGATCTGTCTGTCTGAAGATATTGGTTTCCTGAGACGAAATGCACCTAACATTAAAGTTTATTTTTTCTACTTCTTTTTGCAAAACATAATTAGTTCTGCAAAACAAAAACAACAGCCTAACTATTCCCCGTTTTTCCATTGCCCCTTTCTCTTTCGGTGTCCTCTTTCTGATTGGTGTCCTTACTTAAAATATACCAAACATTAATACTATAACCATTTTCCTTCTTCCATTGCAAAATTCATTCATATTCGCATGGCAGAGAAAAAAAGGATAAAATCCACTAAAAAAATCCACTAAAAAAAAAACAAACACTACAAAGTAGCGACTGAAGATACAAAGAACTTGAAAAATAAAAGCCTTCAAGAAAATAACTGGACTTGGCATTAAATATCCTGAAAAGTCACAAACAAAAAAAAAAAACAACCTTCATGTTTACATGCCTATCTATTCCGCCTATTAAACTCTGCAGATCGATGCTAATATATTTTCCGAGTTATTTCGAATCATTATATATATACTCATATTTTAACAGGATTTAGTCTGAATAAATGACATACAGCATAAAATGAAATGCGATAAGCCAGGATATGTGAAAAAGACGAAATGAGAAAAAGTTAAATTAAGTGAGCTGAACAAAACTGGTAGATCATTTGTTTTTGATTATTTATTATTGTTTTACCTTGTTTTTCCTTTTGACTTTTTTTTTACACTCCTCATCTCCACGGCATATATATATATATATATATATATATATATATATATATATATATATATATATATATATATATATATATATATATATATATATAATAATTTTTTTTTTTACTATAATAATTAAATACCTACAGACATAAGTGTTATATCCTTTCGGGAATCTTCAGTGCAGATTCGAACTCTGTAACACGAGCCATCTCTGGCTCGATTAGCAAAGATGGTATCCACTCGGCTACCATTAACCGAGTGAAATAATGTTGAATTTAAACACTTTTAATTTTAAATGTGCTTTACGTCAGTCAAACAGTGATGCATAAGAGCTAAATTGATCGATTTAATTCAACTGAAAGTGCTCAATAAGAAACAAGTTTCTAAAAGGGGATGTCATAATTATTTTTTACTATAATAATTAAATACCTACAGACACTAGTGTTTCATCCTTTCGGAAATCTTCAGTGCAGTATATATATATATATATATATATATATATATATATATATATATATATATAATTAATAAAACATGTTAAAAGACATCTTGAAAAAGAGTTAAAAACATATTTAATTTAATTTCTGGGGACTTTCACGTGCATATCTAAGCTGACCTAATTATTAACGCTAACTTTCGCGCTTTTTGTCTGGGTCAGTTTGACCTTGCTTTTCAAATTTAAACTTTCACCGTTTTTTTTTGTTTTTGTTTTTCTTTAAACCTTAATTTTTTTTATTCTTCCAGCCTTGACAGACGTGTTTTAAATATTATCTCCAGTGCTTTTCTTTTAATGATTTGGAATTCATTCCATGTGTGCTTTTTTCCAAGGAACTCTGCCTTTTGGATTATTTTGGACCATTTGGAATTTACCCATTGGATTGAAATTTTAAATTCGACTGTTTTGGATTTTTACCCTTCACCGGACTATCCATTCATGTGAAATCTTTTTATCATTTTTCTTTTGCCTCCTGTTCCCCTTACTTCACCCTTTTTTTAACCAAGTAAGATCTGTGACTTACTTGTAGTTCCATTAAATACTTTTATATGCAAAATCCGATCCTGCATTTTGCTAATTCCTGCCCTCTGATGAGAAGGAGAGTACTTCTTCGAAACTCCGCGGATTAAGGACTATCCACTTATCTTGTGCTTCCTTTTTTAAAATTAAATATGTTTTAAACTCTTTTTCAAGACGTCTTTTAACATGTTTTATTAATCATTTGTTCATATTATAAGCTCTATTTCCTTTTCGGTTTTATTGAGCTTTTATATCTGGCTGAGTTTATTTTACTTGTAAATATTAACTCTTTAATATTTATAATATATTTTAAGTTTACCATTTTGATTACCTTGGTAACCAACTTATTGTAATTTATATATATATATTTTATTTTTGGTGTCTTTTCAATTCAATAGAAATCCTCCTAAATTTGCTGATGAGGAGACCGTGCTTACCAAAAAAACTATGTATAATTGTTCTACGTTACTCCATGTATACCACAAATGAAAAGCACGGATTTCCGAAACGATCGTACAGATAATTGACTTTGCTGTTGTTCCTTCTTATGAAACTGATTTTTAATTTAATTAAATTTTGATTTTTAAATTTTAAAATTTTTTTAAATTTTTAAATTATAAATCACATTACTTAATATATATATATATATATATATATATATATGCATTATATATATTATATTATTATCTTGTATGTATATTTACTAAAATTTTACTATATGAATTTACTTACTTCCCCTCCCTTAAATTGCAGATACCGGCCTTCTTCTCCCCTTAAATAATTTTAATTTTTTTTATTTATTTCATTTTTATTCTTATTTTATTTTATATTATATTTTATATTTTATTTTATTTTTTCTATTTATTTATTATATATCTATTTATTTATTTTCCTTTTTATTTTTATTTTATTTTTCATTTTAGTGTCGTTTAACAACTCTTGCTGATATTTTTTTAAGTGATGAGCTGTACATTTCAGTTGACCTATATTATTTTGCCCTATATATATTTCAGCGCCTTTAACATTTCCTGTCTGGGTCATTTTGACTTTTGTTTCCCTTGATTTTATATTTAACTTTATCATTTTTGTTCTCTTTCTCCTTTCTCTTCGTAGATCTTTTTTATTTATAGTTATGTCTCAGAAGTAGAGTGAAAAGCGCATCTTATTTTTCTTTTATTAATATTATTTTTTCCTTGTACACATTTTTGTGAATTATTCCATGGAGTTCAGCCTTTAGATTATTATGGACCATCTTCTTCCAATTACGAGATTTCCTTGGATTTTACTTGTACAAATGGAAATTCTTTTAACTTTCTTTAAATTTTACATTTGGATTTTACCGTCACTGGATTTTTTATCTTCCACCAGACTATCCATTCATGTGTAATCACCTTTTTCTTTACCATGTTCCCTCTGCTTAACTTATTTTATTTTCAAGTAAGATCTTTGACTTGTTGTTTCATCAAATACTTCTGCATGCAAAATCCGATCCCGCATTTTGCTAATTCCTACCCTCTGATGAGAAGGAGAGTATTTCTTCGAAACTCCGCGGATTAAGGACTATCCATTTATGTAATGTTTCCTTTTCAGATTAAATATGTTTTTAACTCATTTCAAAGTGTTTTTTAACATATTTCATTAATTGTTTGCTCATATATATATATACACACATATTCATATATATATATAGTCTACTAGGCTCTGTACACGTATTGAGAACTTAAGTTAATGCTTAATATATACGCAAATGTGTAACCATACGAAAAAGTAATATATATATATATATATATATATATGATTATCTGGATTGTCAAAATATAATTTCACAGTCTTATGGCGTTATCGTTAACGTATATTTGATTATTAAATATTATATGATTGTAATACTAATAATCTATGGCTACTGTTTTTTTTTGTTTTTTTTTTACTGTTATGGTTTGTTTGTGCTAACCATTATATAATTGTATGAATTATTATATACTATCTATTTAGTTATTAACGATTATCATTGTATATTCATATAATTGAATTGATTATAGATTTCCTAATAATACAACTAAGTGAATACATTTTAACACTAATAGAGGGTGCGACCGACCTTGCCGGTCATAAATTGCGCTTTAATACAGTTTAATTAATGTACATTTGTATTTACTATTACAGAGCCAATTCTATATAATAGTGTGTATTATATATATTAGAACCTCGGGATACGGTGGCCGTGTTTTTTTAAGCTCCTAGTTACAGTATTTGCTCTGTCTTATGGTGTTATTTATAATGTTATTTGATTATATACATGTGTATTATATACTGTACTGTATTTTTGTTACTAATTTTTAATGCCCTATCCTTGGGTTGTACTGTATATATATATATATATATATATATATATATATATATATATATATATATATATACATATACATATATATATATATATATATATATATATATATATATAGTACTGATTTCAAAAGTTAAAAATAGTTACTTAACTGATATCAGCTAGAATCGGAACCAAAATATTTAGTGCTCCTTCTGCATTCCCTACAGTTATAGAATTATAGTGAACCCTTTAGAAAAAGGTTTTAAATTAAACCACTTCTAGCTAATGATTGATGTTGCGCATACGTAAAACTAAACAATGAAAATATGTCGGCAAGTCGAAATGAACATTTTGCATTTCAACTTAGCGGCATATTTCTATACGCGTTATTCATCCATCCAAACAACGATTTTACTCGGTATAACCCATCCCTGATGTAAAACCTCTGCTTTCTATTATTTTCAGTCTTATGTGACAAGTAGTTAAAGAGTTTATCGGTTAAATAAGCACATGCTTATATCTGTTTATTTATGCAGATTGCTTCGTTAAGACACAAAGGCACACATACATACACACACATAATATCACACAAACAACAACAACAACACACACACACACACATATATATATATATATATATATATACATATATATATATATATATAACAAAATGCAGCTTATTTATATTTGGTCCCCCTGACAACAGTAGGGTTGGCCTGTAAATCCACCCTTGTCCTTTCGTCTGTCCACACTTTTCTCAATTACTACGCCTTGGAATTTTTTGAAATTTTGCACAAATATTGAACATGATATGAGTTAAAAAAAAAAAAAAAAGTAACAGAACGGATTTTCCGGGAAAACGTCGGTTGCCCCCCTATGGGTGTCTTTCGGATTAAAATGGTTACACTTTTGTGCATATTAAAAAACTGATGCTTTGGATTTTTATAAAACTTTCTGGAAAGTTGCAACTAACTCATTTCTATATAATTTTGTTTGTCTATACTTCGAGATAACTCTTGTGTGTGCCCCATTTTTGGCACTATTTTACCATATTTGTCCAAAAGTTTCTGTGGATGACTATTTAGCAGTTTTGCATAGTGCTGAACTCAAATTTAAATATGTTAAGGGCCTGGGGACTTTTGGTGCTAAATGGGGGGGGGGGCTTAGTTATTTCTTTTTTTGAATGGTGCCGAACTCAAATTTACATAGGTTAAGACCTAAAACAGCACCGTTTGTTCAATTCATTAGGATTTGACGTCCCCCTGGGAACATTTGGGGCTAAAGGGTGGGGGGAGGAGTAAATGCTGAACTTAATCATTTTTTTAATGCCTTGTTCACTGTGCACTCACTGGGGACCGTGCATGCTTCACTTGTTTTAGTTACAATAAGGATATCTCTTATTTGACATAGGTTTTAATACGTTTTTTTTTAAGGAACACGTGCGTAATTTATACGGACGTGTGTGTGTGTGTGTGTGTACAAATTATTTTTCATATCAATAAATGCATGTTTTGATAGATTTAACTCCCTTTCTGTCACGTCATTTCTATGTCCCCTCATGAAGTCCCTGTTTAATAGATTATTATTTCATGCTAGTATTCTGTCACAACATGCCATTCGATGTGAACATGCAAGCATTATAATTTAGTTGAATAAAGGGGTGCAACTCGTGCATGGCTTCACTCGGCATGCTCCGTTATCGTCTATAAAACTCTGACATGCTTCTACCTTGATACTACTTTGTTTAACCATGTATTTAATTGATGAGAATGTAATTGTTTTTCTTTTTCTTTTTTTTTTGTAGGTAAGTGTCGTTTCTGTCAATTGAGTTTATTAAGAAGAAATCTGAAACTAACGGGTTTGTAAGAATTCGTTTTATTTTGTTATATAAATATAAAATACCCTGTTTTGGTGAGGATGAATTCGTTTTTTTTCAATTAAGAGTTAAAAGTTATTTTTAACCGCACTTTATTTTTCAAAACTCAATTTACTTCGTTTTGCGACACCTGTCTACCTAATATAAAAACTATATGTACTTTATAATGTATTATATTTAAAGAAAATCATAAACTTATCCGAAATATTAGAATCAATATGTGTTTTTTGTTTGTTTTTTTGTTTTTTTCTTACAAGTGTGAGTGTTTTGTAATTGCACAAAGTTGTGGAGATTTCACAAGGCGTTCTATATTAAACATTCGCAATTTCTTTGTTTGAATTTGAAAAATGATAACGTGCATACGATGATGAAATGCTTCAATGTATTATTATGTCAACCCCCCCCCTGTTAGAAGACGTAGTTTTCTCTAGTAATGCAGTTAATATGTTTTATCCTCGACAATTGAACTAGAGATCTTTCTACCTACAGGGTATTTTATTTTTGTGTCGAACAATGGCGACCCTTTTAAGGGAGCTGGGTATTTCCTATAAGAAATTATATATGAATATATTTTTAAAATACAGGCACACACACACACACACATATATATATGTTTTAAAAATTATGTCTGTATGTATATGTGGGTAAATATCTAGGATTGTGTACATATGCTTTTATTCAAGAAATATGTATGTATATGTTTAAAGAATTGTGAATATATATATTGTGCATATGTACGTATATCTTTAAGTAACTGTATGTATATATATATATATATATATATATATATAAAGAAGTTATATATGTATCTAAATATTTTTGAAATTATGAATATATATAAATTAATTTTAGAAATTGTATATATGCAATAAGGAAAGTGTGTATATATTTATATGCATATATATTTATGTATATTTTAAAAATTGTTTATATGTACATGTATATTAAATATATTGTATATATGCATATATATTTAAGAAACTGTAGAAATGACTATATATATATATATATATATTTATTAAAGAAATTTTATAAATGTATATGTTTTAACGAAATTGTATAAATGTGTATATATTTAAACATATATACGTTAATACATATTTAAGTAAGTATATATGAGGCTTATGTACTTAAACGATTATATGTGTGCATATGAATGTAAAAAAAAAGAATGTTTGTGAAGATTTAAACCTTTATATATATATATATATATTTATATTAAAAATAGTATATTTCTGGGCATATATACACAAAAAAGGCATATATGTGTTATATATTTAAACGAATGTATATGTGGGATATATTTAAACAGGTCCATATGTGTAGATATATTTAAACAGGTGTATATGCATGTATAGATATTAACACAAGTAAATATGTGTGTGGATATATATGTACGCAAGTATATATGCGTGTGTATATATATATATATTATATATATATATATATATATATATACGCAAGTATATATGCGTCTTGCTATATATATATATATATATATATATATATATATATATATATATATATACGCAAGTATATATGCGTCTGGCTATATATATATATATATATATATATATATATATATATCCACACGCATATATACCTGCGTCCATATATATCCACACACATATTTACTTGTGTTAATATCTATCCATGCATATACACCTGTTTAAATATATATCTACACACATGGACCTGTTTAAATATATCCCACATATACATCCGTTTAAATATATAACACATATATACCTTTTTTGTGTATATATGCCCAGAAATATACTATTTTAAATATATATATATATATATATATATATATATATATATATATAAAGGTTTAAATCTTCACACATACACACACATATATATATACGCAAGTATATATGCGTCTGGCTATATATATATATATATATATATATATATATATATATATATATATATATATACACACAAGTATATATGCGTGTGGATATATATATATATATTTACGTAAGCGCATATGCGTGTGGATATATATTTAAACAAGTACATATATATATATATATATATATATATTAACAAGTACATATGCATTTTTTACATGGAAGTCACCATTTATCAAGGCCCGGAGGCCACTCAGGGATAAGGGTCATTGCGTGTGCAGTAATCCATGGGACAATATCGTAGTAATCGTTAGTAATGGAGATCTGATAAAGTGTCTTAGTTAAGGGGGCGGTTCATCAGGATCTAGTTTATGTTGGACTTGAATACATCCAAGTTATAGTCAGGGTGGAAGCAGTCAAATGGAGGAGAGTTCAACAGGCGTGCACTTCTAAGAAAGAAGCTTTGTGCATATAATCTACGTTTCGATTTAGGTACAGATAATTAGCGGGGAAAATTACTGCCAGTGATTACAGCTAGACAGGTGTTTTTCGTGAAAAATTCGCGAGGGGGGGGACCAGAGATTGGAGCTCAGAGAAGCACTTCCCACGTAAGTAACGATAAAACAAAGACAGGCTAACAACGTCCCTTCTGTGGGAGAGGGGTTGCAGGGAAGAGATAAGAGCATCTCCCACAAGGCTAGCAAGTCTATTTTGTACTCTGTCAAGGAAGGATAGGCTAGTTTTAGCAGCTTCTGCCCAGATGTGGCAGCAGTACTCCATCTTTGGGCTTGCTTGGCTTTTATATAGATAGAGAATTGCATCAGCAGTGAGATATCTTCTGGAGCGGTAGAAGGATCCCAACATTTTTCCTGCGACCTTGGCAACAGACTTGATGTACGTGTTCCATTTCAGATCAGGAGTAAAGATCAATCCCAGAAGCTTGTCAAAACATGGAGCCTCCCCAAGACGAGAGCCATCCATTTCAATTGATGCCAGATGGGGAGCAGGGCGTTGATGATGTAAAGATATAAGCTTTGTTTTAGATGCATTAAAAGTAACCAGCCACTTCTTCCCCCGTTGTACCACGCACTTAAGATCAGAGGAGAGAGAATCAGAGAGAACTTTGTCATTTACGGCCTTTGATCTGTTGTCATAGATGGTCGTGTCATCAGCATAGATGTCAACTAATGATTTAAGTATGTGGTTTGGGAGATCATTGATGTAGATCAGGAAGAGAGTTTGGCCCAGGATTGAACCTTGAGCTACACCAGCATTAATATGTGTGTGAACATATATTTAAGCAAGTAAATATGCTTGTTGATATATATTTAAGCAAGTAATATATATATATATATGTATATATATATAGAGAGAGAGAGATGAACATATATATTTAAACAAGTATATATCTTCAACAAGTATATATGTGTATATATATTTCAGTTAAGATATATACGTTAATATATATATATATATATATACATTAACTAGTATATATGCGTATATATTTGATGTCCTAATAAATATATATAAATGGTGTGTGCATGTATTTAGTAATATAAGTATGCATACCTTACTAGATACATATATACATATTCATTTATATTTAATGTGCATACATTTCTGTTTATATATAGCTTAGCTTTTTTGCTTCTCTGCAAATAGAATCATAATTAGTTAAATTACATATAGAAAACAATTACATGTATACATATATATACCCACACACACGGGGGGGACGTCAACAACAAATTTTCTATATAAGAGCATAATATTTTATTTTTTTACTTTCTGTAAAGTTTTTGAAATGAATATTACGTATATATTGTTTCATATATCTATATAAATGTTATAAAGAGATGGTTTATGTCGCGATGTATTTACATTAACAGTGCTTGATACATGAGTAGAGCTACATTGTAAGTTAGAAATATATATATATATATATATACAGGGTGTTTCAAAAGTCTTGGGAACATAACGATTTTTAATAACTTTGTAATGTTCCCAAGACTTTTGAAACACCCTGTATATATATATATATATATATATATATATATATATATATATATATGCACTACACGGTTGCTTCCGCATTACGTCCCCGCATTTTAGCTTAACAACATCATGCATGGATTAAATACGAATTCTTTTGTGGAGCTTAATTGTCATCAGTGTGTTTATAGTTTGTATATAAAGTAACTCATAGGTCACATAAACAACCTGTGATATTATGAGTCAGAGGCTATGGATGTTCTGTTTTAAATGATAACATTGTATTTTCGTATCTTCATTATTTATGACGACATAAAAGCCCCTTTTAACCTGTTGTAATAGGTAGCACCTATTTGTCATACAATAAAATAATTGGTCACTCCTTTACGACACTGCTTAAGTGGATGATGTCATATGTTTTTATGTCATCTATATTACATCATATTGTACAGGAAAGCAAAAACATACAAGATAACACCTGCAGCGTTTTAGTAGTATAGAAAGCATTTTAATTTTCAAACATGAGTAATATTTATGTGTCTATATTTTATAAAAATAATTTTTCATATCTCTTCACGAATGACCAATGTTTTTTCATGAAGTTTGCCTTACTTTTATTTGTAAGTCATACAACAGCTTTTATCTGTATCCTTTGCGAATGAATTTCTCATTTAGACAATTTAATGGTTTCATTCATTTTTCTAAATCGCCACTATGTTGCGCCCTTCTCTTTGTTTTAGATGTACTTAACGTATTGTACTCGGACGAAACTGCTACACCAGTATCCTTTCAAACGTAAATACCTCTAACTGACCAAAATGCAGCAAAATTTAATTCCTTCGCTTTTGATGTCTACGCATACCGGACTAAAATTCTACTTTAATGAGTTCATATGAAATTATCTCGCTTTTTCATTATTGTAATAACATACAAAAATTTAAATATGACCAAATATCTTGCTTGAGATCTCGCCACTCCAGGTTACCTTCTATAATCTAAGTCCGACTTTCTTGCGTATGGCACCATTTTCTTAAAGTCAAGAAAATTGTTATTTCTCTTAAATATTCAGAATAGAATGTACGGACTAGAATTGGAAGGCTATGACAACGCATTTTCTGCAGGGAATCGTCTTTGGAGACGAGAAAATGTAAAGAGAACAAATGCTACTGCTGAATGATTTCAATAATGTTCGAACATAATTTTCTTTTTTACTACCGTAATGTGTCGAACTAATAATATATCGTAGTTGTAGAGGTAGATCTCGGCTTCAAAAAGAAGAAAACGTGTACAGCAGCATGGTAAGGTTTGTTCTTGCTAGGATTCGTAGGTTGTTACATACCTATTACATTAGCTAATTATGCTTGAAGCATAAGTTTTCATTTATGTTTGCTGTTATCAACTTATTATATTTAACCAGAAATAATCATATGTGTTTCACTCAACTGTATTTCTAATTTATTTATCATACTCGTATGCGTAGTTGTGGTCATGTTTTTGTAATGCACACGTACAGAAAGTAACTCTTAAAGAAAAATAGTTGTGATCTGGAACCTTCTAAAACCCTTCGTTTATTTTTCCTATGGCGTAAACTAAATGCATTAATTATTGTTTTCTTGTCTCAAATAGTACAACAGTCATCAGGATACATTCAACTCCTGAATTGGATTGCGAAGTAAAACGTATGAATAAAATGAACTCTTCACAGAATGAGAGGAAAACATGTAGAGATAAATGAATATAACAACTTAGACAAATATCAAGAAAGAAATGTTCTCTAAGGGAAGAAAAAAGATGCAAAGGGAAAGAAAATAAAGAGATTGCAAAATTTCCCAGAAAGCGGGTTTTGGATTCTTTTAGTGGAATAGACTCTTCGAATCGATTAAATCGTGTAATGGAATTGGGTGGTATTTCTTCGATCTTCTCTGCCGAAAATCTGGCGGCTCGCTGCCAATGGCCATTGGTGCAACAACGCTTTAGCAAACAGCTGCACGAGAGATGCTGATAAAAATGGTGGGCATCTGAGTGGAAGGAAAGAATTTGCGAGTGTAATCTACGATTAAAACTCTTTTGTTCAGCAAAAAAAAAACATGGATGCAGAAGAGAAAACGATAAGCAAAATAAATATGGAAGACAAAAATCGATGGGTATTTGGATCTTTTGAAAAACTAAAGTACAAAGAAAATAAAAGGATTCAGCAAGAAAAGAAATACAAACTGATTGGATGGAAAATCATTCAACTAAAATATGAGGAAACAGATAAAAACACGAATTATTTCAGTCTTAAATGTACACAAAATTAAGCCTAAAATACAGTTTTGCATTGGGTTAATAAGTTATACGTTGAAAGAATTGGTCGGGCCATTGATGGAAAGTTCAATATTAATGAGTGCCACTTATACACGGACAGGCATATACCGCCATAGTGGGCTTTATTGTGTTTAATCATTTGTTCTATGTGCCATTCGAACGAGAAAATTATATATTTTATAGCAGCGTAAAATACAAAGAACAAATTCTAGCTCCTATTCCTCAAGTGCAGTTGAAACTGTGTGGCAAATATTACCGTGTAATTCCTGATAAGTCTGTAAAATACTAAGTGTACACGTTGTTAGTCTGAAACTTCCAGATAGAAACTATTTTGGAATGAAATTATACAGTTACATTTAGTGGGCCATTTATATAGTCTTAAAAGTTTTTTTTTTAACCTTTAAAACTATATAAAAAAATATTTAATAGTTATATTTTTATCATTCATTGGAAAACTACTAAGTCAGTAAGTCATTTATTCACCTACAATCATTGCATCAACTTGCTCTCGCGAATTCGCAATAGTCCCGATGTCGATATAAGGGATCATCAGTTGTTTACCATGAAACACTGTTTCGAGGATTTAAAAACAAACAGTATATTAAATCATGGCTCCTTAGCAGTGTTGATCAAACACCACCTCCTTTAATCACAAGAACAAAAAATCTTCCAGATATTGGATATAGTTACCTACTCATGATTAATTTTGCAACCCTATTCATGTTATAAAAAATGTCTTCCTTACCTGTGAGATTCGTTCCTGTCTCCAAATTCAAAATGGATATATTTTTTAAATTTACCAGTGTTGTATTTAGATTAGGATTAATCAATTTACTTATCAACCCCCACTATTATTAGTACTTTATATATTTGCATTCTTATTTATTTATTGGCAATATATAAAAGTAAAAAAATATATATACATAATTTTTAAATTTTTTATTTAAATAATACATTTTATACATTACTAATATAGTTTTGAATTTCCTTTATTAATATATTCTCGTTAATTTTCTACGATTTAAAAGCATCAGGATAGCACACAAATGCTTTATTTAACTGTTTAAATATTTTAGTTTTATCACCACTTTCCTTAACTATCCTTATAACTAAGCTAGACACTGGGAATATACAATTTATTACTTTTAAGGTAATGGGAGCTATTCTCAGGAACTCTGACATAATGGTTCCGTAAAATATAAATACAGGGCCGGTACTATCTTTATGCGGCATACGAACCATTTGAAAATATTTTATAGACAAAAATTCCATCCTCGATGTTTATATCTACATTCTTAAATGTAGCTCGTGTTTCTCTATGTTCCCAATTTAATTCTACCTCCTTTGGATATATAAGTTTTTTTTTTTTTATTCCTTGTTATCGTTTATACATATAAGGCCAACAATAAATTTCCTACAACCATGAAAATGATATTTTTTGGATATATTAGTCTTATTTATGATATATTACTCACGTCTATGAAAATACAGATTTGTGCGAAATAGTGCAGGAGCTAATACCATTGGGCTGTCTATAGTTTGGAGTAATATTTTACCTATTTAAAAATAATCTTTCGTAAGATGACTTATAAGTATTTTTAAAATACCTTTAGAAACACTAGTTTTGCTGTTTTTTATGTTTACACCAGAAAGCTTATGATGTGTAAAGTCTGTATATTTACCTTTACCACCTTCAAAAGCTCGATTTACAATAGTCTTTCATTCTTTTATAGTTCTTCGTGTGCAATTTTAGTATATATTGTACTAGGATCATAAGTTTTTTATTCTAAAATTCATATTATCTCATTTTTCTTTTACTAGGTGTGAATTATTTACCGCTCACAATAGAATTTTCTTTTCTGGTGAAAATTATTTGATTTACAATTAATTTAAACACTGAAGATATAGCTTTGCTTAAAGGTTTGTTAATGCAAGTCTTTGAGGCTACAATAAACCTAACGCTAACTGAATTTTTGTGCATTTTAAGTTTCTAGTACATACATAGAAGTTTTTTTTTATTTTATTTATTTTTCTAAATTTAGTCCTACTGTTTGTACTAATAATGCTATTACTCAGAATAATGCTATCTAAATTAGTATTACTTAATTTAGAGGTATCTGAAACTTTACCTATAACTCCTACTTCTAACAAACGTTGTATAAATATTTTTACATATAAAAGCTCTATTATTTACCGCTTTTTCAATGGGATAATATATATATAAATCTATATATCTATAAAAGTGAAGGTGACTCTGTGTCTGTGTGTACATTTCCCTACGCAATAACTCTGTCAATATTTAGTTCACAGACTAGAAATCTGATATACAGGGTACTGACTTTGGGAAAGTCTATGTGATCGGTTTTCGGGCAGAGATTTGGCTGTTAAGGGGTCAAAGTTCAAAGTTTGGTAAACCCGGGCTGAAATGCTAGTATAAAAGAAAATAAAAATTATTAATCTATAAATATAAAAGCGAAAATGTATGTATGTTTGTATGTGTGTTCGCTTTTTCTGTATGTCTACAAAAGACTTTTTTCAGAGAAGCGGTCGGTCGCTTCACAACTTTTTAAAACTTTTTATATCACATATAAATCTAAATATCTCATAGTTAACAACGAAGCTCATTTGTTTATTTAATTTGCTCAATTTCGTCGTTCGCCGCATGTTGGTTAGTCTTTTTTCTATAACATCTTGGGGGGGGGAAGCGTTCAGCAGTAAATGAAATACTATCCCGCAGTCAAACTTGACCTACTAAACTCATTAAAACGGGCTCCTGCTAAATCCAAGTAATTAAATTCAAACGTCTTTCCGTTAGCATCTCGCGGTGGGGCAATGGTTAACGTCGCACGTTTTTTTCATACTTTAATTTACAACCTTGTCCTCAACGGTTCGGGTTCGATCCTCATACTTACCTACCAAAACATTTTAACCCCCACCTCCACCCCCAGAGTTTCCACGCACACCTCCAAACACCTGGGTAACGCCGGGTACCCTTCGCTAGTATATTCATAAAGGTTTTGTATTTATTTAAAGACTTCCACGGGATAACTTAATTTTTTATTCAAATAAATAATCCCGGGGAAAACCCTGAAATAAAAACATAACGATGATAAATATACAAATCATTGGTTTATCCGTTACATGTTTATATCACGTTGGAATATTAGTTTTATGATTATATTTTCGCACCATAGGAAACAACTCTCTGGTGTAGAAAAATAGAGGTTCCAGTTAAGTAAATAACAAGATACTTCCATGAAAACATAAATTATAACGTTATAGATAAAGTGAAAACAAAAACTGCAAGTTAATATTTATTATCGGCTGGGTAAAGATTCATCAAGTTTCGAAACTTGATGTCTCTATTTAGCTCTGCCTAGTTTACTTAATCCGCCTTTTATAGTGCATGTAGATTATATATTATATATATATATATATATATATATATATATATATATATATATATATATAGTAAAAATGGTAATTAGTAAAAACCTGAGGAGAGTGCTCAATACTATTGCAGAGCAAATATGTGTTTTATTTTTTATTACCATTTTATCTGTTTGGTTACATATGTTTCGGATCTTGGACCATGTTTACGATCCAACAGCCTCGTCAGACGGTCTGACAATGCTGTTAGATCGTAAACGTGTTTCAACATCCGAAACATATGTAACCAAACAGATAAAACGGTAATAAAACAGACATATATATATATATATATATATATATATATATATATATATATATATATATCGACAATTTTTCAAACAAATCGATTGATTGCCTGTTCTATTTGAGGACCCATAGCGGTACACCACGAGGAGGAAACACATGACCCCCCGCAGTAACGTAATCTACAATAAATGGTCTACATTGCACTATAGAGAACCTTTTCTGGATTTTATGAAATTACTTTCATATATAATGACATTAATTAAAGTTTAAAATGCAGAAGTCTAGTGTCATGGTTCAGTTGTGCCCTAAATAGAAAGATTCATTTCAAATGCGCATCTGACATATCAAAGAACCTTCTGTCTATTTTACATGCCTAGCAGTTCTTCCTGTGTGGTAATAAAACTTCTCAAATGCACTTGTGATGTTAGGCTGTATAAGGTGTTAACTTTGGTAAAAATCGCTTGTTGCTTCTTTCATCGGGGTATTCTCGATTATCGAAACTCATCTGTTTTGATACAATACTTATCTAATATACGTAAAGTACATTTTTGTAAAATTTCCTGAAAATCGACGTAGACATCAAGGAGTACATAGGAAACGAACCCACACACCCTGATAAAGTTAGTTTTATATAATAGTAGATATATATTGAGAGTGACAGAGAAAGAGTAGTGTAGGCTATGTACGTATACATAGGATAAAATTCAATTATTATCACATGATCTTATATAATAATACCCAATAAAATAGATATTATTTATTTATTTATACAGATATATATTGACATTGCTACACTGACATGATAATGGTTCGATCTTCAATTATTAATTATAATCTGATAATACAGTAATTTGAAAATTTTAAAAAAAAATGACATAAAATTCCATAAGCTAGAATCGAAACCAAAACATATCTATCAAACATTATTCGTTAGCGTCTTAGCTAGGTTCATACGCATAAAAACCTTCAAAAGTTATCCTCCTAAAAAAGTCTATTTGCGTTTCCGTAAAAAGGTATATGTTTCGTCGAATTACGTTTGCCAAGTTCCAATTTTTGTTCTAATTTGAACCCTTTAACAGCTATTTCAAGAGGCTAAATAACAAATTAAATTTGTTCTACATGTCTAAATTTTTTATATATCAAGTCTTATGTTTGTAGACTAATATTTAATTAAGTCATTTTGGTAGAAACTGTTTCTTACACAGAAAAAAACAACACTTAGATTATCCTGATACACTTGTTTAGTAAACGGGTTGAAGGAAGTTCAACGTATTTTGGTTTATCTTAAAGCATTGCCAACAATCATGTGGCTCGTCTTTAGTCAGACTAAATTTAATTCACCCATTAATTTGGATTAGTCTGGCGTTTCTTTAAATTCTACATACGTAAAACAACAACAAAAATGTTGTTCTTAAGCTGAATAAATTGGATCTATTAATGTTTTATATTTCTATATCATTAGCTTTTCTGTTTACTTTTCAGGTAACCGTTTGAAGAGCTATAATCAAACATAGTAACAAATAATACAGCTGATCTCAGAAATATCATTCAAGTTACCAGCCATCGCGGACTATTTTCTTGATCAAGACTTACTGTAATTTTGTATTCATTATATATTCGAATATTTTAACGAATAATCCGCCAAATTACAATATCATAGTTAGATGGAATTTTGATGAAAAGAGAAAGCTAACCGGGGTAACATTATAGAGTTGCTACTCTTGAACAACCAGTATAGCGGGAGACACTGGCTAAATATGTCATGTCAGTAGAGAGATAATATAAAAGGGGCAGATCTATTGGGCTATATAGACAAAATATAGTCACGGCTGTTACCCTGGCTGGGGTTGAGGTAAAGATGTCGGAAGTGTGTATCTAGGTTTCTATGGAAGTTAGCTGAGAAAAACTGAAGGACTGGTTGATATATTTAGTAGGCGGTGACAGCTAGGATGACAATGATGTATGCCAGAGAGGAGGAAGAGCCGACTGAAGGAGTGAGTTTTAATTTAGATTTAGAAGGCATAAGATAAAGAGTTGCTATGAACCTTGACACTAGTTCCAAAAAATCAAGGGTGCACATACACTTGTCGAAGAGTCGTTTGTATATAATACCTGGATCTGAGCTGTTTGTATAATGTTCTGGCGACAAATCACATACACAAGAATCCTGATATTGGCAAAAATAATAAAATGCATTTTTTCAGAGATAAGAGTATAGTACAACCTTAAATTATATCGATGAACTCGTTTAGTTTATTTTTACACAGACATCACCACTTATCAAGGCCCGGATGCCACTCGAGGCTAAGACTTAATGGGTATGCATTAGTCAGTGTGATTATAGCATAGTAAACTTAAGTAGTGGAAATTTTGTAAATTGGATTACTTAAGGGGGCGGTTAATAAAGAACCTGTTTTGTAGTTCAGGTTTAAGGAAATCCAGAAAACGTACATATCAGATGCTAAAACCCGTACTGTAAACAAGTGGTAATGTTATTTTACAATGCACGACATAATGGTGAGTTTGGGAGTTACATACATTCATTACTAAACGTATTTGGCTAAAACTTATCTTGCTGAGGTCCTGCATAATGCAGTTAACTAAACTAATTATAATAAATTATAACTAAACTAATTATAATAATAAACTAATTATATTAAAAAAACAAATGTTTAACATTCTATTTATGCATGGTTTGACAATTCCAGCGATAAACTTATGGTGATATTGTGTTATAACTTATTTAAAGGCACACACACACACACACACACATATATATATATATATATATATGTGTGTGTGCGTGTGTATATATATGTGTGTATATATGTGTGTGTGCGTGTGTATATATATGTGTATATATATGTGTGTGTATGTGTGTATATATATATATATATATATATATATGTGTGTGTGTGTGTGTATATATATGAGTGCATAGCTAATTTGTAAGTGACTATTAGACCAAACGACGATAGTTAGATCGATATGCTCCTGAGGGATGACCAGAATCAGGTATCCTATCATGGAGACTACTTTCGTTTGATTAATAGGATGCACACAAGCGTGTATAAATGCTAACCAAACAATGGAGCTGAGAGAATTTGAATAAGTGGCCAAGAATTTCTATTGGTGACGATGTTTACGTGATTCTGCGGAACATTATATCATTTCCAGCGGTTTTGTTTGGTTTTTATGACAAAAGATATTATTGCGAGAATCGTGCCAAATCGCTTAGAGATAGAATTAGATCTTTACAAAGATTTTTTCCATGAATTACTTTGCTATTCAAAGGGAGGTCTTCAGATAAATATCTTTCCACACATATATATATATATATATATATATATATATATATATATATAAGCGATATAAGGTACTGATAGAATTCAGATGCAAATCCTGATAGATACTACTCGAAGGAAATTAAAATAATCCTTTCTATGTATTCCTTTGTCAAGCAATACATTCTTAAATCGAATATATGCCTCTGTATGTTGTTTGTTCAGAATTTAAAATTAAATCACGAAACTTATATATATTAGTGTAAATATGCTTTGAGTATTTTATTTTTTTAAATCTAATGAAATAAGATAAAGTACACACTGTGAATCTATACGGATACTATGTTAAACTTATCTCAGATTTTGCATTCGTATAACATGACTTGGTCTAGAATAATCTCAATTATTATATAGCAATGATAAAATAAAACCTTAACTAAAATTATTACAACGAAAACGGTGAACACCCACACATATGTATATAATAGGCAAACGTAAAACCTGTGGGCAAAGAGAATATGAGGTAAATTACATAATTGAGTAGGAAGTCGTCTGAAATTTATCTGTAATAGACATCGCTCCAAAACAGAATGACACTTGGTGTCAAGTACTAGAATACGATTGCAAGTTCGAAAAATAGCTAAGGATGAGGTTACAATACTTATAAACATTGCTCATGGAATGTGAGTAGTCAATGAGAAAACAAAAGTTTGCAACTGACATTAGCAGTACTGGATATCTAACTAGTACCATTGTCACTCAATCCTCAGGAAACACTAGGTTCCGTGGTCAGAAGTGATCACGAGGTCTTTACAACTGCAGATTTTCGTCATTGTTTTGACGCTCGAATGTGTATTCGTTGATATCTTATATGCTGCTATATAGAGTAATATGGTTCTCGGTTAATTATCTTTACCTAACTGGGTCGGATATATAGTCGAGAGTCAAAACAATGAGTAGAATATGCTGTTGGCATAGCCATAGTGATCAGTAATAATGTCTCATGTGAAAACCCTTAGTGAGTAAATCATAATTATTGCTATCTATTCTAGTGATAATGGGCATTAAATTTTTCAAATTGTACAAACACCATGCACTATGCTTAGCAATCATATAGTGGAATATGTTTGTAGTATTTAATCTTTAATATTGCATAGAAGTATCATATATATAAAGCTGAACGTCTGGGTGTGTCTGGTCACGAATGGGCTCCTATATGCTTGACTATTATAGAAAACTGATCACATATAATGATAGAAGATGTATCGAGACACAGGAATGTTTGATCTGGCATAATGATGATTCATTAAAATTCTGGGATCAGCATACGCGCTGTGTCCACAAAGTATGGAAATAAAAATTGTTTTTTTTTTTAAGTTTACAAGTGTTTTTGATATGTTCTAACTTAAACAGGGATGGTACAATAAAATTGTGGTGTCTGCGTTCGCGCTTGGCCTCCATAGAATCGAAATAGGCACACACTTTAATAAAGACTTTTCATATCTATCTGCGTAACTATACTTTGTTAATTATGTTTCAGTTTGAAGAAATATGGTATAATAAAAATATGGGGTTTCGTTTGCGCCTGACCGCTATAGAATGGAAATATGTCACAAAGTTTTACAAGGTTTTTTAATATAGATCCACAGAATATTGTGATAAGTGTTTCAGTGTGAACTGGTATGGTATAATAAATTATGGGGTTTATCTATTTTATTTGTACTTTCATTATATTTTGCTTTGGTTTTGATACCCCCAAATTCGAAGCTATCTCTTTACACCCCTTCCTTTTCATAACCTATTATCTCTTCTCTTCTCTATCTTCTCTTCTCTATATAAATAAAATGAACTCATTTTTTCCCGTCGGATTTTGACCTTAATAGGATTAAAAATCAAGATATTTCATTCAAATATAATATGCACAAACGGCAGAACAATATCTGAGGTGTGTTATAGGCTTATTATTTCTCAAATTCCTCGATAATCTTAGATTTCTATACTTTTTCTGCTGAGAAGTCACGGCCAAAATCGGTTAAGATCAATGGAAGTGGTAAAATATTTTCTCTCTAATAAATTCCTCCTCCCCCTGCCACCACTTAACACCGTTTGGGGATCGTTCACAAGGAACAGTTGAGAAGAGAACGCCGGTTTGGCTTCGTAGTTCTTTCATGTGAAGTTATTTAAAATCACTAAACTAAGCTGCAGTGCTCTGTGGCGTAGTGGTTAGCGTGCTGGACAATTCACATTATATTTTCACGTTCGCGCCGACCTACCGTAGTCGTTTTGTTTTTGTTTTTTGTTTTTTTCCTAAACAACTGGAATGGACTTTTCTTGGTGGCCGAACTGTTACCGTTGCAAATGTTTTTTTTTTTTTTTTTTTTTCACACTTTATTTTCCTACTTTTACTCATGACTCCGGGTTTGGTCTTTCCTACTTACCTACCATAACATTTTTTAAACCCCCCCCGTCCCGGAAACAAACACTCGGGCAACGCCGTGTACCCCCGCTAGTACTTTCATAAATCAGAGTCCATTTTCTGTAGGCTGTTTTTGAACCCAGTCAACGACGGGTACCTTTGCTAGTGTATATATATATATATATATATATATATATATATATATATATTAGAGTAAAAGTACTTTGTGAGTGTGAATTGGTTCTATTCGTATAATTTGAATTCTTCGGACTATTATTCTCATCTGTGTTTTTTTTTCTCTCAATTTATTTTGTCGAACTCGGGAATCTGGGCAGATATTCAAACGGAAACCTTTATTTACTTCACGGGTAACATGTTCTCATTCAATCCGCTATAACTGTATAAATGCTCTTAGTAATCTGAAATTGTATTTTTCGCTCTCCCACACTGGCAATTCAGCCTTCAACCTTCAGGAAAATACCGTTTTTTACAATTGATTTCTCCAAGTACTCAAACCACTGAGCCAGGGGTCATTTCAGACTTTGAAGATGATACTCAATATGTCAACAGCAGTCCGAAGAATTCAAATAATAAGAGTCTGGTAGTTGATGTAAATGTTGTACACATATTGTAGCTCAAGGTAGTACTTCCAGTAACAAAACATAAGAGAAAATCTAACAACAGTTTTTCTATGCACTAGAAGTCTTCCAAATAATTGCGAAGTTTTATTTGCACTTTGTCAGTACAGAAATTGGCGATCTAAGCTGCAATACCTCCTGGTTATGTGCCGAAATATTTTCGCACAAAATTGTAAAGGGTTGACGCACATTAAATCGGCAGTTCATAAACCATTGTGTTACCGAAGATCCTACACTGCCTGTCTTAAATAATGTCCAAACGTGGGACCAATTTATTCTTCATTAGTTGATGTGGAAGATATTCGCCCCCTTGTTGGTTAATTCGTAATGTCACCTGTCTATTCTTTATATAGCTTTGTCTATAGCTGTTCGCTGCTCTGTTCCATGATCTCTGTCGACTCGTTAGAACATATTGCTCTACAACATTGTTTTACTAAGGAACTTCTACTGCCCCGGATCTAAAAAGTATTGTGTTGCTGTTGTGCTAAGATAACTTAATATTTAGGACATTTTAAGAATGCAATAACTGGTTTTCTAATGAATAAAATAGCCAGTGCATTTACTGTTTCCTTTACTTTATATGCAAAGGTCGTTCCAAAAGGAGGGCCTATTTTTTAACTAAAAAGATTACGATAATTAGGGTCATACTATTAAAACGAGCGATATTTTGGCGCCCCAGAATTCTCACTTAATACCTTCTTTCCAACGAAGAACGATACCTCTGTCAGAATTGCGGAGCAGGCTTTGTCGCTAACATTTCTGTCGTCACTCTGAAATCGACGAACCCTTCTCTTAGCTGATATAAACTGCATCGGCTTCATAAATTTTCAACAGGCGCCGGTAAATGTTGATCTGCTCATTTTTTGTGCATGGGGGAATTCAATAACGCATCCCTGCTTCAGACGCATAGCCATGACAAAGACAGCTTGTCAGTCTCAACTCGTTAATATCTGCAACAGAGAGATGAAACTTTCAAATAAGGACTGCATCGATTCAGTCATCATAACAATGTAATTTGTAATCCGCTCCGATCGATTCGGGCGGAATTAATACTAAGGAAGCATTACTATTGAAACGCCTCACATATGTGTGCACATATAGTAAAATAAGATTGTTTTTTCTGCTGACGAGCATTGATTTTACATGGATATCATTGTCAAAAAAAACACATGTATACTTATTAATATTGGACGTCAACATGTTTTAATATTCATCAAAAATGTATATATTTTTTGAAATAGGAAAAACTTGATCCGTAAAAAAGGAAGATATTAAGTCCCTGGAATTTATCTCTTATATAAGCAGGTCTCGAGCTTTGACCTTGGTATTTGATCTATGAAAATATATGCACAGATATTTTTTTAATTATATCGCCTTTTTTGTCTCTCTCTCTCTCTCTCTCTCTCTCTCTCTCTCTCTCTCTCTCTTCATATCTATGTATCTCTGAACTTAATATGATGGAACTCTTTAAGTTTTGTTACAAATGCGATCGCTATACATGTATTAATGTTCTTGTCAACCTATAAGCATTTATATGCTCAAATATATTCAAATTGTACAAGTTTCAAATCGGTGTTAATTACATCATACATGATGATCATTGTTGCTAAATATAAACTACATGTGTATGGGTATTAATAATTATTATTATTTATTAAAGACTAGCATGTTTGCCCGGCGTTAGCCGGGTGTACAGAGGTGTATGTTGAGAAAAAGAAAAAAAAAGAAAAGTAATAGTAGGCAGGCAGGTTCGAACTTGTGACACTAAGGCGGTAAAGGAAGTGAAATATATCTGACGCCTTGCCCCTACTCCATGACTCGACTGGAAGTTCGGAACGTTAAAATCAGGCAAAGTCAATCCAACCGATATAATGCAAAAATGGCTCGCACCAAAAATCGACACTTCCTATAGAAATCTGCCGAGTTGTGGGTGAAGGAATTAAGGTCTTTGCCCAATTTTCGATATTTGTTGTCCCAGACGCCCTGCTCCACAATGATATCGATCTCGTGTAAATCTATCGGTCCTGTCGAACGTTTACGGTAGACATACTGTTCAAGTCGAGCACTTTGAGAGTAACATCATCAGATAGAACATTGTACAATGCCATTCTCTGTCACTCAATTGTTAAAAAATGTTGCTCGAGATGAGGCATGAATTGATACGTAATTTAGCATACTTGGGCAATCAAGTTTCGATCCTGGCTTGAAGTAGTTCCTTGTCTAGCTGTACCGATGAGCTGCGAAACAGTATTGTATGTGGATGACTATAATGCTCCCTAAATTGGATTGAGCATATTGGGAACTGATATACAAATTACCATTAGCGTATTAAGCGATGCTCTTTGTATAGACAAACTGAGCTTAGGTATTTGGACAATGTCAAAACATTGTTAATTTATTGTCCGCATAGCAACAGCCGAATAGCGCAACGGTCAGAAGCTCAGACTGTCGTTTGGACGATCGAGTTTCAATTCTGGCTTGAGGCGATTGCTTGTCTAGCCGCACGAGTGAGTTGTTAAACAGCGAAATAGTACTGTATATATATATGTTAATATATATATATATATATATATATATATATATATATATATTATGATCATTTTTTTATTCTCTCTCTTCTTTCTCTTCCCATATATTTCTTATTTATATTTATGTCTCGGAAGTAGAGTGAAAAGCACATCTTATTTTTCTCATATTAATATTATTGAAATCTTTTCTTTTT
>NC_136494.1:80728578-80778578 GCF_053919585.1 Euprymna scolopes
ATATATATGTATGTATGTATGTATGTATGTGTGTTAGAGCACGTATACATATAAGAAAAGATAAATGTGGATTGGAAAAGATACTGACCTATGAATCCATATATGTACAGACATATCTCTATATTATACATATCTAGAAAGATGGAATACAACACACTTTTGTATCTCACCCGTGTAGATCGACGTCAGTAAAGCTGGATTCCATTTTCAGCATGCAATTAGTTTTTTTTTTAATGTTAAATAAGAGATAAAAAGAGAGACAGTATTTATTTTTTGTTATTTCTTATTTTTATCGGAGCCGTAATTATTCAGTCATGCATATATCCACTGCGATTATCATCCACTGTCATTTCAATATCAACCATATAGAAATATATTCATTCGATGATGGTAATTCAACACATACACAACTGGCTTGAGGTAAAACATCTAAAAATTACGTATTCTATGTCAGGGAACTGTTGAAATATATTTGATCGATATAACGCATGAATTGATACTTAATTCAACTTATACATTCTAATTTATATCCACGTTCAAATGTATGCACATATATATATATATATATATATATATATATATATATATATATATATATATATATATATATAAAGCTGAATATCTTTGTGTGTGCCTGGTCACGAATAGGCTCCTATATGGTTGACTATTCTAAAAACTTATTAAAAATAATGATAGATGTATCGAAAGGAATAGGTATGTTTGATCCTGCAGAACGGTGGTTCATTAAAATTTTGGGGTCTGCGTTCGCGCCTGCTCCACAAAGTATTGAAATAAAAAATATAAAAATTAAAAAAAAACGTTTACAAGTGTTTTTGATATAGATGCACATAAGAATACTTTGATAAGTATGTTTTAACTTAAATAGGGATGGTATAATAAAATTGTGGGGTCTGCGTTCGCGCCTGGCCTCCATAGAATGGAAGTAGGCACAAACTTTAATAAAGAATTTTCATATCTATCTGCGTAAGTATACTTTGATAATTACGTTTCAGTTTGAGGAAATATGGTATAATAAAATTATGGCGTGTTCGTTCGCACCTGACCTCCATAGAATGGAAATATGTCACAAAGTTTAACAAGGTTTTTTTAATATAGATCCACATAATATTGTGATGATTGTTTCAGTGTGAACAGGTATTGTATAATAAATTATGGAGTGTACCTATTTTATTTTTACTTTCATCATATTTTGCTTTGGTTTTGATACCCCCAAATTCGAAGCTATCTCTTTACAACCCTTCGTTTTCATAACCTATGATACTTTCATAAATCAGAGTCCATTTTCTGTAGGCTGTTTTTGAACCCAGTCAACGACGGGTACTTTTGCTAGTATATATATATATATACACATTTTGCTTTATTATATATATATATATATATATATATATAATAAAGCAAAATGTGTATTTTTTAAACTGCCCATACAAAAAAAAGCCTTGATCTTATTTATACACATCTACATTTCTTCAATAAATTCAAATATTTAAGTATACCTATTTATGGGACATACTGAAAAATTATTTTTTGACACATGAAAAGTAGTCTGTCTGCACCATGTATAACAGAGTTAATTTTTTAAAAATTAAATTGTCACCCCAAACAAGGCAAGTACCACTTTGAGGTAGAGGTTACTATGGGGGACATAAGTTGCAGGGGTATTTATAAGGGAGATGAGTAGCAACATTACACTTGAACTTCTGCATGTCAGTACAGTTGGGAAAGCAGTATCCTGGAAGGGAGTTGCAAAATCTAGCAGTTCTGGGGAAAAAAACTATTGATGTAGAAGGTCTTCTTACACCTAGAGATCTCTACTGTGTAGGGGTGGGATTTAGCTGTTTTTCGGAGGTATTCACGTCGAGGAGGTACAAGTGCTTGTAGTTCGTCAGAGCATTCACCATTAAGTACTTGTAGAAGAGGCAGAGCGAATCAACATTTCGTCGATGGGACAGAGGCTGAAGCCTAGATGACAGTTTAGAACCTATCAGGCTGCCGCCTCTCTTTTGAACCATGTCCAGAAGTGAGAGACAAGTAGCAGATGCACCAGCCCAAATGTGACAACAGTACTCCATACATGGGCTGATGGTAGCCTGTTAGAGGTACAGGTACTTTCAGGCGTAAGTAGTTTTCTAGTACGGTAGAGAAAGTTTACCTTCTTCGCAGCAGCCCTGGCAATGCTCTCAATATGCCTATTCGAGTTCATGTTACCTGTAAACGTTAGGCCGAGGAGTTTAAAGGAAGTACTTTTGGGTTAAGTTTCCCCTAAAAAAAAAACTCGAAATATGAATCCCTGGAAACAAAAATGAGTACACCCCCTTACAAAAAGTTTTCAATATCAAAATACAACATATCAACTCTCAATATTTTGTGTGGTCACCATCATTATTAAAAACTGCCTTTACTCTTCTGGGCATGGAGTTTTAACAGCCCTTTACATGTAGCCACTAGAATTCTCTTCCACTCTCCAATTACAACGTCGCAGAACTAGCGGATATTTGAGGCTTTGCGCACCTCTACCTTCTGCTTGATAATGCACCAAAGATGTTCTATTGGGTTCAAGTTTGGAGACCTGCTTGGCCAATCCACCACGTTGACCTCTTCAATAAGGCAGTGGCTGTCTTGGATGTGTGTTTTGGCTCATTATTATGCTGGAACATTGCTCTACAACCTAGTTTCTGGAGGGAGTATTTGACAGTACATGTTGGAGTTCATGTTTCTCTCAATGAAATGTAACTCTTCAATACCTGCAGCACTCATACAGCCCTAGACAATGACATTCCCACCACTATCCTTGACTGTAGGTATGGCACACTTATCTTTGTACTCCTCACCTGGTCGCTGGCACACATGACTATCAGAACCCCCCCCCAAAAAAAATCGTCTCGTCAAACTATTAGACCTGGTTCCAGTAATCTATGGGCTTTTTTGACCTGTCTCCAGGAAACTGTTTGCGGGCTTTCTTGTGTATTGCCTTCAGAAGAGGCTTCCTCCTTTAGTGACAGCAATGCATACCAATTTGATGAAGTTTGCGGCGTATGGTCTGAATATTAACAGACTGATCCCCAACCTCTTTAATCTCTGCAGCAATGCTTACAGCACTCCTATCAATTTTCTTGTAGCCTTGACTATCTTTATGTAGAGCAACACTACATTTTGTTAAGATCCCCAGAGTTATTTGCCATATAGTGCAATGTTGGAACTTTCAGTTACTGGTAAGAGAGAGTGTGATAGTTAAACTAGAAATCTCCGGAGTAGAAATTTCATTCTTGTGTTGTGTTACCGAAGTCGCGCTAGCTGCTACTGCACGTAAGAACTCTCTAGTTTATGTTAAAAGCCCAAAAGCACGAGTTTGCCAAATATGAAGTTGACAATGTTTTGACATCTATGAGCATCTTCGAAAATGAAATAATATAGAATGGCCGAACAGTTTTTAAAAAAACCCTTTTAGATGTTTTTTTTTCCTAATTTCGGATTTAAATGACTTCGTCAGAGAATATATATATATATATATATATATATATATATATATATATATATATATATCGGGTGTGTGTATAATTCAGAATATAACATCCCTACTATTGGTTTCAAATCAAAGAATGCTCAGTAAATGATCGCGCATTTAGGATTTTGTCAGTCTTTATTGTCTGAATGATTAGTTGTAAGTTATTTGCTAATTACTAATGTTATTATAATCTTTAATACATATTTAATGAATATTACGCGGTTATTTTTGAAGTGTTTTTTTATGTTTTTGACTTTTATAGATATATACTAGAAGACGTACGAGGTGTTGCCCTGTATTAAACGTAAAGTCACATTCCTTAACAAAATTAAGTAAACTAAACTGAAAGAAACTGAGACGTGCATACGAGTATTACGTTTTTCAAAACAGTTTACTCGTATATAAAAAAACTACTCCAGCTGAGATCGAAACCCAAACCTAAAGACCCTGAGTACAGTAAAATAACCATTGGCCCAACTGAAAATGATCTCCAAAAGGTGTTTTCAATTCTTATGATTAACATGTGAACGACTAGCGCGTGAAACAGTTGAGAAATCAAATAAAAAAACATTGACTCCCTTCACATATCTTTTTTCCAATGTTGACCCCTTGGCAGCCTCCTTTTCCGAATAACAAGGTATTTAACTGTTACCATATAGTCGAATAGCCTATATACAACATTTCAAGAATGTAGATAAAAAATTCCTGGAGTATATTGATCGAGAAGTGTCCTCGCATACACACACATTTTCACTTTTATAGAATATGTAACTGGCGTTACCTGGTATTAAACCTAATGTTACATCCCTTTAAAAACATACGTACAAAAACCGGAAAGCGATTGCGAATGTTATGTTTATTCAAAATAGTTCACTTCTTGTAAGACAAAAAAATCTACTCTAGTTGAGGTCAATACCGGTTAGTAAAGTACGATAACCACTAGCCCGATTGAACACGATTTCCCAAAAAGTGTTTCCAACCATACTTATTTTCATATAATGTGAAGGATTAGCGCATGTGCTGTCGTGAAACAGTTAGCAAATAGATAAAAAAAGAACCCCGAAAGCGTCCACGTACCACTTTTTCAATCTCGACTTTTTAGCAACCTTTTTTTATTTTCAGGTGAACACGGATTATACAGTTTTCCACATGTCTAAAGTGGCTATATATTAGATTGCACCTCTGTAGATGAAGAATTCGTTGAGTATATAGTTTGATCTTTGTTCTCTCACACACAATCTCACTTTGATAGATCTATATAGATAGATAATGTTCGTACAAATACCAAAATCCAAAACATAAAATTATACACGTTACATTCTTATAGAGTATAAGACTCAACCTATTTCTATGTGAATTTTACTTAGTCGCATTTCTCATTTTCACACAGTTTATTCATGTTTATTATACAAAGGCTTGAGTAAAATAAAGCTAATCTAATATGTGAATTTACATAAATGACGTCTTCAATGGTTTAAGATATGAAAACCAGAAATGATTATGCCAAAAAATTTTGAGGTTGATGTTGACAGCGCGAAAATGAATGATCTTAAAAATACCAGTAAAAGGAAATTGATAATACATATTTTATATATAGTATTTCGATTTCTATAAATATCGGTGTCAGATTAGCTTAATAAACAAAATGGTAAATTCGTTAATTCAGTATAAATTATTTAATTGGAATTCATTATTGAGATGAGCATGATTTATTAATTTATTTATTGCGGACTATTATCCTTATCTTTCTTAGTTGGTGTTTCTCAACGTTTCTGACAACTATTCCTCTGGTCTTCGTCACGTGGTAACTGTGACAGGATAGGAACTCCGAATCTCTTAACTGCATCCTCAGCAATTACTGCCTTTCATAGTTGTTGTCGTTTCACCACTTCTTGGCAAAGTAAGCCTCTGACCGGCTTTGGCTAGGATTGAGACGGATATATTAAGACAATGCTCGCCTGGAACCGTAAAGATTCAACGTCTCTATCCACTGCGCCACGAGCCACGAAGGGCAAGTTTTTGGTCTTATAAATCCGTTTATTTATTATCTGATCTTCCATCGTCAGGTCCGTACCGAATGGTATATATATATATATATATATATATATATATATATTATTTAATTGACATTTATTATTGAGATGTGTATTATTTATTTATTTATTGCAAACTATTTTTCTCATGTCCTTGCTTCACGACGTTTCAGCCAACTATTCCCCTGGCCTTCGTCAGGTGGTAAGCGCGACGGGATAAGAACTCCGAATCTCATCCTCAGCAATTAGTAGAGGAATAGTTTGCCGAAACGTCGTGAAGCAACAACTAAACAGATGAGGATAATAGTCCGCAATAAATAATTTCGTTAATTCTGGGTTTTGACTTCTAATTCTAGAGAATAAGTATATGTTTATAATACAGCTGAAGAATTTCTGCAATTAATCGCTAATTTAAACGAAGTCGTAAATTATATTTCACCCATTTACTTTGCGCATGCGTCACACTGGCTTCTATTTTTGCCCCTGGTGGTCTGTTTCGAAAATTGTGAATAATTACGGGCGAGACTTCCCTTGCGAACGAAATACAAATAAGATTTATTCAATAAATCTTAGCTCCCAAATGTAAAACTCATTCCACAAGACATTTAATACGATAGTTTGCCCATCGCTATTTGATTTTGACCACCGAATTCGGGTCAAGCGATAACAAAGCGATTGATCCGTAAAGGAAAAATTCTCATATGCGCTTAAATCGCCGACTACTGAAAGGGCGTGTTATTATTGGCGAAGAATTCAACTGTATGGAAATGGTCCGTGGGAAGATTTTAGATGCATATCGATACTGTGAAAGAGGTAGTATTGTCTAATTTGATCGGCTTTGCAGATTTCTTTATTTGCTTGCTACAGAATAGTAACGTTTGGGTCAGTTATTTATTGGCGAAGTTAGTCATCTTTGCAAAACCTTTTAATAACTTTTAATATAAGCAGGCGAATTTGTATTGTAGGTATGTATTTTGTAAATACGTAGCCTGCAAACAATGTATTCTTGTAAACTGATAAAGTTGAAGAGGTTCTTACTATTCAAGACCATATATATATATATATATATATATATATATATATATATATATATATATATATATATACGTTTACAGTCTATAGATGCTTAACATATCTTGAAGAAAATTTTCGCGTCGCAGGTACATCATATATAATCAAACAAAGACTTCTATGCATTTTTTTTCAAGGCAGTCATTTTGAGAAAGTTGTTAAATAAACTCGAACCATCAATAAATAATTAAACAATTTCTACACACACACACACCCACATATATATATATATATATATATATATATATATATATATATATATATATGTAAGTAGTTTTCTAAATAAATACGGTGATTAAGTTACAGAGACTTTTGCTAGTGTATATATATAGTATGTTCAATATACAAGTATTGTTGGTTACACATCTGCATACATGTTTTAGTGGAATCTCAATTCAGAGAGACTCACCTCATCACACGGAGAAAAGAAACAGTATAGAAACGAAAATCAAGGTTCATTCCTTTTGTATATAAAAATATATCCACACGTGAGTTACACTCTGAAAGAAAGCGGATGCATAGTCTGTACATGCAGACAGTCGAGGTTTAGAGACAGCTATGGTAAGGAAATGAAACAATGGGTGGTAATTGGGAAGAAAAGGAGAATACGATCCCGTCTTGTAAAACTATCACAGCAGGAAAGTTACGGTCGTATTTTTACTAGACGGTTGTTGTTGTTTTTTTTTGTGCCAAGCGCTTGTTTTGATTTGAAGTAATATACTCTCAACAGTGTTGTTTCCCTATTTCAGACATTTTGTCTGTTTTTTTTTCTTTCGCAGTGGCGCATTACTTATCTCTTTATTATACTGATAAGCTATATTAATTTGCGTATTTATTCATTTTATTCCTCGTTTTTATTTATTTTTCATTTATTCCTCGATTTTATTTATTTTTCATTTATTCCTCGTTTTTATTTTTTTTTCATTTATTCCTCGTTTTTATTTTTTTTCATTTATTCCTCGTTTTTATTTATTTTTTATTTATTCCTCGTTTTTATTTATTTTTCATTTTTCTCGTTTTTATTTATTTCCAAATAATATGCGTCTACATGATCAAATTAACCACCTTTAAACATATATACAGGTTTTTTATGATTTAAATATAGAAGGTATCATTGCAGTTACAGTTTACACTTTAACGTGTCCGAAGTAATTACACATGCATATGTTTTCATATCTATATACACACTTAAGTTCGATGGTTGTAATTTTTTCATTTGAATTGTTTATTTCTTCCCCAATATTTTATCAGTTTGTTCCGTCCGTATATGATCTAACAAGAAACATTGAATTTTACAAGAGCAAGAGTTTCTTTCAGAGGGAACTCGATAATATTCTTTAAAAGATTGGGAAATCAAATAACATTCTGGTAAAAACTGATAAAACTAGTTAGTCCTATAACCTACACCAACAATAATACAAAGACTTAATAATAATTAAAAAAAAAACTTAACAAAAAAGTACCAAAAGGCAAGCAATGCCAATCTAGTTGGAATTATAAAAATTACATATATAATCTGAAATCAAATAAATAAATAAAAGCGATTAAATGAAATAAATAAATAAAGAATTATAAATGAAATAAGGAGATAAGGAATTCGCCGCTGCGAAAGAAAAAGCAGACAAAAAGTCTGAAATAAGTTAGCAACACTGTTGAGAGTATAATATTCATTCACATCAAAGCAAGCACTTGGGCAAAAAAAAAAAAAAAAAAAAAAAAAAAATACAGTCTAGTTAAAATACAACCGTCACTTTCCTGCTGTGACAGCTTAACAAGATGGGATCATATTTCGCTTCTCTTTCGTCCTCCCATGCACTATTCCGTTTCTTTACAACAGCTCTCTCTAAACTTTGACGGACCGCCTTCACAAACTATCCTCTCCCTTTCTTTCAGGGTGTTAATCGCACCCGGATATATTTTTATATACAAAATGAACAAACCTTGATGTTTGTTTCTATATCGTTTCTTTTCTCTATATAACCAATTATGTTTGTATAATAAAGTGACTGTATAGCAACTCTGTCCTCCATTTAGCACTCCTTAATAATCACACGGGTTTCAGTAGATCTCCTATTCAGGAAACCAATCTACACAACCATTATATATATATATATATATATATATATATATATATATATATATATATATATATATAAACTACGCATATTCATTGTGATGACAAGGGGATACTTAAAGGAATACAAAAGTTCCATATTCTAACATATATGCTACCTTGATTCGATTTAAATACAATGTAATGATTTGCAAGGGCAATTTGTAAATTAGCATTTGTATAATTGCGGTTCGTAAGGTATACTGTCCTAGTCAACATTTTCTTTTGAATATTTATTTTATTTTTTAAACTTTGGTCTACGTTATTAAACATGATACAACGTAATTTGATATACCCCCTCCCCATAAAAATTTTATCTCGTAGGATTTCCTCTATAATATCACTATTTGTAAAGGAAGGAAGCAATATTTCCTCACAACATATTAAGTTTGCTTTTTTTCCAAACTAAAATTGCGAGGAACGGAAGCTAATTTTTATGGTTTAAAACGAAAGGAACACAAATTGTTAGACAATACTAAATCGGGCAACTCTGGTTTATTTACTTTTTATTTACTTCACTGAGTTCGTGGACTAAAATCGCTCCACCGTCCTTGGGATAATAAATTTCTTTATAGAACAGATATCAGTAGTCAGGGTTTTTTTGTCGTCCAAACTTGGAGTTAGTAAAATATTACTATCCTTCCCCAAAATTTATTATGTAACTATGTTATAGTTTATCTTACCTGTTGTCTTTTCTTGGTCTTACCAGATTTCAGCACAAGTCATTTGGTCTATTGGAGTATTTAACAGTTGTTACATGAGCTTGGAAAACTTGCAGCATTCGTCGTTTGTGCAAGTGTATACGATGCCAATATTTAATTTTGTCTGAGAGTACTGTTACTCTGCATATTTAGTGAATGTTCTCATGCCACGTTATTCTGAAAATAAAAAAGTGTACAGAGAGTTCAGTCATTCAAGACCTTCAAATTATCTGTGCCAGTGTATGTATACGTAAAATGTAAAGATCTGTTTGCGTTAAACCAACTCGGTTTGTAACTGGTTCTAGTCTAAAGAGTTCACGCACTTCTGTCCGTCTATCATAAAAGTGCCATCCGGAATATATGTAAGATAACAACCGCGGGTCGCGAAATCTATGCAAATATCTAAAAGTTATAGTTAGAAATGATCGTAGGTCAGCGCCTGTGGCAGACTATTCTTTAATAGAGGGCAATTGAAACGGAATTTAGACGTGTTATGAAATCGTATTTAAAGTTGAAATCAAGCGAAACCCTTTCCCCGGCAAATTATTTCTTTGAACTTGTTCGTTTCCGACCTCGCAAGTTTTATAAACACATCTTATTTGCATGGTGTATCATAGATTCAGAACTGAAATAAGGATTCACTGGCAATAACTTATCTTGTATGCCCTTTTATAGATTTCAATACGTTGAATTTATAATTTGAGAGAGGTGCCGGCCATTTGCGGAATGATTTCGATTCGAGAGGATTTGGGATTTTACAAAATAAAATTGAAAACCCCTCAAATAATTAGCAAAAGATATGTTTTGCCTCATATATTATTGCTAGTATATTTGACGCGCAACATAACTGCGTTCATACACAGGTTACTGTTCGATCTCTGAAGTTAAGCAACGTTGAGTTTTGTCAGTAATAAACTGGGTGGCAATTTGTGAATACAAAGTGTTGTAAGTCATCCTGTGTGTCCATATCGTTGTCCTGGACTTTTGCTTGCCAATAGAATCAGACCGTGTCGACTTGTAGGAAATTTGATTTGGGACTGCGCAATATTAACTTTAGGTTTCTTTTCTCTCTTTATATATCATTGATATTCTTTCCCTCTTTTACTGTTCTTCTCCCTCTATTTCATTACTTGTCGTTGTTTCTCTCTCTTATGCTTTTGTTTGTACTGAATTGTGTTGAATACCCTTGAAATGTTTCAACAACCAGGCTTACAAGAGGTTTCGATCCCTTGTGATTTTATGGAATATCTGCATAGCTTTCCCGTGACGTTTTCTTTTTTCTGCAGTTGCCTATAATGTAAAATATTAAATGAATGTGTGGTAGACGAAACTGGTCAAAGTTTTATTTTTATTTGTTATTTATTTATTGTAATTGCCATGTTTAACATTCTTATTACATGTTCACTGTGACAGGTTGTTTGCATAACGGAACCATCTGATTATTCGTTATAAAAATACAAACTAGGTACATAGTTCCGAATTTTCATTTTATTTTAAATTAAAATGTGAAGAGAGTACGTTATATCAACAATAATATTAATATTTCCATTTAAAGCTTTAAAGATGTTATTATGCCCGTACTGATAGAGTGCGTCTTCATCTTCTTCGGTTTAGTAGAAGGGAAGGCTGGAGTTTCTCTTGCTCGTAACGTCAGAATAACAGGAGATTTGCTCTCTTGTTTCTCACTTACATATACAACGCGATGGCTGTAAAATAAAGATTTATATAAAGTGGAACAAAATCGACGTCTTAGTGGTCGATTTCAGTTTTTCGTGAAATTTAATTTCTAAAACTCAATATGTCTGCCCTATTTTTAAAAACTACATCCCGGAGAGGCAAGGTTGCAGGACAGAGCGAGGAGGATCAAATAGTTATGTTTTTACTAACATATTGTAGGTTTTTAACTCGTAAAAATAGCTGCTATAGGAGCCAAAAATACCTACTATATGAGGGCAAGCGTAAGTGAACAAACATGCTCTTTTACGTACGCGCAAATATCCATTAAACTCTATTCATTTAAACTGTTATCTGTCTAACGATAGCTAAAACTGTAACGGATGAGGCTGGAGCACTAACTGTTTTGATTTCTATTCTAGCACCAAATCATTTATTTTACTTTACTTTTGAAACTACTACTATATATTGTGATCAATATAATAGATAACTGGCTCTATAATGATAACTACGCAATTTACATTAATTAAAATGTTATTTATGCGTATTTTACGACCGGGCTACATCGGACGCCTTGCTACTAGAATCTATATGTACGTATCATTTACTTTCTCATTCTATTTCCCCAAGTTTCGCCTGAATATTTACGAATTTAAATTTGTGTCTATACGTACTAATATAAATCATTAAAAAATACTTTGGTTTCTTAAATCAAGTTATTTGAAGTGTTGATATTCAAAAATCCGTTTACTCTAAAATGGAATATATGTAATACAGAAGTTTCCCATATTCTCAGGTGGTGAAAAACGATGAGTATTTATAAGCAGATGTCTGCGCATACATTTGTGTTACTTTTAGTTGATCGGTGCCTTGTGATTTGATATCTCTTGTATATGAATTTACTACGTTTTCCGGGATTGATGTGGATCAACATATATTCTACCTTTCAATACTTTTAGGTATTTATTTGCTTTCCCACAAGGTTGTTTTCAATGTGGGGGGGGGGTGAACAGCTCCCCTAAAACGAGCAAAAAGGGGCACTCTAGCAGTATCAAAAAAATAATAATAATCGTCTAAATATGAACGGTTTCCCCTACATCAAAAACAAAAATAGGGCAAACCGTTTCTGAGTTAATAAAGAACTCTCTCTCTCTCTCTCTCTCACACACACACAGACAAAGCTCCTTTATATAATAGTAGATAGATATTTTTTACTTGAAAGTCACCACTTATCAAAGCCCAAATGCGACTCTATGATAAAGATTTATATATGCCAGAGCGACAGTAGGAAATCACAGTAATTATCAGTAATGGGTGAATTTGGATAAGATTAATTATTTAAAAGGACGGCTTTGCAAGAATTTGCTTATATTAAACTTGAAAACGATAGTGTTAAAGTCAGCTCGGAAGCATTTTTTTACACGGTGGTCACCACTTATCAAGGCCCGGAAGCCACTCAGGGATAAGGGTTATTGCAGTACGTTAGTGTGGAAATTTAATAAAGTGTCTTCTTAAGGGGGCGGTTCATTAGGAATTTGTTTACGTTGGACTTGAAGACATCCAGGCAGACGGAACAGGGTTCTACAGGCGTGCAGTTCTAAGAAAGAAGCTTTGTTCATGGAATCTACGTTTTGGTTTAGGGACAGATAAAGAGTGGGGAAAATTTTTGACAGTGGATTCAGCTAGACGGGTGTTTTTTCGTAAAATATTTGTGAGAGGGGACCATAGATTGGATTTCAGACGAGCACCTGCTATGGAAATAACGATAAAACAAAGATAGGCTCGCAACGTCTCGTCTGTGGGAGAGAGGTTGCAGGGAAGAGAAAAGGGCATCCCCACTAAGCAACGAAGTCTATTTTGTACTCTGTCAATGCAGGATAGGCTGTTTTTGGCAGCAGTATTCCATCCTTGGACGTACTTGGCTTTTATATAGATAGAGAATTGCATCAGTAGTGAGATATCTTCTGGAGCAGTAGAAGGATCTCACCATCTTTCCAGCGACCTTGGCAATAGACTTGATGTACGTGTTCCATTTCAGATCAGGAGTAAAAGTCAAGCCCAGAAGCTTGCCAAAACATGGGGCTTTTCCTAGATGAGAGCCATCCATCACAATTGATGCCAGATGGGGATCAGAGCCTTGATGATGTAAAGATAGGAGTTTGGTTTTGGATGCATTAAAGGTAACCAAACACGTCTTCCCCCACTAAACCACGCGCTCGAGATCAGAGGAGAGAGAATCAGAGAGAACTTTGTCAGTTATAGCCTCTTATGTGTTGCCGTAGATGGTCGTGTCATCAGCATAGATGTCAACGAATGATTTAAGTATGTGTTTAAGGAGGTCATTGATGTAGATCAGGAAGAGAGTTGGGCCCAGGATTGACCCCTGAAGGACTCCAGCATTTATATTGCAGGCCTCCGATTTTTGTCCATCTACCACTACTCTTATGAGGCTATCGGAGAGAAATGATGTAATGATTGAGAAAACATTTCCAGTTATACCGTAGCTGGAAATCTTGTGAAGTAGACCCTTATGCCATACCTTGTCGAAGGCCTTTGATATGCCAAGAGCAATTGCCCTAGAAAGGAAGCCTTTGTCAAGAGATTCACTAATCCTGTGGGATATAGCCGTCAGCACATCTGCGGTAGATCTTGCAGAGCGGAAACCATATTGTGTGTCATTAAGAAGGTTATTTCTGCTGAGGTGGTTGACTATTTCTCTATTTAATATGGATTCCAGCAACTTACTCATAACACACAGGAGACTTATTGGTCTGTACTGAGGGGGAGATGACTTATCACCTGAATTCTAAAATACAGGGCAAACTGATGAGGTCTTCCAGGGAGTCGGAAAGCACTTCTGATTAAGGCAGCGCTTAAATAGTTTCGTAAGTATGGGAGCAAGTTCTAGTTGAAGCTTTTTTAACACTATAATTGGGATGCCATCAGGGCCAGTTGCTTTACTGGAATCTAGGTTCTTTATTAGGCGACCTCGTGCACGGATATTTGTATTATATAGTTGGATTATATATCGGACGTTTTTGTGATGCAATGGAAATATATTCATGCGTACCATTCATATTAATTATATCAGCTGTGAATTCATATTAATTATATCAGCTGTGCATTGTTGTTTCGATTATTTTTTAAATTTAACTTCTCTGTTTCTTTTACAGCATCATTTTACTTGTTAGAACTGTAATATTTATTAACTAATTTTTTTATGAAATTCCAACTAAATTTCTAACGTTGTCTGAGAAAAAAGACAAGTTCTGTCCAGTTTAAATCGCAAAGGTGCTTTAGACAAAATCTAGGAAATAACCCCCAAGTCTGTTTTTGTTTTGTACAACGATATTTATTTCCTCATATTTAATGCCGTGACATTTTCCACGTGTTATACCATCTTCTCCGCGTCTCTTCCGAGATCTAAAACGTTATCTTCTCTCACTTGTGATCTTTTTCTTTCTTTTTGACAAAATACGTGTTTCCCCACAGGCGACCTCACTTTGCATGCATTTGCATCCGCGCTATGTTACGAATTTGTTTATAAAATAAATGTTTTAATCTTTACTCAGAAACGATTATACACACACACACACACACATATATATATATATATATAAGCTTAACAGACATTAAATGTTATAGTTGAAGATTTTCTCATTGTTTATTTTTTACAAAGGTTTCACTAATAATAAAAGTCCACGAGCCACACGAAGATTAGGGTTAAAGCAGTGTTACTTGAACATTTATTGGTAATTATGCTGCTGTTAAGGCAGAACTTGATTAATTAAATGTCTGGATTAACTACATTTTTTTTATTCTACTTGAATACAACAATGTTGGAGAAAGATGGGAAGCAGCGCTGCGGTGTCATATTTCCCATAAGGGAAACTCTAAGAATGAAACTTTGCTCGTGGAAGTTTCGTTTAGTTCCGGGTAGACGGAAAGGAGGACTGTTGACTTTGTATTGTAGCTAGACAACATTTTGCTGTGAATGTTTTACAGGTCCTCCCAAATTGCAGATAAGTTGAGTATATTCCATGAACAAGACCTTCCTTTCTGTTCGAGGCCCTGTCGGTGGGGCATTAGAATACGCCGACTGCCCCCTTGCAGAGGGTAAAAAGTCCCTCAATGGGGGTCCTGGATATGACTTTAAACTATATCCAGTGGTGAAGCCCCACCTTGTGGGCTTTGGGGAGTGTGGAGCCACCCTTTAATTACCATTGCTCCCAGGTCCACTCTGACCCGGAGTGGTAGTACCTGTTAGGGTCCCAACTATGGGTTAAATAGAAACCGACGTGAAAACAACAAATATATTCTATTAAAAAAAAAAAATTCTTCAAAATCTTTGGATTCGGTATTAAATAACCTGAAAAGGGTTGATATGCCGTAAAACAAAAACAACCAACCAACCAACCAACTTTCTGTTCGACAGTTTGAATGTGTGTAAATATTTTTGTTTGGATTTTCGAAGTATTGGGATGAAGTTATTTTTTTAACAATAACGAAAGATACAAATAGATGATTTCTTTACACAAAACAAAAATGCATTATGATTGATTTAATTCCGTAGATACTATTTGATGAACATTATTAAAGGAAAATCTCACAACTATATATTATCAAATGTTTTATTTCAATTAATTATCAACTAAGTATGGTCCACCCGTACACACGACGATTGATTTTCGTTGCTTATAGAGAGACATTTGGTATACATTGGTTCTTTTAGCACTTATTAATTAAAGAATATATATGAAATCCTACTTCGATATGTTCAGGGAAGCGTTCAAGTATACGGTCGTTATATCAAGTTGAACCAAAAATATTAACAAACAAGGCAGTGTGAATTATCATATATTGGAAGATTAGAAAAAAGGTTTAGAGTAGGTTAATTTGATATGTAGAAATTGCGGACTGCTTTCTAACATTTAAGCAAGGTGTAATATCGGAACATAAATGGCATATTCCGGAGAAAATTTTACAGTGGGAACAATACAATAAACATGAAAGAAAATCGTGTGTATGGGCGCCATGTTTGTTTCTGCGTATATTTATTTCCTGTAATTGCGTCATCAAGCTGAGAAGAATTCTTGTAAGATATGTTAGGAAATTAGAATGTTATGATCTCAAATATGATTTTGTCTACTGCCTTTTCTCACAGGAAATACATTGCTAACTATTTTCTGCTCTATTCTTATTTTTATAGTAGCTGCTCAATTGTGTGCAATCTATTTTCCTTTGTAAAGCGTTCACCGTGCAAATTTATCAAGCTACAACCACAGTCAGGATTTTTTTTTTCATATGCATCAAAAACTGAATGCGGCTTAGTTCAATAAAACGAACCATTGCGAATCTATCTGTCTGTCCGACACAATATCACAGGATTGCCTCTCAACCGACTAAAACATAAGTGTTTCTAATCTTCAATTATTTTTACGTATTTTAACGCTTTTCTTTTTGTCATTTTTTAATTTTTTTTTGTAAGCGTATAAACCTAAATCTTTATATACAGTTGCATAAAAAACATTTTCTTTCGATAGAGTTTAGATAGTTTTTAGAATAGAAAACCTTACCGCAACATTTTTATACCAGAGCAACATGCGTTTGACTATTGGGCTCCGGAAATATAAGTATAGTTTTGTCCAAAAATAGGAAACAATGCGTTGGTAGAGCGATATATATATATATATATATATATATATATATATATATTCGCTTCGTTAAGATATATGCACTAACACTAGTTATTTCGTTTGCTTAATCGGTAAAACATCGGACACCACCTTTGCGACTGGTTTCGAATCTTGCTACGTCTCCCCACATTGATGCGTTGTAGAGAAGACGAAACTAGGTAAAATGAATGCCTTGAGCAGAACACAATTGAATGATAGTTATATCTCATGAAGATTAATATCAAAATGTAATGATGGTAAAGCTTATTTGAAAAGAATCGTTTTGGAAATTTAATGAATATTCATTAGATTAGTTTTTGTCTTAGAATTTGTAAAGAGTAAAGCAACTTTAAATAATATTTCTAAATAGTTAAATAAAACTATTATATTACAACAAACAATAACATGGAACAAAGTATTAAAATATGCAAATAAGGTTACTTTATGACTAAATAGTGTCTATAAAAATCATGATAGAATAAAAAGTGTTATCTGCAACTGTATACACAATGTTTTATCTGTTTTAGGTATAAAAATTAATTTGTGAAATGGTGTACTTTTTGTCCCTATATACTAAATTAGAAAAAAACATGACCTATATGAATACTATTTATTACAATAGATAGAAAACACTTACATATTTAGTTATGTAAACGTATTTTTTCTGTGTGTCTAGTTTCTATTCCGAGTAAACGGCAAGAAACTTATTGAAATTTTTAATTTGATAAATCTTAACATTTTATTTAAATACATCTTTTTATTTCAGTATAATGAGGAAAATAATCAGAATTGAAATCGATATTCAACCCAGACACAAATACTAAAGAGTTAACAGAGCTAGTCCATCGAAATCAATATTTGTTTTTATAAAACATGACTTCAGATCGATATTATGTCAAATAATTCAGGACTCGTATTGGCTTCAAGTAACACATATACACACACACATACATATATGGCGGTGCGCGTAGCCGACCTTAAGACGTTTTTAAGTGATTGTTTCAAATTTCGTCTGCTCTGAGGTAATCTACTTTACTAAGCAAAACTCAAGATCGATATCTCAACAAGACGTTTGAACAGTTTGTCAATTATGACCATTGAAGCGTTTAAACTGAAAAATGACTTAAAAGATTTCTGGCGGAAAACAATAAAATCTTCTTTTCCTAATCAACAGCTATAATAATATTTTTGTCTCTCCATATTTAATAATTCCGTTTTTTTGTTGTGAACATTAGTAGTGTTCAGTTAGTAACTACATCCGTCCGCTTTCTAGCGCTTCATAATTTAATTTCTCGTTACTGAAACGGTACTAATCTATCTATATATCTATAAAAGTGAACGTGTATGTCTGTCTGTCTGTGTGTGTGTCTGTCTGTGTACATTTCCCTACGCAATAACTCTGTCAATTTTTAGTCTATAGACTTGAAATTTGAAATACCGGGTACTGAGATTTGGGAAAATCGATGTGACGGGTGTCAGCCAGAAATTTGGCTGTTAAGGGGTCAAATTTCAACGATTTGACCTTTAAGAACTCTACCAAACTCCTTCGACAATTTTGGGTCTAGACACTTGAAATTTTAGATATATGTTCCTTGAATCTGGATCTAACTTAATAAAGTGATTTGAGCCCGAAACTATAAATTTTAAGGGGTCATAATAGGGGTCAAAGTTTTAAAAAATTAACCATTTTTTTTTGTTTGTTTGCTTTTTTGCACAGCATACACCTCCAAACACCCGAGCAACGCCGGGCACCCCTGCTAGTCGATAATAAAGATAAAATACCCTATATCGCCCATTTTCACATATCTCTCCTGAGAGGAAAGTATTTAAAACTTGTCACTAATCAGTCAAAACTGTTTGGTAAGAAGTTAGTACTAGATAAAAACAAAACGCCGATCATTTGTCCTGATTTAATAATATAAGTGGAATATTTTGTGTGTCTATGTAAATTAAATTGATTTTCTCATCTAGTATTATTGATATTCAACATTTTGTTTATTTTATATACAATTAAATTTGCATATATAAATATTCTTTCAATGTTTTGATCAGTTACAATGATTAATCTGTACTCGTTTGCCCATTCATATAAAATATGTATACGTAGCATAATTGTCGTTTATGAAAATCGCTCGAGACATGTCATGACGCCACGTGATGGAGGACGCTAATAAGAACAAAAGATGATTATTCACATCATGAAGATGCTTATTACAAAGGCTGCGGGAAAGCAGTAGGCAGAAAAGTAGTTCCACAACCTTGCAGTCTTTGAAGAATATGGAGTTTTCTAATAATAAGGTACGAAAACATCGAATGGATATGTCTGGACAAACGAGTCTGGAGAACAGAACACAGGAATCAGGAAATAAATAAGAAAATCTTGAGGCGCACATGATATTTTGTATTTGTAGAAATTTGTAGCATCATCAGGTTTTGTGAGAGGGAGATTGAAATGAAGTGGCCGAATCAAATTACAGATAAGTTTCAGCATTTTATCAAAAACCTTCGAATGAGACACAGATTCACCGGTGCAAATATGACAGCAGTATCCTATACATAGCCTGACAGTAGATTTGTCGAGATAGAGAAAAGAGAATTGTGAGAAAGTGTTTAGAACGATTGAGAAATACGATTTGAGAAAAACAAGTTTTTATAAGTATAGCATATTAAATAGAGGTACACGCTACGTGTTTAGAATTGTGTTCCCATTAGCGGTATAATTCGCTTATGACGTGTGAATGAGAAACAGAAATTGTTAATTTTTTTCTGTTTTAATTTATAATTCAATTGTTTTGCATTCTGTTTTAAATTTGGGGATAACATCAAATATCTGTATGTTTACAACTTCGCTCAGTTCAAATATAATTTTTTAAACATATTTCAATAAGATGTAAATAGTTTCTCTCCTAAATACATAGTGAATGCTATTTTGCTACATTTATCATTTGCGTACAAGATATAAAAAAAATGGTTCGCACGGATAGTATTAGTATCTTGTAGATAAGAATTAAAATAATTTGAATTTGTACGTAAGGTTTTATGAGCGACGCAGTACAAAAATCATCTAAACAAAAACATAATGACTAAGAACACACTTCAGTAGTGAGACTGAGTAACTCCGTCTGACAATGTCAAAACAGACAAAATTCTTATCTAGGCTGCATTACTCAATATTGTGCGGAGAATTTTCAAAAATATGCTAAGAAAACTGTGCCGTTGTAAAGAGTCTTTATCTGATTAGAATAAAATTTTTCATGGTTGTTGTTACCAAACATCATCAGATCCATAAAATAAATTGAGAAACATTCGAAGTTGAAATTTTGTCCAAATTCCTGTCATAGCCAAACATATCAAAGTACATGTTACGTAAGATACGCGGTTTTATTCATTACAATGCAAATCAGCAAACGGTTTATGTTATTTATTCTTCGCTTAGATTGAAAACATAAGTTCGTGCTGTGAATATTTTGTATGGTAGAACGCCAGATTCGTGCTCAGTTATATTTCTCCCATGGCAATAGGTCCTGGATATGATCTAAAACTCTATCCTATGGTGAGGCCCCACCTTGTGAGCTTTAGGGAGTGTGGAGCCACCCTTTCATTGCCATTGCTCCCAGATCAACTCTGACCCGGATTTGTAGTATCTGTTAGGGTCCCAGCTATGGATTAAATTGAAACCGACTTGAAATAAAAATATATATATATATATATATATATTCTATTTAAAAAAAATCTTAAAAATCACGGGATTCGGCATTAAATAACCTGAGATGGGTTGATAAGCCGTAAAATAAAAACAATCAATCCATGGCAAAAAGAGTAAAGTAAAGCAAGCAAATATTTCTATACGAAAGAGATTAGAAAGGACAGAAGATATACCATTTGCTATATTTTAGAATATATTTTGAATTCTCATACGTGAAAGAAACCGTACTTTAAGTGTATCTTTCCTAATGTGGAATTAACAAAGAAACCTGTTTGTGAATTTACAGGTGAAAGAGTTTCACGAACAATCAAGTAAATTACATAATATAAGTAAAATAAAACAATTTACATTGGCAGAAATAATAACGTGCGAAGGACAATGCGAAGATAGAAACACAACAGCGAGCCATATCAACAAAGATAAAGAAAAATACACGTTAGAAATTATCAGTCAGGTGTAAAACGTTTGGTAAACTTTTCTTTTAAACACACGAGGTGTGGCAAGAAAGATTGCGATTTGATTATACATGTGATGATCAAGACGATACAGTTGAAAGAAAAGTAGATCGTTTCTCGCTTGTCATGGAGTGCGTGTTTTGTGTTTTAAAACCATAACCATGAAACGGAGTTTGAAAAATACCAATCCTATATATGCAAATATAAGAAAAAGAAACGTATGTAGTCGTGTCGGCTATTTACTTATAAGCCCTCCAATACAGCAACCTATAATTTGGTAAGAAAAATAATCAAATATAACGGTGACAGAAAGGTTCACATTTTATTGTCTATTATACTGAGGTATTTTAGGGCGCCATTAATTTACTGAATTTCACCATTTGACCATTACATGATAATACTGAGTGTTTGGCAAGGAAGTATAAATTACTATTTGTGAGTTCTGTAACTTTAATGCTTCTAGTGTCCTACTTAATAAATAGGTAATATTTGATATTAATATTTTGCAGGCTTAGTTCTGATGAGTTCAAAGCAGGATTAAATCTGAACAACATAAAATATGTAGAAAATTGAACTTCAATGGCATAGGTACATGCAAACGATGGCTGAGAGTTTTTGCGTTAATAGATGTTGAAATTTTAAAGTATCAGGGTTAGTTCACAATAGAAGAAGTAGGAAAATATGGGTGAAACGTATAAAATGGACCCGAAATGTATATATATCCTAGCTAAGATAGGGTAGTTCGGAAATGCTTTAAAATCTTTCTATGACACGACTGGAATTTAAACTCGACTACTCTCACCATCAAAACAAACACTGGAAAAGTAGATCGTCCATCATTGTGCATACTTACGTTTAGCTATAAATTGACAATCGAATTAACAATAACGTCTGCTTTAAAAAAATACGCAGCGTTTCAAAGAGAAGGGTAACCGCTTGACAATTTGATTCCAGAAATACACTCTATTCAATCACAGTATGGTAAGTGAAACGTTCTCATAATTCAACATGCGTGAATGTTGACGTTCTCATCATTTATCAATTACCTCCAGTGGTGGTTTTGTAGAATACGAGTTTTTGTGCAAGTCTTACAATAAGAAATGAGATTGGATCTCAATCGATCACATTTCATGAACTAATTCTAGAATAAAGAGACCAACAACATAGGTTGTAAGAGATCAACTCCAACTCGATGTCGGATTTGATTTCGAATTATGTTCAATGAATGAAAATATGCTGTGAGCACTAGCTCCCAGGTAGTAGTGCTCTATAAATTCCCCAAATAAAAGAAAACTCTTTTCCTGTAAGGATAAACACGGTAATCCAAAAATTAAAACGGTTGCCTTAATACAAGACTGGTCAGATATGACTTGTTTTACTTAAGATGTATGAAAGGAAAAAGAGTGCAGTTTATTTTTTATGGCAGCACGTAAATTTTCCTTGCACTTGAAACAGATCTGAGAGTATGTTTTCTCCTTATGCACTTTTCTGTTACGAGTTTACTTGTAACTGGCGTTTGTAATAGAATCGCAGAATGCCTTACAGGTGGACTTCAGAGTCAAAGAGGACCAACTAATGACTGATATGGAATTGTTGAGGTGTCAAACACTTTTAAACGAACAAAAAAAACAACAGCTTCCCTACAACTTTCCACGTTGATTCAAAATCCAAATAAGTAGATATTTAAATTTTTACCTTGTGGTTAAAACAAAACAAAGGTAAATATTCTACTTTAAAAATCTGATATCTTTATGAATGAATCACAGATTAGCAAGATGAAAACTTTCTTGACGATAAGAATTCGGCAGTGTAAAATAATTCATAAGATAAATGAAACTTGGTAAGCTATATTATTCTCATTCTATTGTTAACGGATCGTGAATATTAGACTGGGTATATATGAAAATGTGTATATTCTTCTTCCAGATGTTTGAGCTGCGCTGAATCTTTTGATAGTATTCAGATATCCGACCTTCACACTTGATGAGAAAAATGGTATTTACTCTTATAATGAGAGGAATCGGGTGTTTCAGATGGCCAAATTTGAGAATTCCACTAAACATTTTCCTTATCGATTTACTCATAAGAGTTGCGTTTGGTTTCAATGCGAATAAACTAAGAATTCGATAACACTCCATGAGAAAAGAATGTATTGGGGGTTTGCATCCTAACAGAACAAATACTGCATTCTGATAATATACGATTATTAAAACGGTGATAGAATATGAGAAAATAGGTGACAAAGCAATTAGATATAAGGAGAAAATGTTGAAAATGCAGAAAAAACTGTTTGCATAGAGTATCGAAAATGTGAAAGATTAATTTTTGAAGAGAAAACATTAAAGGTTACAAAAATGAGACTACAAAGAAAAATATGATACAAGCCATAAATTATATGTTTATAGAAAAAGAAAACCTCAAGGAATCATTAAAAAATGATAATGAATTATAGAGAAGAAGACTTGAAAAGATGAAAAAAAAAAAACATAAACGTCGATAAAATGATTTAAACTGCGTCAAAAATAAAATGTGGAATACAACCAAAACCTAGATGATTGAAATTGAAAATCAGGGGAAATCATTCTTTGTTGTAAGCGCTTTTGTAATAAAAAGAAATGGAGGTTTACGATTTGAATGATTTTGAAGATTCATATCGGCAACTTCTCATAGATACACGCAAACGATTTCCGCCATTGTGACATTCAATACGTAAAATAAGTCTATCCCAACGGCAAGAAAAATAGATTGGTTTGATCTAAAATAAAAATACAAATGCAAGGAACAAACACGCATATAAATAAATACTCACACACACACACACACACACACACACACACACACACACACACACACACACACACACACACATATATATACATATATATACTCAAATATATAGTAAAGAGAAGTATCTCTATCTCTTTATATATACAAGACACTTTGTATTTGTATGTCTGCGTGCGTGAATTAGTTCCATATGAACGCCGAAACGGCTGGGCCGATCTTGAAAAATAAAATCACTCGAATGTACCTTTTGTCTGGAAATGATCTTAGATAAGTGTAATGTCTCTGATGTGTATCGAAGTTCGACTATCGACAAATTCTGTTTAAAGAAGGAACATTTCGATTTTAACCAACATTAATTCTTTAGCATCACAAGTGCATTTGAGAAGTTTTATCACCACACAAGCGGAAACCTAGGCGTATAAAATCCACAGGAGGCTCTACGATAAGACATGGACGTGCTCGAAATTTATTTTTCTGTTTAGTCCGTGATTGACCCATGATGTGTGACGTTTAAGTTTAAAACTTTAATACCAAGTCATTATATAAATTTTTGTTTATTAAATCGACAGTACGTTCTCTACAGTGCAATATAGATTACAATGTGTTGTGGACTGACACTGCGTGGAGGCATATGAAACGTCCTCTCTATGTACAATTTGATTGAAAAATGGGTAATTTCAACGATTTCCATCGCAATAAAAGTATTGGAAGAGTGGAGCAACTGTTTGTTTTCATTCAATCCTGGGTGATGTTGAATCTCCTTGCCATATATACTTATTGTCGAAGGAAAGTAAGTGAATGAAACACTTAAGTAGGGAAATTGAGAATAAAAATAAAGTCTATGGTTAACGTTCTTTTTAGTCTTGCTGTTTCAATAGTTTTCAATAGCCATATAGCTTTTGTTTGGTTTATCTTAAATTTTCAGTTTGTTCATTTTGCTTTTTATACTTTACTATATCAGACGTTGTTTCATAGAAATTAGCATAAACATGAGTGAAATATATTTTTCCTGTCATTTAAAAAATGTGTACAACGATCTATCGCTCTCTCTCTCTTTCTCTCTCCATACACACAAATACATACACATATATATATATATATTTTTAAATAAAAATATTTATCAAAACCTAGACATCTGTATGCCTCTATAGCATCAGATAATTCCTGCCGGTAGAATGACTCGAACCTAGTTGTAGAGTCAACTATGATTTTCCAACTTGATATTAAACTAAAAGAATATAAACTTTATAAAATGTCGAATCCGCAGGAAAGTTGCAGTAAGTCTAGGAATATCGTGTTGAAGAGCAGAGGCGATAATTCACTTTACGCAGAGTTTGACTGCTCGTTATAAATTCTCATCCTTGTTTATAATGGGACGATGACAACAATACATATGTATCATTACCTAGAGACACTAATGAGTGATGCTTACGAAATAATCAGTGTAGCAAATGATAACTTCCGATCGACGGAATCGACCCCATACGCACATATACATGTATGTATGTATATATGTATGCATGTATGTATCCGTGTATGTGCATATATGTATATATAGAGATATATTAGTAAAGTAAAAATAAATGAATAAATAAACGTAATGTGTGTGTGTGTATATATATATATATATATATATATATATATATATATATACAATGTACTTGTATAGATATCGAGACAGACAAATAGATACATGAATTTTTCTGAATTTTGGAGACGAGGATTGTTTATTCGTGTTTAGATTCATCGGACTACTGGTCTCATCATGAGTGTAATTTTCACAACGTTTCGGTCGTTGTAACTTCCGACGTTCTTCAGGTATATATTGTCGAACTCGGGAATTTGGACGGAATTTCAAGCGGAACCCTTTATTTACTTAACCGGTGAAGCGTGCTTTTGTTCTGTAAGCCATGACTGGATAGAAGTAATTCCCGATTATATTTTTCGGTCGCCTACACTGAGGATTAATCCTTCAACATTCAGGAGAATATCATTGATTTTTCCAAGTACTCTAACCAGTCATGGCGTACGGAACAAGAACACGTAAATAAGGGGTTCCGCTTTTAATTCTATCCAAATCCCCGAGTTTCGACCGAAACGTTGTGAAAATCACACTGTAGATTAAAACAGTAATCCGATTAATCAAAATACGAAGGTAAATATATGAAGTAAAATTGTTAAAAAATAGTAAATCTATATCCAATAATAATAAAAATAAATTTATAAATCCAGACTAACAAATCCCTCAATTAATATACAGTAGAATCCCAGGATGCAGCATTAAAAATTAGTAACAAAATACAGTACAGTATATAAAACACATATATATAATCAAATAACATTATAAATAACACCGTAGAGTGGGACAAATATCATAACCAGGGGTCGAAAAACGTCGTATTCCAAATCGTAACCTGAAAAAGACGTATTTTAGGACCACCGTATATTGGGGTTTTATTGTATCACATATATTCGTAATATTATTAGGACCTTCTTCATTAGAGGGTCATTTGGTAGAAATAAAAATTACCCGATTGTTATTCATTTTTATCAAGAAATAGTTTTATCTAAATTTTATGGGATGGTACGAAAATTAGGTTAAAATAGTATTATTTTAATATTGATAAGGTGCATATTCTTAATTTAAAAATGGAACGTTAAATAGTGCAAAGGGAATAACTACTAAATATGGATAATTACAGCTATTTGCTACATTGCATTGTTTTGGTGACTAACTTTAGCGAAAATATTAGAAAATAAGATTTAATATATCCTATTAGAAATTGTTGTAATTGTATATTTAAATATATGGTTAATCGTCTTAATTGAAAGGTAATTTGTCTTCTATGTGATTTAGTTTCGTAAATTATATTAATAAAAGTTAGGACATATTAAGAGAAGTTAGGATAAAAAATCTAATAAAATCTTAGTTTGTGTTTCTTTAATTATAAATATTTTCGAAAGAATATCGTATAGATTTTGTTTAACGTCTTAGATTTTAAGTTGAACCTAAATACGCAATTTCTAAATGTAGCTGAAATATTCCACGACAATAAAAATAGCGACAAAAATATTGATACAGTAAAACAATCTCTGTATGATATATACGATCTCTAAAAGCGTGGAAATATTTAATATTTATTTATATACTGGTTCATCTATGATTTTTACAAGGATCCGTCATGTCTGATATATGTTGTCTTTGAATCACGCGAGTTGTAGTTGATTTTACTTAGGAAAACGATCGTGCTGACACGTATTAGAAGCTAAACGAATTGATCTTTACTTTATCTAATAAAAATTTAAGATAATTTACAGAAAACTTTCATCTGTGGTTATGAAACTATCTGGAATATGTAATGAATTTAAAAAATCGAGTAATGACATATATAACACGACTGTTTGGATATATCGCGATTTACTTATGTTGTTTCTTTATATAATATACTAATGTGTATATATGTATATACTTACCAGCATTTAAAATATTAATAAATAATCGAAACTAAATACGGATCATGTTTTAAGTAAATAGACTGAAGCTGCTTTTACATCGATTGTAATATGTTTATGCTTTTTTTGTGTAGTTTAGATTGTAGTAGTAGATTCGATTCCTTAGTCCTATACAGTATCCATTTTCCTAATCATGCACACCCTAGACTAACACTACACTCTTGGTAAATCCTCGCAAGGTACTTTTCATGTTAATGTGCGTGGGGTGTGTAGTCAAACTGTTAATTCACATCAGCAGATAGTGAAAGTCGAGATACGAATATATTTCTTTTAACCTTATCTGTTATTTATGAACTTCGTGAGTTACTACCCTGCTTCCTTTCCTGCGATCTCCTTAGACCTCGGCCAGTCAATTTGGACGGAGTTGTTAGAGGGAGGCCCTACAAGTCTTGGCCCTCAATCAAATATGGCTGATTGCTATATTATAAGATGGCACGTGTCCATCACATCTTTCAAAAGTTTCGATTTCATCCCAACCGGGGAAAATAAACGAATGGCTAGTTTACAAACTATTCATTCGTTTCTCAATAAATAACAGAAAACAGTTTATGCCAATTTTTTTTTTTAAATTGTTATTCTTCGATGATCAATAATTTAGAAGATTTGTTAATATTGCGTTTGGTTTCAATGCGAATAAACTAAGAATATTATTATTTTGCTGATAATATATAATATCCAAACATAGGGAGAGAAGATGAAACAGATTTTATTTTTTTTCCGACGTTATTGATATGATTTGCATATTACTGCGAGTAAAGTTTAAAATGTTACATACATATGAATGTATGCGAACACCTATGTAAATTAGATAGTAATGGTGTAAAAAAAGTTGATTTTTCTAAATGCTCACAGAGACATTGCGAAATATTACAGAAACGGCTTATTAACATAGATTTAAAAAGTCGAATAAGATACGGGCAACTAAATGCGAGCTGTTTAGTTTATTACGCATAACTGCTAATTGAAACAAATTAAATATAACTGAATCCAAGAACAAAAACGTCTTTTGTGTTAAAATATATAAGAAAATAGAATTAGTAAAACAAAATATAACTCAAATTTACTATTATAATAATTGATAGCGAACAATAATTGAAACAAAAAATATTGACCTTAAAAAATGTAATTGTTATCGAGTGAAAGACCGGATATACAGGCACTAGATACGGAGAAATGATAGAAGATGTATCGAGACAATGAAATGGGTATGTTTGATCTGTCATAATGATGATTCATTAAAATTGTGGGGTCTGCGTACGAGGCTGGTCAACAAAGTATGGAAATAAAAAATATAAAAATTAAAAAAATAACGTTTACAAGTGTTTTTGATATAGGTATACATAATAATTCTTTGATAAGTATGTTTTAACTTTAATAGGGATGGTATGATAAAATTGTGGGGTCTGCGTTCGTGCTTGGCCTCCATAGAATGGAAATAGGCACAAACTTTAATAAAGAATGTTCATATCTATCTGTGTAAGTATACTTTGATAATTATGTTTCAGTTTGAGGAAATATTGTATAATAAAATTATGGCGTGTTCGTTCGCGCCTGACCTTCATAGAATGGAAATATGTCACAAAGTTTAACAAGGTTTTTTGATATAGATCCACAGAATATTGTGATAAGTGTTTCAGTGTAAACATGTATGGTATAATAAAGTATGGGGTTTATCTATTTTATTTTTACTTTCATCATATTTTGCTTTGGTTTTGATATCCCCAAATTCGAAGCTATCTCTTTACAACCCTTTCTTTTCACAACCTTTCATACTTTCATAAATCAGAGTCCATTTTCTGTAGGCTGTTTTTGAACCCAGTCAACGACGGGTATTTTTGCTAGTATATATATATATATATATATATATATATATATATATAAATTATTTGCTAAAATAATTATTAAATACCTACAGACACTAGTGTTCCATATTCTCTGGAATCATCAGTGTAGATTGTCGCGATTAACACCAGTAGAAAAATTCTAACTCGGAAACAGAAGACATATCTGGCTTCATTAGCAAGGACCTAATCTATTCAGCTACCGTAAATGGTGATAAATATTGTTGGAATTTAAACATTTATTTATTGTTTAATGCTTTTTAACGTCTGCCAGTGATCTAAACATTAGATGATGATCTCTATCTCTCGCTATGTATGTATGCATGTATATATATATATATATATATATATATATATATATATATATATATATATATATATATATAATGTGTATGTATATATATAATGTGTATGTATATATATAATGTGTATGTATATATATAATGTGTATGTATATATATAATGTGTATGTATATATATAATGTGTATGTATATATATAATGTGTATGTATATATAATGTGTATGTATATATAATGTGTATGTATATATATAATGTGTATGTATATATAATGTGTATGTATATATAATGTGTATGTATATATAATGTGTATGTATATATATAATGTGTATGTATATATATAATGTGTATGTGTATATATAATGTGTGTGTGTATATATATATATATATAATGTGTGTGTGTATATATATATATATATATAATGTGTGTGTGTATATATATATATATAATGTGTATGTGCATATATATATATATATATATATAATGTGTATGTGCATATATATATATATAATGTGTATGTGCATATATATATATAATGTGTATGTATATATATAATGTGTATGTGTATGTATATATATAATGTGTATGTGCATATATATATATAATGTGTATGTGCATATATATATATAATGTGTATGTGCATATATATATATATAATGTGTATGTATATATAATCATATATATTATGATTTTAAATATATATGTATAATATGATCGCCAATATTTAGAATATAAACAAATAATTTAAATTACAGTAATAGGGGCCATGTTTTAAGTAACTAGACTGAAGCTGTTTTTCCCGAGATAGAAAATGAATGTGCTATTTATGTATAGTTAATGTGACGATTGTGGATTTAAATAATAAATAACTGCTATAATTGAATCCTGTTAAAGTGGTCTGAAAATTTTAAAAAATGTGTTTCGATGTGCTGATAAGTTTGCAAGCTGTGCTAAATTATAACTAATAAACTATCATATGCTTATTAGCCAGCATTGGGGCAGAAACAATTATACGCAAGTTATTACCAATAGTAAAATATTTTGAAAAAAGTAACTACATGAGTGTCTTTCCCAAATATATTATACGCATATAATATACGGGGCGATTGAAAGAGTAGCTTCTTATTTTAAAAGACATTCAGTAATGCACTCTGCTGAGAAATGTAATCTGGACAATTATTAATGTTTGAGACAATAATAAAGATTTGATTTTTATGTAGAACTAGCTTGGGTGTCCGACGTTGGCCGAGTGTTTGGAGGTGTGTGTTGAGCAAAAATAAGTGGTAGTAGGCAGGCAGGCTTGAACCCGTACCGCGAAGGAGGAAAAAAAAGTGACGTCCTCGCCGTAGCATCCATCGCCAAACTAGAAGTGGTGAAGGTTTAAATTAAGGCTAGTCAATCGAAGAAATGGATGACTTTCGAAAATATCACCGAAAAAAGCGACCTCATCCTTGTAGAAAAGAGTCCAGCTGAGGTTGAGGAAATTAATGTTTTTAGCTGATTTTCCGATATTTGTCGTCCGAAGGCGGAGCTTCAATACATTACTGATCTCGTGTCAAAAGTTTTAGGCAGGCACACATACATACCTACATTTAAACATACAGGCGAAATTTATGAAATAGATAATCTCCACACATTGCTATTGTTGTTCGTGAATAACTGAATACCCAATTCTCTGAAAATGGGTTTGACGTCGCGATTCGCACAAATAGCCAACAAGAGGTCGTGAGTTTACACCTTGCGTTTTTTTTTTCTCTCGGGCGGGCTGGAAGAATAAGCTTATAAAACCCAACCAAGAAATAAAAAAATAAAAACTTGAAGATCGAATACGTGAACTTATGACTACCATTCCGCAAGAGGTTCATGCAATTTCTGGTCGATTTAAAAAGCTAGTGGCGAACATATTGTATTATAATTTCATCTGTTATCCCTCAGTTTTATAGATTATATTTCTAAAAAGTTGTATGCATTTTAAAATAGGAGTTACTTTTAAATTACCTTGTATACATTCTTCGACCGGCGGTAATGATATTTTTTTGTTTTTATCTACACAGTTTATTGCTAATATCTATTGTAATTGCGAACCTAGTCAGTGGTCAGCTTGGTTCTTTTTGTACTGTACGAGGGGCGTGCAATAAGTAATGCGTTTGACCCACTTCCCATATCAGTAGCGCAACGAAACTTGGCACAGTTATTAGTCTTTCTCTACATAGGAACCACGCTGAGTTTTGCATTTCTCCCATTGTTTGAGGCTGCTATGGAGACCGTTTATGTAGCACTCCCCAGGTTGGTTCTCCAACCACGAGGTGACTTCAGAAATCAAGGCTGCATCATCTAGGAAACACTTTCCTTACAAAAATAACTTCATGGCTGGAAAGAGGTGAAAGTCAGAGGGTGCAAGGTCAGGAGAGTAGGCAGGATAGGGAAGGATTTAATAACCACACGTCCGTGCTTCTGATCTGGCGACATGCGAGTTATGGACCGGAGTGTTGTCCTGCAGGAGGAGGGTACCTTTGCTGATCTTGTCCCACCTCTTGATTTTGATAGCTTCCTTACTATCATCAAAAGTGAAGCATAATAGGCTCCTGTGATTGTGGTACACTTTTCCAGGAAATCTGTCATCATTACTCTGTCCTGGTCCCAGGAGACTGTGAGGATGGCCTTGCCAGCGGAGGGCTGCACCCTTGCCTTCTTTGGAGGTGGTGAGTCCAAGTGCTTCCACTGCATTGACTAGGCTTTGGTCTCTGGATCATAGTGATGGACCCAGGTTTCATTCTGTGTAATAAGTCTTTTGAAAAACTTTGACTCATCTGCTTGGCACATCTCCATATTCATCCTCGAGCACTCGACGCGGTCTCGCTTCTGGAATGGTGTGAGCAACCTGGGAATCCATCTGGCAGACACCTTATGCATATGCAAATGGTCATGAATGATAGTTTCCACAGACCCTGTACTAATCTTGACATCTTGGGCTATTTGGCGAATAGTAATGCGCCGATCTTTCAAAATGGCAGCCTCAACGCAACTCAATGGCAGAAGGGGGGCGACCAGGTCTGGGAGCTGTTTCCACAGACTTCCGGCCATGTTTGAATTCACGATGCCAGCGTTTTACAAGGTCATATGATGGGGCATTATCACCATAAGTTTCTTTCATTTCATCAAAAGTCTTCTGTGGTGTGCGTCCTTTCAAATACAAAAACCGGATCACTGCTCGACATTCAACAGGCTCCATTTCATACCTCACTCAGTTCAAACACCTGAAAATAGAAACCACAATTAGTTCAGAGCTGTAATTTGCCACATAACCCGTAGATATATAAATCATTGCACATGCACAATTTAAGCTAGATCAAACAACTGGAAGTGTGTCAGGGGCATAACTTATTGCATGTCCCTCGTATTCAACTTCTAGGCCACCAAGAATTATCCCGAGAAAGACCGTTGATTCCTCGGTGAATACATTTTTTTTTAAAGTCAACAATTTGAAAACTATAAATATATATATATATATATATTTATATATATATATAAATGTGTTATAAAAATGTATATGGCAATTAATTAATTGCCATGTATAGTTTTATAATTTAGTACCTACCTCTACCTATGTATTGAACACTGTTGAAGTAAATACTGACAATTTCCGCGTATAATTATATTTTCATAAATTTATCTGATAAAAGAATGTGTGTGGTATGACTCTTATCAGCCTATATACTCAACGATTTTTATCCATGTGAGATTTAGTATATAGGATATTTTGGTCAACAAATCCTTTGTCCGGTTTCGGATAAGACTGAAACCGGTATCTTTAAACAATGCTCTTCTGAAATGATAGAGATTCAATGACGTGCGATTAAGCTGGGATTTTTGGTCTTATAAATCCTAGTTTAAGTTCTTATCTGGTTTTCCACCATCGAGTTCTTACCGAATGGTATACATATATATTTTTAATCCTTTTTAGACATAAATAATTTGTATATTTATTTATTAATTTGCGATCTGTTATCTTCATCTTCATAGTTATTTCACGACGTTTCGGCGAACACTTGCTAGGTCTTCCCCAGGTTGTTTGCAGCGATAGGATAAGTAACGTATCCTCAGTAATTACTGACTTACATTGTGAGTAGGAAAACAACTATGGAAGGCAGTAATTACTGAGCATACAGCTAAAATACTCAGCATTCCTATCCCGTTAACCATCTAACGAAGAACAGAGGAATAGTTGACGGACACGTCGTGAAGATGAGGATAACAGTCCGCAAATAAATAAAGAAAACATATTTTTTTCTGAATTTTCAAATAATATAATTCTTTTTAAAATTTTAAACTGCCATCCTTCTACGCGTTGTTTATATTGAGTTGTAAATGTGTTTTCTATGAGGTGATATGTCTACTGGGAACTAGACAGTTTTTGTTGTTGTTGATAGTGTTGGGAACTAGACAGTTTTTTGTTGTTGTTGATAGTACTTATTTTCTGAAATACATACGAATTTAAAACTTGAGTGAAAGTAGACGAACCATTAAGTTTAAATTGCTTGAAGCAATTGAGATCAAATGACAATCTCTTGGATATTGAAAACAGGTTAATGGATCAATATCTCCTAAGGAAAAGAGATATGTAAGCCGAACTACGTACATACTGCAGAATTGGATTCAGTCAAGACGAACTGACACGCAATTAACATTTTCCACTGATAACATGCTTCAATCTGTATTACACATAGGGATTTTTTACAAAACTAATCCGTGTTTATCTTAATTTTCCACTTATCATATTTAAACCACGTAAACGAAATCGGAAAACTATTCCTAAAACATGAACACCTATTTTCCAAAAACTGAAAATCTAAAATTGAGATTTTTCACCTATGCATAAGTACTCGACATATCTGATCTGCTAAGTCAACCATTGCAATTGTTATTTTTTAACTCGGGGATGGGGAGTTAAATATTGTTTTAAAAAATATATAAACTAGATAACCCGTGTGAAGTCATTATCCGGTAGAGTAGATTGGCACAATAAATATTACGCCCAACTGTGAAATATTAGATTAGCCTATTACTCATGATTATCCAGCGATAACATAAACCCCAACAATGTTATAAGCAAGATTCTTAGCTGACGCAAAGATCAAGACCAATCCTCTTTAGAATGCTTAATTTCTACTTGTCAACGTTTTTCCACGAGATAGCTGCTCTGATTCAAGCGGTGAAACATTACATATGTATACATTTTAAGATATGCTACCGGACAAAGTGGTGTAATCGTCTTGTAGTTTCTTTTTCTGATTTGTTAGTAAAATGCTAAAATACATTTGCACATGAATGGCTTTGTATATTAGCATTATGTTTTATGCATGCCATTGCCCGCTCTTAATTACATCGAATGGTTTGCATCTCCTAACACAAATTAGCAAAATGCATAAACAAAAGTATACGAACAATTGTTCGCGTACATAATATGCCACGAACTTAGTTCAATTTCATTTACTCTATAATCTATTCAGGTGTTTAATAGCACTATCATCACCGTAACAAAAGATAACGCGATGCAAAGGCGTGTATAATATTTTGTAAAGCTTTGCTTTGTTTCTTGTGACATTATGGGTGTTGCATGTTAGTTGCGGTGAAAATCTTATTTTTTCACGGATGTACATCAATGTTTCAGAAAAGATTTACGAAATTGAAAAAAGATGAATTTCAGTTTAGACCCTCGGAATCAATATCAACTCTTTTCAGCCTTTTGTTTAGTTTCAGAACAGTTTCCGATGGTTCGTTGTTCTACACGGGTCCTGGGAGTTAGGTCGTTTGCAGTAGACAGTTCTCGAGTTTGAATCCACAGAGCAAAAGATTCTTCCGTGTTGAGACAGAAAAAAAAAACATATACTAAATTGCTACAGAAAGGTTTAATATTTATGGAGCAATTCTGGTTTCTGATTGGTTGGTAGCAGAACGTGAATTAATTCGATACGTCAGTTCCTAGCAGCATCATTTATAAATAGAATTTCCCGACTATGCTGGATCATACCCATTATATTCCAAAAATATTGTAACAAAGACCACTATGGTATTTGCTGGTATACTGACTGTCTTAAAAGTAGGATCTATGACAAGGAAGTATCGAGGACGTAATTGAATGTGAAGGTTATGACAATTCAGTTTTATGGAAAATCGCCTTTGGGTACCAGAAAAGTAAAAAAAAAAAAAAAAAAAAGATGGTATGATGTCAGTAATTTTTAATTATAAATTATTTATTTACCAACAAAATGTGTCGACCCAGGATATTATTGTGATGTTATGTTCAACTTTTCGAGGAAGTTTATATACTTAGAAAGAAGAAAAAGAATTAAATGTACAACCTAACGGTGAAGGTATGTTTATATACGAAGCTAGAAATAGAGTAGACTCGCAGATGTTCTTAAATTATTGTTCAAATCTGGGTTTAAATGTATGCTTATTATTAATAACTTATTGTTATCAGCATTAATTAAACCATTTTCTGCCATTTACATGTAATTATGTTTATTGATGATTTATTATTTATTATGCACACATGCGTGCTCATATTCCTCCTCTTGTGTTTTTGTAAGAAACTGTGAGTAAATGTCAGTAACGTTATTTCTCTTAGATAATTCAAGATTTAAAATTATTATATTTTACCCTATCTTTCAAATATGTCCAGATAGTGCTGAATTCACTGTATGTGTAGAACGTATACTATGAATAAGCTATATAAATTAAAGTATATGGACGCTGATATTACTCACAAATGCATTCGGTAAAAGTATGAGCCTAAAATATTCTTTTTATTATGGGTATATGAAAATATGTGTTCTATAATCTTTCTACTGGGGTTTTTATTTTAATAAGAATAGGTATTTTGATTTTTCAAACTATAAGTAATAATATGAATGCTATTTACATAACAAAGGAAGTTGACGGTAGCTAAATAGTTAACAACACAGAAGGAATAATAGGGTCTGGAAAGAAATACTCTAGTTCTATAGAAACATTTTCATCACTCAACGATTGAGCGTGTGTCTAACTTTCTGGAAAAGAGGTAAACAAATTTACATATAAACCTACGTTACTTCTGACTATCTGCAGTCTTGTTGATATCTAAGATCTGTACGGAATTTGTAACTTAACGCTATATTTAATTCGAGTAAAGGTTCGCTAGTTCGATATAAATAATCTGGATTAAAATAAAACGCACCCTTGAAGAATGTCGGGGAAATAGAATAAACATAGTAATCTAAATAATGCAACTTATCGATCTTACTCTGAAAAAAAATACCCTCCCAAACATAACAAAGATTAAGTATAAGTTTTAAATAATTTGAAACCTTTTGATTTTCCGTAAAAGACAGACTAGACAAAATCAAAATTTCTGAACAACCTTTACGTGTCCTTTCAATCGGTGGGTTTACTTCGCTGTTAGCTTCATAAAAGAAACAGCTAAGTTTCGATTTCCATCCGAATAGCGTAATGTCATTAGCACAGGTACGTGCGTCAATTGATTGTTAATGTACGAGCATCGTCGCACCTTTGCTGGATGAATGACTTTTCACCTAATTTGCTTCTCCGAACGAGGCTGAACTTAAGCCAAAACAACATCACGGTTAGTGAGCATTAACATTGGCTGACGAAATGCTTGAATAGTTAGTTTACTCTTTACCGCTGAAAGCATTTACTGACTGTCCGAAAACGAGTAGAAGCCAAACTTCCAAGCATTGATTTTCAATGCATGTAGATGCGATCCTAATTTGAAATTGATATAGCGTGCACACTTAGTTAAAACAGTTGAACACTTTAAACAAGTTTAAATAACAGAACATCATCATCTTCAGAGGCTATTATTGGGAGAATAGTTTACACACGCATGTATGTATAAATATATATAAGTATTACTATAATTGTTTTAATACCTACAGATACTAGTGATTGATCCTGTCTGGAATCATCAGTGCAGAGAGTTACGATTACAGCTGATCGGGAGATTCGAACCCGGCCACAAAGCCATTTCTAACCGACTTATTTCATTGCTCAACAATAAGAACGGAGCTCTTACACGGGCTAATACAATTATTATAATAATTATTTTAACACCTAAAAACACTACAGAAACTTAAATGAGCTAATATATTATTTATTTAATAGCACACACACACACACACACACACATATATATATATATATATATACTGTTGTAGGTAGAAAAAATAGATATTTATAGAAAATGGTTGCCCTATGGAAAAAGTTGTTTTTTTTATATATATGAAAAAATTCATAGAACTCACACACACGCATATATATATATATATATATATATATATATATATATATATATATTTGCTTATTGTTATATAAACATGGTCACATCCTGCTGCTACAAATAGCCACTTGTTTCAATTAAACAACAGATATCATCAGGCAGCGACTTGACTATTCAAAAGTTCAATGAATAAATAATGAATAAATTATCAGCTCTTTTTATTGAGCACCATCTAACAACCTCGTTGAATTCATTAGTCCATTACTTTTGAATAAAAAAACCCGAGTATATATATATATATATATATATATATATATATATATATATATATATATATATATATTAAGCGATATTAGAGCCTCTGTTGTTTAAAACTATATGACTAAGTAATAATCGGCAGTTCTAACTTCGAGTCCATTACATGGGTGCTCGGAAACGACCTCATTAAAGGACCCTTTATATAAATACCCTCCCACCGATTTTACAGTGTTCGACCCGCTTTTTTTATTTTGTTCTGCATAAGAAGTGAATATATATGAATTGAACTATTTCTTCTGTCATTTTTATTTACTGTATTACTTTTGCTTAGGATTAAACCAATACCCTCACGGTCAACTGTGTGTTTCAATTAATAATCACACCGATTTGCTGATATTTTTCTAGGAAAGGGGTGGGCGATTTCTAGACAATAAAGATATTATCTTTTTTTTTATTATAATCGTTGTAATGTTCATTCTAATGTAAGAGAATTTCGGAAAACAAAACCGTAGAAACGTTCCGATAACCAAAAAAACAAAGAAAAATCAAATTCTTTGCCCTAAAGCTCAAGGGAACCCAGTTGTATGTACGCTCCTTAAAATCTAAAATGTTTAGCTCATGCTACACTATTCCGTTAGAATTACATAATAACTATTAAAAAAGTGGACTATATCCGCCCTCTCACTTAGCAGACAACGTATCTATAACTGGCGAAACTAGGACAAAAGCGTCCTTTTACCACTGTTTTTAATCTCTATAAAATGAATATGGCGGTTGCTGTTATTGTATCAATTGGTCAGGAATTTTTAAAAATCAAATGAACTGCAACGATATTTAAGAGCTAATACCTATTATATATTGAAAATAATGGAACTTTGAAAAAAGCAGTGTACTTTTTATTTTCATAATGCAGTTGGTTACGAATTATATTGGTGTTTTCCTTACTCGCAACCATGTATGTAAATATATTTGTAGGATACTACTTTTTTTTCATGCAAATCACTGCGCTAGTCGTATCATTGAAAAAAATAACCAAATTATTTAATTTATTGGAATGCTCATTGAGTTCCTAACCCGTCGGAATTATATCCCGTCGCGACAACCACCTGACGAAGGTCAGAGAAATAGTAAGTCGAAACGGCGCGAAACAACATCTAAAGGATGAGGATAATAAATGATTAACTGAATCCGCGGAAATAAATTAACCGTTTTCATAATGATGTGACCCGGGTAAATATGCGCAGTAAAATAATACAGGGACAACGGAATACATAATATATTGTCGCAGATAAATCCCAAAAGTATATATTTTCAACATACAATTTATGTCATAAGTTTACAACATACAATGCTATCCCATACGTTAAAAACATACATTTTTATTCTTAAGACGTACAATATTATGTCATATATTTACGACTTGCTTACGTCGTATTGTCATATGTTTACGATGTACCATCTTATCTCATGTTTACGACATGGCGTATTATGTAATGTTTACGACATGGCATATTATGTAATGTTGACGACATGGTATATTATGTAATGTTGACGACATGCCGTATTCTGTCATATATTGACGACATACCGTATTATGTCATATTTTTGTATATAAATAATATTTTGTTTTTATTTTTTCCAGGTAAGTTATGGTTTATATGCAGTTTTAACTATACGGTAAAGGTAATTATGAACCTTTTTTTCAGCACTTTGCGAAATAATTGGGTTAAGTGATTTTATGACATTGTTTGATATTCAAATTTTTTGATATCATTGACGAACTCCAGTCTATGAACACATTTGCAATCCATCCTTAGAAAAATAATTTACATAACGAAAATCTGTTTTTGGTATTTGTATTTAAATTATTTTAGCTGTTTTAGAAAACATCGGAAAACTGTAGTTCATCGTGAATTTCAAATGCCCGTTTAAAAGAATTAAAGATAAAATACTAAAAATCATCGGAGAGTAAGATAATCCAAGGAAACAGCTATAGAGTTGGTGACAATTACCCTTTATTTAGATTTAGTATCATTTTTTATAATATGGGAACCATTCAGGGTTACAGATTTGAGCACTAATATATATATATATATATATATATATATATATATATAGTAGAACACCATGGTACGTTGTCGCTAGGATACGGGTTTTTTAGGTTACCATCTGGAATATAATGGTTTTCCGGTCTATTTATGGAATTTTACCTTCCTTACGGTGTTACTTTTAATAGTAATTGATTGTTTATATATATATATATATATATATACGTATATATATATATATGTGTGTGTGTATTACATACTGTACTATATTTTGTTTTGTTACTAATTTTTCATGTTGTATCACGGGGTACTAATAATATATATACATATATAATATAAGGATATATATATATAATGTATGGAGAGATATATATATATATATATATATAATGAATGGAGATATATAATGTATGGAGATATATAATGTATGGATATATATATATAATGTATGGAGATATATATATATATATATATAAAATGTATGGAGATATACATATATATATAATTTATGGAGATATATATATATATATATAATGTATGGAGATATAAATATATACAATGTATGGTGATATAAATATATACAATGTATGGTGATATATATATATATATATAATGTATGGAGATATATATATATATATATAATGTATGGAGATATATATATATATATAATTTATGGATATATATATAATGTATGGATATATATATATATATATAATGTATGGATATATATATATATATATATATATATATAATGTATGGATATATATATATATATATAATGTATGGATATATATATATATATATATACATACATAATGTATGGATATATATATATATATATATATATATATATACATATATAATGTATGGATATATATATATACAATGTATGGATATATATATATAACAATGGATATATATATATATATATATACATATATATATTATGTATGGATATATATATATATATATATATATTATGTATGGATATATATATATATATATTATGTATGGATGTATGGATATATATATATATTATGTATGGATAATATATATATATATTTATGTATGGATGTATGGATATATAAATATATTATGTATGGATATATATATATATATATATATATGTATGGATATATATATATATATATATATATTATGTATAGATATATATATTATGTATAGATATATATATTATGTATGGATATATATATATATATTATGTATAGATATATATATTATGTATGGATATATATATATATTATGTATGGATATATATATATATTATGTATGGATATATATATTATGTATGGATATATATATTATGTATGGATATATATATTATGTATGGATATATATATATTATGTATGGATATATATATATTATGTATGGATATATATATATTATGTATGGATATATATATAATGTATGGATATATATATATATTATGTATGGATATATATATATATATATATTATGTATGGATATATATATATATATATATATATATATTATGTATGGATATATATATATATTATGTATGGATATATATATATATATATATATATATATATATATATTATGTATGGATATATATATATATATTATGTATGGATATATATATATATATATATATATATATATATATTATGTATGGATATATATATATATATATTATGTATGGATATATATATATATATATATATATATATATATTATGTATGGATATATATATATATATTATGTATGGATATATATATATATATTATGTATGGATATATATATATATATTATGTATGGATATATATATATATATATATATTATGTATGGATATAGATATATATATATATTATGTATGGATATAGATATATATATATATTATGTATGGATATAGATATATATATATTATGTATGGATATAGATATATATATATATATATTATGTATGGATATAGATATATATATATATATATATGTATGGATATAGATATATATATATATATATTATGTATGGATATAGATATATATATATATATATATTATGTATGGATATATATATATATATATATATATATATATATATTATGTATGGATATATATATATATATATATATACATATATATATATTATGTATGGATATAGATATATATATATATTATGTATGGATATAGATATATATATATATATATATTATGTATGGATATAGATATATATTAATATATATATTATGTATGGATATAGATATATATATATATATATATTATGTATGGATATAGATATATATATATATATATATATATTATGTATGGATATAGATATATATATATATATATATTATGTATGGATATAGATATATATATATATATATATATTATGTATGGATATAGATATATATATATATATTATGTATGGATATAGATATATATATATATATATATATTTATTATGTATGGATATATATATATATATATATATTATGTATGGATATAGATATATATATTATGTATGGATATATATACAAATATTATGTATGGATATAAAATGTATGGATATATATATATATATATATATGATGTATGGATATATATATGATGTATGGATATATATATTATGTATGGATATATATATACTATGTATGGATATATATATATATATAATGTATGGATATATATATAAATATTAGGTATGGATATATATATAATGTATGGATATATATATATATAATGTATGGATATATATATAAATATTAGGTATGGATATATATATAATGTATGGATATATATATATATATAATGTATGGATATATATCTATATATATATAATGTATGGATATATATCTATAATTATATAATGTATGGATATATATATGTAATGTATGGATATATATATGTAATGTATGGATATATATATATGTAATGTATGGATATATATATGTAATGTATGGATATATATATATATATATAATGTATGGACATATATATATAATGTATGGATATATATATATATATAATGTATGGATATATTTATATATAATGTATGGATATATATATATAATGTATGGATATATATATATATATATATATATATATATATATATATAATGTATGGATATATGTATATATATTATGTATAAATATATATATATATAATGTATGGATATATATATATATATTATGTACGGATATACATATATTATGTACGGATATATATATTATGTACGGATATATATATATATATATATACATATAGAATGGATATATATATATATTATGTATGGATATATATATATATTATATATGGATATTATGTATGGATATATATATATATTATGTATGGATATATATATATATATATATATATATTATGTATGGATATATATATTATGTATGGATATATATATATATATATATTATGTATGGATATATATATATATATATATATTATGTATGGATATATATATTATGTATGGATATATATATATATATATATATTATGTATGGATATATATATTATGTTTGGATATATATATATATATATTATGTATGGATATATATATATATTATGTATGGATATATATATATATATATATATATATATATTATGTATGGATATATATATATATATTATGTATGGATATATATATATATATATTATGTATGGATATATATATATATATTATGTATGGATATATATATAATGTATGGATATATATATATATATTATGTATAAATATATATATATATATATATAATGTATGGATATATATATATAAATTATGTATAAATATATATATATATAATGTATGGATATATATATATTATTATGTATAAATATATATATATATATATAATGTATGGATATATATATATATATATATTATGTATAAATATATATATATATAATGTATGGATATATATATATATATTATGTATAAATATATATATATATATAATGTATGGATATATATATATAATGTATGGATATATATATATATATATATATATATAATGTATGGATATATATATAATGTATGGATATATATATATATATAATGTATGGATATATATGTATATACAATGTATGGATATATATATATATAATGTATGGATATATATATAATGTATGGATATATATATATTGTATATGGATATATATATATATAAATTGTATGGATATATATATATTATATATGGATATATATATATATATTATGTATGGATATTTATATATATATTATGTATGGATATATATATATATATATTATGTATGGATATATATATATTATGTATGGATATATATATTATGTATGGATAAATATATATATATATATATATATGATGTATGGATAAATATATATATATATATATGATTTATGGATATATATATATATATTATGTATGGATATATATATATATATATTATGTATGGATATATATATGGATATATATATATATTATGTATGGATATATATATATATATATGGATATATATATATGGATATATATGGATATATATATATATATATATTATGTATGGATTATATATATATTATGTATGGATAGATATATATATATATATGGATATATATGGATAGATATATATTATTATGTATGGATATATATATATATTATGTATGGATAGATATATATATGGATATATATGGATATATATATATATTATGTATGGATATATATATATATTATGTATGGATAGATATATATATATGGATATATATATATTATGTATGGATATATATATATATTATGTATGGATATATATATATATATTATGTATGGATATATATATATATATTATGTATGGATATATATATATTATTTATGGATATATATATATATATTATGTATGGATATATATATATTATGTATGGATATATATATATTATGTATGGATATATATATATTATGTATGGATATATATATATATTATGTATGGATATATATATATATACATATTATGTATGGATATATATATATATATTATGTATGGATATATATATATATATACATATTATATATGGATATATATATATTATGTATGGATATATATATATATACATATTATATATGGATATATATATATTATGTATGGATATATATACATATTATGTATGGATATATATATATATATATTATGTATGGATATATATATACATATTATGTATGGATATATATATATATATATATTATGTATGGATATATATACATATTATGTATGGATATATATACATATTATGTATGGATATATTATGTATGGATATATATACATATTATGTATGGATATATTATGTATGGATATATATACATATTATGTATGGATATATATATATATATATATATATATATGTATGGATATATATATTATGTATGGATATATTATTATGTATGGATATATATATTATGTATTGATATATATATATATGTATGGATATATATATATATTATGTATGGATATATATATACATATATATATTATGTATGGATATATATATATATATATGTTATGTATGGATATATATATAATGTATCGATATATATATATATTATGTATGGATATATATATATATATATATTATGTATAAATATATATATAATGTATGGATATATATATATATATTATGTATATATATATATATATATATATATATAATGTATGGATATATATATATATATATATAATGTATGGATATATATATATATATATATATATGTATGGATATATATATATAAATTATGTATAAATATATATATATATATAATGTATGGATATATATATATATAAATTATATATAATATATATATATATATATAAGTATGGATATATATATATATTATGTATAAATATATATATATATATATAATGCATGGATATATATATATATATTATGTATAAATATATATATATATATAATGCATGGATATATATATATATATATTATGTATATATATATATATATATAATGTATGGATATATATATATATAATGTATGGATATATATATATAATGTATGGATATATATATATAATGTATGGATATATATATATAATGTATGGATATATATATATATAATGTATGGATATATATATATAATGTATGGATATATATATATAATGTATGGATATATATATATAATGTATGGATATATATGTATATACAATGTATGGATATATATATATAATGTATGGATATATATATAATGTATGGATATATATTATATATGGATATATATATATAAATTGTATGGATATATATATATAAATTGTATGGATATATATATATTATGTATGGATATATATATATATTATGTATGGATATATATATATATATATATATATTATGTATGGATATATATATATATATATTATGTATGGATATATATATATATATTATGTATGGATATATATATATATATTATGTATTGATATATACATATATATTATGTATGGATATATATATATTATGTATGGATATATATATATATATTATGTATGGATATATATATATATATATGGATATATATATGGATATATATATATTATGTATGGATATATATATATATGGATATATATGGATATATATATATATTATGTATGGATATATATATATTATGTATGGATATATATATATATATATATATATATTATGTATGGATATATATATATATATATATATTATGTATGGATATATATATATATATATATATATATATTATGTATGGATATATATACATTATGTATGGATATATATATATTATGTATGGATATATATATATTTATGTATGGATATATATATATATATTATGTATGGATATATATATATATATTATGTATTGAGATATATATATATATATATATATATTATGTATGGATATATATATATATATATATTATGTATGGATATATATATATATTATGTATGGATATATATATATATTATGTATGGATATATATATATATTATGTATGGATATATATATATTATGTATGGATATATATATATTATGTATAGATATATATATATATATGTATGGATATATATATATATATTATGTATGGATATATATATATATTATGTATGGAGATATATATATATATTATGTATGGATATATATATATATTATATATGGATATATATATATATTTTATATGGATATATATATATATATATTATGTATGGATATATATACATATATATTATGTATGGATATATATATATATTATGTATGGATATATATACATATATATTATGTATGGATATATATATATATTATGTATGGATATATATATATATTATGTATGGATATATATATATATTATGTATGGATATATATATATATTATGTATGGATATATATATATATTATGTATGGATATATATATATATTATGTATGGATATATATATATATATATATTATGTATGGATATATATATATATATTATGTATGGATATATATATATATATATTATGTTTGGATTTATATATATATATATATATATTATGTATGGATATATATATATATATATTATGTATGGATATATATATATATATATTATGTATGGATATATATATATATTATGTATGGATATATATATATATTATGTATGGATATATATATATATATATATATATTATGTATGGATATATATATATTATGTATGGATATATATATATATTAGGTATGGATATATATATATATATATATATATTATGTATGGATATATATATATATTATGTATGGATATATATATATATTAGGTATGGATATATATATATATATATTATGTATGGATATATATATAATGTATGGATATATATATATATATTATGTATAAATATATATATATATATATATTAATGTATGGATATATATATATATATATTATGTATAAATATATATATATATATATAATGTATGGATATATATATATATATTATGTATAAATATATATATATATATATATATAATGTATGGATATATATATATAAATTATGTATAAATATATATATATATAAATTATGTATAAATATATATATAATGTATGGATATATATATATTATGTATAAATATATATATATATATAATGTATTGATATATATATATATATTATGTATAAATATATATATATATATAATGTATGGATATATATATATATATTATGTATAAATATATATATATATATATATATAATGTATGGATATATATATATATAATGTATGGATATATATATATATAATGTATGGATATATATATATATATATATAATGTATGGATATATATGTATATACAATGTATGGATATATATATATAATGTATGGATATATATATAATGTATGGATATATATATATTATATATGGATATATATATATAAATTGTATGGATATATATATATTATATATGGATATATATATATATTATGTATGGATATATATATATATATTATGTATGGATATATATATATATTATGTATGGATATATATATATATTTTGTATGGATATATATATATATTATGTATGGATAAATATATATATATATATATGATGTATGGATAATATATATATATATATGATTTATGGATATATATATATATATTATGTATGGATATATATATATATATATAAGGTATGGATATATATATGGATATATATATATATATTATGTATGGATATATATATATATATGGATATATATATATATGGATATATATGGATATATATATATATATATTATGTATGGATATATATATATATTATGTATGGATAGATATATATATATGGATATATATGGATATATATATATATATTATGTATGGATATATATATATATTATGTATGGATAGATATATATATATGGATATATATGGATATATATATATATATATTATGTATGGATATATATATATATATATTATGTATGGATATATATATATATATATTATGTATGGATATATATATATTATGTATGGATATATATATATTATTTATGGATATATATATATTATTTATGGATATATATATATTATTTATGGATATATATATATTATGTATGGATATATATATATTATTTATGGATATATATATATTATGTATGGATATATATATATACATATTATGTATGGATATATATATATATTATGTATGGATATATATATATATTATGTATGGATATATATATATATATACATATTATATATGGATATATATATATTATGTATGGATATATATACATATTATGTATGGATATATATATATATATATTATGTATGGATATATATACATATTATGTATGGATATATATATATATATATATATATTATATATATATAATGTATGGATATATATATATATTATGTATGGATATATATATATATTATGTATGGATATATATACATATTATGTATGGATATATATATATTATATATATATAATGTATGGATATATATATATATTATGTATAAATATATATATATATATATAATGTATGGATATATATATATAATGTATGGATATATATATATAATGTATGGATATATATATATAATGTATGGATATATATATATAATGTATGGATATACATATATAATGTATGGATATATATGTATATACAATGTATGGATATATATATATAATGTATGGATATATATATATAATGTATGGATATATATATATTATATATGGATATATATATAAATTGTATGGATATATATATATTATATATGGATATATATATATTATGTATGGATATATATATATATATATTATGTATGGATATATATATATATATTATGTATGGATATATATATATATATTATGTATGGATATATATATATATTATGTATGGATATACATATGGATATATATATGGATATATATATGGATATATATATGGATATATATATATATATATTATGTATGGATATATATATATATATGGATATATATGGATATATATATATATTATGTATGGATATATATATATATTATGTATGGATATATATATATAAAT
>NC_136494.1:80783578-80848578 GCF_053919585.1 Euprymna scolopes
ATGAAAGTATCGATAAAGCAGAGACAAGCTCGCAACATCCCTATTCTGTGGGAGAGACGTTGCAGAGAAGAGATTAGGGCATCCCCTACTAGGCTACGGAGTCTATTTTCAACGCTGTCAAGGCAGGATAAATGCTTTTAGCAGCTCCTTCCAAGATGTGGCATCCTAGGACGTGGCTGGCTCTCATACAAGTAGGTAATTGTATCAGCAGTTAGATATTTTCTAGACCGTTAGAAGATCCCAACTTTTTCTCTTGGCCAATACTGATTCTTTAGTAGTTTGCTGATTCGCTGGGCGCTCGTAATTTCAGCCAAGTGTTCCTGGAATGTCGTTATCTGAACATTTATTGTTTCCTTTTCTTATCTGCAAGGTTTTTCCTCTTCTGGATAAACTTTCTAATTTTTCTATATTTAAGTTATTGCATAAGTTTTTGTTGTTGATATGTCACCTCTTTACATGTTAATTTCTCATAAATTGAAGACATGAATTATTATTCTTAAGATTAGCATCGAAATACTTCCAGCAGAAACTGGATGACATTACAATTGATGTTTGGTGTCAATATTTAATTAATTTTAACGTATTTAGCTTACTAACGTCTGGTGTAAAACTCGTAATTTATCTTAATATAATATGCATTGCCATGCCCAGAAAAGTAAAAAGATACATAGTGGTAGCAAGTGTTCTAAAATAAGGAATAAGTTGTATGGTTGATAAAGAATGTTTTCCCCGTTCGCACGTGTACGCCATTTACTCTACAATTCCTTTATGCGAAAAATGAATGAGAGACTAATAATTTTCGTTGACAGTGGTTTGAAGTACAAAATAATGTTATTTGAATAGGAAATCAAATGTTTGAACCTTTCCAAATGCTTACATCTATTTGCTTCAAATGAAGCCTATAATCACGCTCTGGTTTCTATTTTAAAATACCGTGCTTGTCCCGGCATGCAAAAATATGGTTCTTTTCACCGGCATGCACAAAGTGGAGTTCATTTGTTGTTTACAATATACGTAAATTAATATCAATGACATCTATGACGACAAAATTCATTAATCAATTAGCATTAAAAAAAAATCTGTTAATCAGCTAATTTATCGATTATCGGCCGATTTTCTTATCGATGCACACATGAGAAACTATCTCTTGCTAAGTTTATTATATCCAAATAATTCGAAATCATGAACGTATCCAATATATCAAATAAAGATTTATAACCAGAAAGAACTTATGTGCCCAAGGTGACAAATACAATAAAACCATGGAAACAATGAATTTGCTTAATGTGTTTAAAATGTCAAAACACAAACATACTGAATGCCTCGTATGTAGCTATTATTTCGAAACACTGAAGATAACTAATGCCTCCAAATGCGCTACTATACCTTGTAAACGAGGAACACGCCCATTCTCAAATACGTCTCTACAAGTATCTAGAAATGAACGCATCAATCACGAACCAATAATATATACAGGCAGCCTCTTTATTCTGTCATATTGTTTATAAATTTGAGAGTGAACCAGCACTCGACGTTTTGCCGTGTAAAAGTGCAGCTGTTTGAAAAAGATTGCTAGTGACATCATCAAATTAATGAGATGCTAAACTTTTACGTTTTCCCTCTCGCTCTATAACGGATCTCCTCATTCTCACAATACCTCTGTCCTACTTTTACTTCCTCTCTCTTTTCTATATCTCCCCTCCTTTTCCCTCTCCTCCTCCTCCTTTTCCCTCTCCTCCTCCTCCTTTTCCCTCTCCTCCACCTTTACTCTCTCCTCCACCTTTACTCTCTCCTCCTCCTTTACTCTCTCCTCCTCCTTTACTCTCTCCTCCTCCTTTACTCTCTCCTCCTCCTTTACTCTCTCCTCCTCCTTTACTCTCTCCTCCTCCTTTACTCTCTCCTCCTCCTTTACTCTTCTCCTCCTCCTTTTCTCTTCCTCTTTCTTTCTCTCCTGATCTCTGTTCTCCTTTTTCCTCTTTCTTCTTTTTCTCTCTTTCTTCACCCTTTTCTCTCTTTTCGTTCTCACCCTCTCTTCTTTTCTCTCTCCATGTTCTCTTTCTATTATTTTCCTCTCTCTTTCTCTTCTCGCTTTGTCTCTTTCTCTTCTCACCTTTTCTTTCTCTACACCTTTTTCTCTTCTCTCTCGTTTTTCCTTTTTTAATTGCTTTTCGCTTCACCCTTTTTCTCACGTTACTCCATTTATTCCTTTCGTTCCTTTTTTCTCACTCTTCTCAGTTTATTTTCTGTCTTCTCCATTTTCTCCCTTTTTTCTCTTCTTTTCAATTTTATCTCTCTTCCTTCGTTTCTTTCTCTATCGTCCCTTCATCCCTCTCCATTTTTTACCTTTTCTCTTTTTTTCTCTTTTCTCCTCTAATCTCCATTTTCTCTCTCTGATCTATTTCTCTTTCATCTCCTTTATCTATCTCCTCTTCCTTTTTTATCTCGTTATTTTTGTTTCGTTTTCCTTTCCCTTTCTTTTTCCTATTTTTTTTTTTACTTCGGCTTTCTCTTCACCTCTCACTATCACTCTTGCATTTTAATGCCAGCAGCCATTTTGCTCTCTTCATACGAACTTATTGGTAGTCCTCTCAAGAGCTGTACATTAATACTTACAATTCTCGGTTCCTAGGTTTAAGATTTGACTGGTTCGCTCGCAACGTGAAATGTCTTCTGCAGTTTCGAATGCCTTTGTCAAGGATTTATCATTGAGTTGAATTTCATGCATCTTAAGTGCATCGACCGCCGGGAATTAGGTATCGCGTTAAAGGTTAAATTATTAAACTACATTATTTCAAGTTGAAATTGACGAACGTTGGTACTATACGTGCACAGAGAGATACTGAGAGAAAACTGGTTAAAATTGACGGTATCGGTTATTTTAAATGGTCGTGGAAAGAAGGAGTAGAGTAATTATTGTAAAGTTAGGTGAGTTAATATATTTGTATGTGTAGTGTATATTCCTAAAGTCATTTATAATTATGAATGCTAGTAAAACAGCTGTTATACGTAATTTTAACAACTTCATGTAAAACGAAATAAGACAGTGAAAATCCAGACACGGATTTTCCGATTTAATAACTAATAAATACTAGCGGGACTTATGGGACTCACTCATATGTTATATAATGATGTTGGCCTTCTGAAGATGTTCAGCGTCAATTGAGACGCTTAAAACTCCTTTGTTATAACTGCAAGATTATTTATTAAAGCAGGCAGTGCAAACTGCGTAGCCCTGTGCTATAGTACGCTTAAATATAATATTGTAATTTTTACCGATTTCATATATATTATTATAGAGTTAATGTTAATTTTACACTTTCTTTCTCCCTTAATGTTTATACTTTCCTTCTCCCTTAATGTTAATACTTTCCTTCTCCCTTAATTTTTACACTTTCTTTCTCCCTTAATTTTTACACTTTCTTTCTCCCTTAATTTTAACACTTTCTTTCTCCCTTAATTTTCACACTTTCTTTCTCCCTTAATTTTTACACTTTCTTTCTCCCTTAATTTTTACACTTTCTTTCTCCCTTAATTTTTACACTTTCTTTCTCCCTTAATTTTAACACTTTCTCCCTTAATTTTAACACTTTCTTTCTCCCTTAATTTTAACACTTTCTTTCTCCCTTAATTTTTACACTTTCTTTCTCCCTTAATTTTTACACTTTCTTTCTCCCTTAATTTTTACACTTTCTTTCTCCCTTAATTTTTACACTTTCTTTCTCCCTTAATTTTAACACTTTCTTTCTCCCTTAATTTTTACACTTTCTTTCTCCCTTAATTTTTCCTCTTTCTTTCTCCCTTAATGTTTCCTCTGTCTTTCTCCCTTAATGTTTCCTCTGTCTTTCTCCCTTAATGTTTCCTCTTTCTTTCTCCCTTAATGTTTCCTCTGTCTTTCTCCCTTAATGTTTCCTTTGTCTTTCTCCCTTAATGTTTCCTTTGTCTTTCTCCCTTAATGTTTCCTCTGTCTTTCTCCCTTAATGTTTCCTCTGTCTTTCTCCCTTAATGTTTCCTCTTTCTTTCTCCCTTAATGTTTCCTCTTTCTTTCTCCCTTAATGTTTCCTCCGTCTTTCTCCCTTAATGTTTCCTCTTTCTTTCTCCCTTAATGTTTCCTCTTTCTTTCTCCCTTAATGTTTCCTCTGTCTTTCTCCCTTAATGTTTCCTCTTTCTTTCTCCCTTAATGTTTCCTCTTTCTTTCTCCCTTAATGTTTCCTCTTTCTTTCCACCTTAATGTTTCCTCTGTCTTTCTCCCTTAATGTTTCCTCTGTCTTTCTCCCTTAATGTTTCCTCTTTCTTTCTCCCTTAATGTTTCCTCTTTCTTTCTCCCTTAATGTTTCCTCTGTCTTTCTCCCTTAATGTTTCCTCTGTCTTTCTCCCTTAATGTTTCCTCTGTCTTTCTCCCTTAATGTTTCCTCTGTCTTTCTCCCTTAATGTTTCCTCTGTCTTTCTCCCTTTATGTTTCCTCTGTCTTTCTCCCTTAATGTTTCCTCTGTCTTTCTCCCTTAATGTTTCCTCTGTCTTTCTCCCTTAATGTTTCCTCTGTCTTTCTCCCTTAATGTTTCCTCTGTCTTTCTCCCTTAATGCTTTTTTTTACATGGGTGTCACAACTAATCAAGGCCCAGAGGCCACTCGAGGATAAGGGTTAATTGGTATACATTAGTCATTGTGATTTTAGCATAGTAAACAGTGGGAATTTTGTAACTTGGATTACTTAGGGGGACGATTCAATTAAAACTTGTTTACATTGGACTTTTTTTTCATAGGTATCAACACATTATCAAGGCCAAGAGGTCACTCAAGGATAAGGGTTAAAGAGTGTACAGTCGAAATTGGACAATATAATAATCATTAGTAATGAAAATTTGTTAAATTTGATAACTTATATGGAACGGCTCATCAAGAACTTATTTACGTTAGGCTTGAAGACAACCATATTGTAGTCAGCCGGAAAGCAGGAAAACGGAAGACAATTCCACAGGCGTGCAGTTCTAATAAAAAAGCTTTGTTCATGGAATCTACGTTTAGCTTTAGGCACAGATAAAGAGTGGGGGGAATTATTGATAGTGTTTACAGCTAGAAGAGTGTTTCTTGTGAAAGTTTTGCGAGAGGGGAACATAGATTGAAGCTCAGTCGAACACTTTCCATGAAAATAACGATACATCAGAGACAAATTCGCAACATCTCTTCTGTGAGATAGAGGTTGCAAGGAAGAGAAAAGGACATCTTCTACGAGGCTACGAAGTCTATTTTGAACTCTATCAAGGCAGGACAAGTCCTTTCTAGCAGCTCCTGACCAGATGTGGCAACAGTACTCCATCCTTGGACGTACCTGGCTCTTATATAGATAGAGAAATGCATCAGCAGTGAGATATCTACTGGATCGATAGAAAGATCCCACCATTTTTCCAGCGGCCTTAGCAACAGATTTGATGTACGTGTTCCATTTAAGATCAGGAGTAATGGTCAAGCCCAGAAGCTTGTCAAAACTTGAGGCCTCCTGAAGACGAGAGCCATTCATTTCAATTGATGCCAGATGTGGATCAGAATGTTGATGATGCAAAGAGAGAAGCTATGTTTTAGATGGATTAAAAGTAACCAGCCACTCCTTTCTCCATTGTACCACGTGCTCAAGATCAGAGGAGAGAGAATCAGAGAGAACTTGGTCGTTTACTGTCTTAGATGTGCTACCATAAATGGTAGTGTCTTCAGCATAAATGTCTACAAATGATGTAAGGATGTGATTTGGAAGATCATTAATGTAGATCAGGAGGATAGTTGGGCCCAGGATGGACCCCTGAGGGACACCGGCATTAATACTGTGGGCCTCTGATTTTTGCCCCTCAACTACTACTCTTATGAACCTATCAGAAAGAAATGATTTAATAATTGAGAAGACATTTCCAGCTATACCATAGCTAGAGATTTTATGAAGTAAACCTTTATGCCATACCCTATCAAAGGCCTTAGATATGTCAAGAGCAATTGCCCTAGAAAGGTTGCCTCCGTCGAGAGATTTGCTAATCCTATGAGATATTACTGTAAGCACATCTGCTGTTGATCTAGCAGAACGGAAACCATATTGAGTGTCACTAAGAAGGTTATTTTCGTTGAGATGGTTGATTACTTCTATATTTAACAGATTCCAGCAACTTACTCATGACGCACAGGAGACTTATTGGCCTGTACTGAGAGGGGGATGAGCGATCACCTAAATTCTTAAATAAAGGGCATACTGATGAAATTTTCCAGGGAGATGGGAAACTATTCTCCTTAAGACAACGTTTAAACAGTTTTGTAAGTATGGGCGCTAGTTCAGGTTGCTTACTCTTTCTTTCTCCCTTAATGTTTACTCTTTCTTTCTCCCGTAATGTTTACTCTTTCTTTCTCCCTTTATCTTTACTCTTTCTTTCTCCCTTTATCTTTACTCTTTCTTTCTCCCTTTATCTTTACTCTTTCTTTCTCCCTTTATCTTTACTCTTTCTTTCTCCCTTTATCTTTACTCTTTCTTTCTCCCTTTATCTTTACTCTTTCTTTCTCCCTTTATCTTTACTCTTTCTTTCTCCCTTTATCTTTACTCTTTCTTTCTCCCTTTATCTTTACTCTTTCTTTCTCCCTTTATCTTTACTCTTTCTTTCTCCCTTTATCTTTACTCTTTCTTTCTCCCTTTATATTTACTCTTTCTTTCTCCCTTTATCTTTACTCTTTCTTTCTCCCTTTATCTTTACTCTTTCTTTCTCCCTTTATCTTTACTCTTTCTTTCTCCCTTTATCTTTACTCTTTCTTTCTCCCTTTATCTTTACTCTTTCTTTCTCCCTTTATCTTTACTCTTTCTTTCTCCCTTTATCTTTACTCTTACTTTCTCCCTTTATCTTTACTCTTTCTTTCTCCCTTTATCTTTACTCTTTCTTTCTCCCTTTATCTTTACTCTTTCTTTCTCCCTTTATCTTTACTCTTTCTTTCTCCCTTTATCTTTACTCTTTCTTTCTCCCTTTATCTTTACTCTTTCTTTCTCCCTTTATCTTTACTCTTTCTTTCTCCCTTTATCTTTACTCTTTCTTTCTCCCTTAATTTTTGCACTTTATTTCTCCGTAAATGTTAACACTTTATTTCTACAAAAATATGTACCCTGTATTTCCCCGTAAAATTTTACACTTTATTTCTCCCTTGATTTGTACACTTTCGTCCTCTGTAAATTTGTACACTTTATTTCTACGGAAATTTTTATACTTTATTTCTACGACAATTATTATACTTTATTTCTACGTAAATGTTTATACTTTATTTCTATGTAAATGTTTATACTTTATTTCTACGTAAATTTTTATACTTTATTTCTACGTAAATTTTTATACTTTATTTCTTTGTAAATTTTTATACTTTATTTCTTTGTAAATTTTTATACTTTATTTCTTTGTAAATGTTTATACTTTATTTCTACGTAAATTTTTATACTTTATTTCTACGTAAATTTTTATACTTTATTTCTACGTAAATTTTTATACTTTATTTCTACGTAAATTTTTATACTTTATTTCTACGTAAATTTTTATACTTTATTTCTACGTAAATTTTTATACTTTATTTCTACGTAAATTTTTATACTTTATTTCTACGTAAATTTTTATACTTTATTTCTACGTAAATTTTTATACTTTATTTCTACGTAAATTTTTATACTTTATTTCTACGTAAATTTTTATACTTTATTTCTACGTAAACTTTTATACTTTATTTCTACGTAAATTTGTATACTTTATTTCTACGTAAATTTGTATACTTTATTTCTACGTAAATTGTTATACTTTATTTCTACGTATTTTTATACTTTATTGCTACGTAGATTTTTATACTTTATTGCTACGCAAATTTTACATTTATTGCTACGTAAAATTTTACATTTATTGCTACGTAAATTTTTACACTTTATTTCTACCTTAATTCTAAATGTTTTTTTTTTAATTTTATTTTTGTCCTTTCTTACTGCAACTTCATATTATGGCTTGGTATATTGTCGTATTCTTTGGTTGAAACAAAGTTTGCCACTAGCCGACTAATCATAATAGAAAAATAAAAATACGACACGATACGTGAGTTTTACCGAAGCCGAACATTATCAAGTAGTAGACTATCAATCAATATGAGAAACAAGTTTACTGATGATCGAATGCGGTGAAGATAGCAAAATCTTCTAAAAGACGAAAAATAATTCATTTTTAATTAGACATATTCGCAAAAGAGTCACAATGTAAATCAATTCCTCAACTTGTTTTTTTTTTCTCGTCAACAAGAATCACTTTATATTTTTATGATTATTTGGCGCCTATATTATTATACATATTTTTTGTTCATGGTGAATTAAACTTGATTGTGGTCGCTGAAAGAAGACACTATTTACCCACTTATCATCTAAATTTCGTCAATATTAGCACTAGCTATGTTATTGACGTTTAAAGCCAAAGCGCCGGCTTTCATTTCGCATGTGGGGGATGTCTCACAATTTTTGGGAAAATATATCTGCGTTTACTAACAATCAGTGAATGACTTGTCCATATTCTTTATAATATGACATATAATAACACATGATTTGTGTTCATTTTCTTTTTTTATTCAACAAAAGATGGAACATGATGCAATTGGCATATTTAAAGGTCGATCTTTTTTTCTGATCTTACAAGCGCAGGAAACGGAGTAAAAATCAATGGAAATCTTAATTGTTGGGTATCAGAAATGTCATAAAAATCTGATAAAAAACTTTCTATGCCAATTATAACTATGGATTCGCTATATATATGTATATATATATATATATGTATATATATATATATACATATATATATATATATATATATATATATATATATATATATATATACTAGCAGGTTGCCTAGCGTTGCCCGGCTATAAAATACGCCTATATATAAAATATATTTTAATCCATGCAGATTTTGGAGTAAAGCATGTATTAATTAATTTAGTGTTAATAATATATAGTAATGAGTTAGTCAAGAATAGGTTCAAATATATTTTAATTAATCAAAATTCCGCATTTATTATAACAAAGTTAATTTATTATTGAATATTTTATTCTATTCAATTTACAGTATTGATTTAAAAAATAAGAGCGAAAATGAATTTAGTATCACCCGCTAAGATTTGCCTTTATACCGAGCAATTTTTCACGAGTAATCAGTGTTTGTTAATAGGCTAAAAGTACAATGTTCCCACCTGTGTCATGTGATACGAAGACCTCAAAGTGAAAATTCGACGCAGGATAAAATGAGAAGTAAGGAAGATGTGACCCTATTCTCTGCGTTTCAATTTAGTAGCAAATGAAATAACTACTTATTTGTTAAACCTAGATAACAGTTCAGGTGTCAGTGAATATATATACCTTACTGTGATCTGATAAATTTGATAATGCCATTCTTTCTCTATCCATTATCTGCTCTCTTTCTCTCTTTTTCTCCATATATATGTGTGTGTGTGTGTTTTAAAATGTGATACCGTGTTCTATATGTGTATATAGATGCACTAATTCTGTATTTTCAATTCAGAGACATTTACTAGATACTGTTCAATATTATTTAATGTAAACATCCAACATGTGCAATAGGTCTGATGCAGCACTGTTCTATCTACATATGTTATACATAAACACTAATCGATCCAAAGTAAGCATAAATATTTCGTTTCCGAATACATTAAAAAAACATGATGACATCAAAGCATGGTACAAGAAATGTGAATATGATGAAACATCTGAGCGTCATCATTGGCAGGACTCTTTTATGATCATTTAGAATATGTCAGCATCTTGCGAATGTTAACTAATCTTATTTCGGTAATAGTCAAGTGTGTTTGCTCTTTTACTTCCATTACTTGATCTATAGAAGGAAAGATGGTAACACACAAAACATGGTCCGTTCTGGTTAACGATATTCTCTCTTATTTAATGTATGTATTTTTATCCCCTTCCTCTATGGTTTTACTTCTTCTTCTCCCTCCTCTTCTCTTGCGAGCAACCGCCAACTTTTTTTTTTCGTTATCTCACTCTTTGTTTTCCTTTCTTCTCCACCCTCTGTTTCTTTGCGTTTATCTTTCTCTTTCCTCTCATGTTCAGCCTTTTATCATATTCTCTCCTTTCCCACTCATTACACACACACACACACACACACACACACACATATATATATATATATATATATATATATATATAAAATAAAATTACAGTTAAGTTTACCAAAATGATCCAAGATGGCAAAACTAAAGTAAATTATAAATATTGAAGAATTAATATTTATAAAGTAATCTCAACTAGATGTAAAAGCTCGATAAAACCAAATAGAAGATAGTTTATAATAAGAACAAGTAGTTAATAAAACATATTAAAAAACACTTTAAAAAAGAGTTAAAACATTTGATTTTAAAAAGGAAACACTAAATAAATGGATAGTCTATTTATTTAGTGTTTCCTTTTAAATATTAAATGTTTTTAATTCTTTTTCGAAGTGGTTTTAACATGTTTTATTAACTACTTATTCTTATATATATATATATATATATATATATATATATATATATATATATATATATATATATATATATATATATACAAACAAAAACGGCCGCAACATTAATTAATAAAGTGTACACGGGCCCCGTTTTTTTAGGGAGGAGGTCACCCGTATATATATATATATATATATATATATATATATATGTGTGTGTGTACATAAGTGTATGTTTTTATATTTTCATTGGTAATTAAGTTTCCTCACAATGCAAGATACATCAATCTGGTTTTAAATGCGTTTTTCCATGCATACGCTGTAATGTTTTCTATTTTATACATTATCTTCCATTTTAATCGCCATATTTTTTTCTAACGGACGACATACGTTGATTCTACAAATCCTTATTTCCCTTTTTTTCGATTATATCTGCTAGATTTGCCCAGATTTTCTTATCAGCCAAAACTTTATACATTTCCAGAGAATGTATGGTATAACAGTCTACATTCATCAATCCAACTACAAAATATAAAATTTTAAACAAACACTACATCTGTACAAATACAAATCATTACAAATTTACGACATCAATAAGTAAAACTTTAAAAGTAGAGCTTAAAATCTGACCATAAATTTTATGTGAATTTGGAAAATGCGTAATTATCATTAATCACATTGGTGTTTTGGTGGATTATAATTTCTATTAAGTGCATGCATATATATATGTGTGTGTGAGAGCATGAATTCGTGTGTATGTATATATATATATATATATATATATGTATGTATTTGTGTATATTCCTGTGCATGTATATGTGCATACATATAAAGCATACATTCTAATTCCGTTTATTGGACTGCCCGAAACTCTCTGGTAGCTTACTATATGTTCGCATTTAAACACGGAGAACATGTTTCTTCACTTTTCATATAGCTGCTAAGCTTTACTATCGGGTTAGGATTTTCAGACCTTGGTTAAAAAGTTGACTTTGTCTTCAATAGTTCTATTCGTACGACTACCACAACAGCTTTGGCGTAAGAGAATTTAATATATGTGCATGTAGAGAATAATTGAATATGTATTGTTATATACATGGTACACGAATTTAAATCTTATCGACTACATATATGCGTATATGTTTCATAAACTTATATAGAGAACCGAAATATCCGTCCCTAGGCAGGTTTGCGAATAGTTAAGAGTGTGTATACACAAAGTATGTTCAACTAAGTTTTATGAACGAAAGTAATAGCTCGGCAAACGTTCGGTACGTTTTTTGTTAGTTTAAAGTACTAGTTTTTGTATGACTTGATTCCGTTCTTTGGCCTCCTTCAACGATACAAAGTAATGCGAAATACAAATCCGTTAGAGCAAGACATGGATGAAGATGACCGCATATTTATCTATACATTCGATGTCCTAATTTCTTCAAAACGTAACCTTTACTTCTTTTGCACATACTTTCACGTGTGGTGTCTGCTCTTATATTGCACTCTATATTTTCTGAATGAATGAGAAATCTTTATGGACTGAAGCATCTTTTCTTTTATTCCAATTCATAGGGGTCGTATAGTGGTAGCAAAGAGTTGGTTGGTTGTTTTTGTTTTACGGCATATCAACCCTTTTCGGGTTATTAAATGCCGAATCCAAAGATTTTGAAGAACAATTTTTTAATAGAAAATATTTGTTGTTTTCAAGTCTGTTTCTATTTAACCCATAGTTGGAACCCTAACAGGTAGTACCACTCTGGGTCAGAGTGGACCTGGGAGAAATGGTAATTAAAGGGTTGCTCCACACTCCCCAAAGCCCGCAAGCTGGGGCCTCACCACTGGATATAGTTTAAGGTCATATCCAGGACCCCCATTGAGGGACTTTTACCCTCTGCAGAAAGGCAGTCGGTGTATTCTAATGCCCCACCGACAGGGCCGGGTAGCAAAGAGTACTCTACATTTAAAAACCCGACCTTGTTTCTAACGGTCCTGGATATGACCTTAAACTATATCCAGTGGTGAGGCCCCAGCTTGCGGGCTTTGGGGAGTGTCGAGCTACCCTTTAATTATTATTGTTTCCAGGTCCACTCTGACCCGGAGTGGTAGTACCTGTTAGCGTTCCCACTATGGGTTAAATAGAGACCGAATTGAAAACAACAAATATTTTCTATTAAAAAAATTGTCTTCAAAATATTTGGATTCGGCATTAAATAACGTGAAAAGGGTTGATATGCTGTAAAACAAAAACAAAAAAAAACAACCATTCTTTCTAACTTTATTCTCTTTAAAGGGCACGTAACTTATATCACTTTGTCCTTATTTATGGGCGAGGTCTACAAAACAAACTATTGTAAATAAACCTGTGTTGTTGCCTAAACCATATTCTATGAAATATTACTACTGTTTAATACCGTACGGATTCTTCTGAACAGAGAGGAAAGTATTTGGTTATGGAAAGTTATACACTTTAAGTTAGATAATTTAAAATAAGATTTTTGTAATTGCCCCTTACTCCAACATATAATGAAATTAATAATTAAAAAAAGTATTATTTAAAAAATACTATAAAATTAGGTGATTAGTGGGACAACGGTGCGTTCTACATGGATTTCTGTATGTTTTTGTTGATGCTGTTATATTATTTTTAGGATAATTTGTTTTGTATTAATTCGCCCGTATGTAGCTTTGGAGATTTGCTTCCTCTTGGAGAAGAACGAGTTTTATATGAATTATCGGGTCATATTTTTTGACATGTGAACACACTCTGAAAAATAAATGTATGAGTCAATACTATTGAGGAAAAAAAAAAACTTTTTTGTTCTGCTGGTTGATGCATGCAAATGCGGGAAAATTGGATATATTTGCTCTCGTCACGTTATTAACCTTTTACAAAATATGAAAAGACATACCGGCTTAAAATACGAATTACTTGTCTGGACTATTATGTATTTCTTATCGTCAAAATCTTCATTTATTCACAGGTCTCACCCCTCTCTCTTTATTTCTCTCAATATGCATATCTCTGTCCGTCTCTCTCTCTCTCTCTCTGTCTGACTCTCTCTCTCTATATATATATATATCTATATATATATATATATAGAGAGAGAGAGAGAGAGAGACAAACAGACAGACAGAAGAGCAGGACAAGATCGGTATCGTCGGTCTCAAATCAAAACCAAGAGAAGCTATGGTTGGTCTCCTATGCTGAATTCTCTTCAGCCTTCGTTTAAGCTGTAGTGTTTTGATTTTATCTAACACATATGTTCTTGTTTTAAATTTATCTTTACTTTGTCAGAATTTTATATTAATGTCGAAAATTTACTGTACGCATACATATGCATGCGTGTGTTTTTACAGTCAAATGCCATTCTATGTTAGAAGAGTAAGACGTGTGAATATTCTTCGACTTACTTAAACCATGGCGAAACAAAAAAAAATGGTAAATCGCCGATTCAACCTTTTCTATATCGTAATTTATTTCTACAATTACGATCGATATTTCTTAATTTGTATTAATCAAATATTTAAATATGTTCGTAATCAAATAAAAACAAGCGTGTAGACATGATTCTACTATAAACCTCTGGTCAGACAAAACCATAACAGCGAAATTGTGTGTGTGTATATATATATATATATATATATATATATATATATATTATTTTTGGAGTTTGTTTTAATCAGCGTAAGCAAAGACTGATAAAGAGAAATTAAATATTTGATTAACACAATACAGAATTAATTTCAACTCGCGATTGTACCTTGTTTTAATAGCCACTCTGGATCGGGGCCTCGAGCTAAATTTTAAATCATATAGATTTCTGGATATTTGTTTTTTTTTTAATTTCTCGTTTGATAATGACCACTTGAATAAATTAAATTATTTCGAATTAAAACTTATGCATCATTCAACCTGAAACATTCGCAATAATATATATTATTGCGTATATGTTCTTGGTTTTCACGGATTTCTGCCTTTTGGATGACCTGCAAATATCTTTCAGTAAAGGGATTCCTTTGGATCTTTACTTTAGGATACGGGACTTTAACCAACTTTGTTTTGGTGGTGGTGGGGTGTTACCGTCATTGGATCTTCTAGTTTTCACTTGACCATCCATTCACGTGAAATCAGTTTTCTTTTTCCCCCATTTCCTCTGTCTCATTATTTGTTTACTTTTACCAAGTAAGCTATGTAGCTCACTTGCAGTTTCATTAAATAATTTGCAAGCAAAATCCGATTCCGTATTTTGCTAATTTCTACCTCTTATGAGAAGGAAAGTATTTCTTTCAAATCTCCGCGGATTAAAGACAATTCACTTAATTTGTATATTCTTTTTTGAAAATGATATATATATTCAACTCATGTTAAAGTTTTTTGTAACATGTTTTATTAATTCTTTATTCTTCTTATGAGATCTGTTTCCTATTGAGTTTTTTTTTCACTTTTACATCTGGTTAGGATTGCTTTATAAATATTAAGTCTTTAATATTTATAATATATTTTAAGTTTACTATTTTGGATTTTCTTTGTAAACTTGATTGTAATTCTTATATATACTAGGAAAAGTATCCGTCGTTGACTGGGTTCAAAAACAACCTACAGAAAATGATTTATGAAAGTATGATAGGTTATGAAAAGGAAGGGTTGTAAATTTGGGTTGAATTTGTGGGTATCAAAACCAAAACAAAACATGATTAAAGTAAAAAAAAAAAAATTGATAAACCCCATAATTTATTATACCATACCTGTTCACACTGAAACACTAATCACAATATTCTGTGGATCTATATTAAAAAAAAAAACTTGTTAAACTTTGTGACATATTTCCAGTCTATGGATGTCAGGTGCGAACGAATACCCCATAATTTTATTATACCATATTTCTTCAAACTGAAACATAATTATCAAAGTATACTTACGTAGAAAGATATGAAAAGTCTTTATTAAAGTTTGTGCCTATTTCCATTCTATGGAGCCCAGGCGCGAACGCAAACCCCACGATTTATTATACCATCCCTATTTAAGTTAAAACATGCTCATCAAAGTATTCTTATGTACATCTATATCAAAAACATTTGTAAACGATTTTTTTTTTTAATTTTTAACTTTTTTATTTCCATACTTTGTGGACCAGGCGCGAACGCAGACCCCACAATCTTAATGAGCCACCGTTCTGCCAGATCAAAAATACCCATTCTTGTGTCTTGATACATCTTTTATCATTATATGTAATCAGTTTTTTTAAATAGTCAACCATATAGGAGCCTATTCGTGACCAGACACACACACGTACACAGACATTCAGCGTTATATTATAGATATGTGTGTGAGAGGACTCTTCTTAATCCATATACTCAATTAATATTGAAATTGTATATAATACATATATATATATATATATATATATATATATATATATATATATATATATATATATATAATGTTATTCAGCTATGTGGAAAACTTTTTAATTCGTTTTACTTCGCAAAAAATGGTTACTAAAGGATAAAAATTGAAAAATTAGTACTTGGAGGCAATCGTTTTATTTTTATTTTTTTCTGTTAGTCAACTGATTCACGGCTGGGGATGCGCCCATCCCTCGCATTATGTTAGGAATAAGTAGGTTTAAAAACCTTTTTAAAGATCGTGGAAAGTTGGCCTATTAGTATATATTATTCTATGAAGAAACTGAACATTCATCCACTGTATTTCAGGGCATATCTTGTCTCGAAAATTGTGAGACATCTCTCACACACGGCATTAAATAAAGGGTCAGTCGTGGAATTAACTTTTGTTAAACTGTTGAAGGATGTGACGGTTTGGCTTGCCAATAACTATTCCCGATCATTAATATCGACGAAATTTAGTTGGACAAATAGTCGGTTCTGGCAGAAACCACTACTAAACTTCGCCATAAACAATAACCATTTATTAAAACTTAGGCCGTACACAATATTCTTTATATTACACTTATATGTGTGTGAGTACACTTCTCTATCTATGTACTCAAGAAATGTTTGATCTACACACTTGGAATTTGGTATATTGCGTATTCAGAGATGTGGAAAACTTTTTAATCGGTGTCCCTCCGGATTGAAAGGCTGGTTAGTAGTGAAAATTGAAAATTTGGTACCTGGAAGATTTATCTCTTTTAAACTATCTCACAACTGCGCATGTGTAGACATGAAACATGACAACGTCCTTATGTTAATTATAAGTTTGTTTGAAAACACATTTTAAAGATCATATTAAGTTGGTCGAATGCTTATTATACTTGACTCACTGTCTTCAGGTTTTGGTTTCATCTTAGCTCGAGAATTTTATTTTTACCTACAGAAGTGAACTGTTTAAAACAAAACATAATACTCGCACGCCACATGTCTGGTTCATACCGTTCTTTTCATTACTTCATTTTTTAAAATGAATTCAACGTTATGTGTTATACTTAAATAAGAATTCTGCATTAATTAAAATATTATATTTATGCGTATTTTACGACCGGGCAACGCTGGGCGGCCTACTTATTTTCATAGCTGAAGGTAAATAATTCAGAACATTCATATATTCAACTAATACTCTTGAAACTGTATAAGCCAATCACTATTCACCCTGGCTAGAGTAAAAGTAAATAAGACTCTTACACCTTTATAGAACGCGTATTATACGAAAGGAAAGCCACCGGAATAAAATTGCATTGCAATATTAGCTAACACAGAAATCTGACCGCTAAAAATCATTTCCTCGAGTAAAATAAAGTCGTTAGATATAAAAATAAATTTATTTTAAAACAAGTACTTTTCACGGCATTTAAAACTGTTGGTTAAATTTAAGCAGCATTGATATTTCTTTTTGTGTGTCATGAGAGTTACAGAACCCACATGTTTCTCAAATCTACTAAGGAATAAATGCAAGCGGAGAATAAAATCAATGAAAATAATTAGTATGCTTCAGATTCGCATTGCTCTTAGCCAAATTCTTTTAACAATATTGTTGTATCGTCGACTGGAATATATAAAATATGGGGTGGCTTTACTAGCTTACGTACAATAATAAAATCCGTATTGGAGAGCACTAACTGATTAGTTGACAAGTGAACTACTACGTGTTCGCATTCTAACTTGCAGCTTCAAGTGATTTCAAACCATTTTTCTCTCAATTACATATGAACCGTCATTACATGTGTAAGCACCGTCCCAATAGATGTATAACTTAAATTTCTAGGTCCTGTGTTGTACCCCTTAGTTATAATAAATCCCAGATCGACTTTGGCTCTGTATGATAATACCTGTTAAGGCATCTGGAATATCTAGACACATCTCTTCTAAATAAGAATGCAAATCTTAATCACTTCAAAGTAAACAACCACTACATTTATTCTATAAAATAATCAAACCAAACACCATAAATAAATAATTAAAAACGTCAACAAATTTAAGTATCACAGTTTTTTCCAAAACTAAAGTCTTTGGAATCAAATAACTAAAAGGGTTGGTATATCATAAAACAAGCAAACCAAACCAAACCAAACCAACCAAATATTTGAAGCAATAAAGTGTTTAAGCATGAAAACTGGTTACAAAGGTTTTCGATTCGACACTAAGCAACCCAAAAATGTTTTCTATGCCGTACAACAAAAACAACTAACCCGGCAACCAATTTAAATTCCTTGTGTAACCATTTATATTTCAGAAACATTCTTGTTTTATTGTTTTGCATGAACCGATATTCTTTATCTTTCATTGTCTCTAGGCATCAGTGCGCCATGTGTAATCGTTCAATGCGCCATAGTTGGCGCATAATTATTAGGTGGATATCTCTCTTTTGATCATTATAAACTTGCGCCCTAATCATTCGGATAGACATGAAACGACAGATTAAACCTCGCCAAGCTTTTGTCTATCATAATGTAATAAACATTGTTTTCTGACGTCACAATCCCGCAGGTGTTCATAATACCTCAGCTGCAAAACAGATTGCAAAACAACCGTTTGTTATAGACTGTTGAGAGTTCAGTGTTTTCTAAGCCGTTCACAATTTTATAATTGATACGCTGACACCAAAGACTTATTTTCCAGCATTATTGACACAGTTACCTGTTGTCGCGCCTGCATATTTTAATGTATAAAATAATATACGTTGTATTGTGAAAGTTAAGAGTAAATGGCATTTAATAAAAGAAAACCTTGATTCTGACTCTCCAACTTGAATTGGTTATTGTTGTGCAATGTTATTTCCAATAGATTTTGGTAGTTTGATGTAGTTTCTTTAAAAGTTAATCAACACGATCCGGCAATTTTTTTATTAGAATACGAACATGTTCTCAAATAATAACCTTCAAAATAATTTTAAAAAAATAATTTAAGGTTCGTCATATATTACTCTAACTAATATTGCTTTAACTATTTATTTATCGTGTAAATAAAAATGTATTTACTGGGTGGTTTCATGCCATAGTTTACTTTCCTTCTCACGAAGCCAATTTGGAAGACAAGGTCGATGCTTGGAAAATCCAGCCCTGCCCCCCCATATAAACATTTAGTCTAGGTTGGAATGAGACAAGTGAAGCATGAATGATCCTTTGTGAGTGCACAGTGAACGAGGCATAAAAAGTTCAGCATTTGTCTCCCACCCCCACCGATTTAACCCCTAAAGTCCCCAGGGGACGTCAAATCCTGATGAAAATGCACAAACGATGCAGTTTAAGGTTTTAACATGTGTAAATTTGAGTTTTTCACGATGCAAAGAAAGAAATGACTAAGTCTCTCGTTTGCACCTTCCTTATTTGGCCCCCAAAGTCCTTAATATGTTAAGTCCTTAAGGCCTTAACATATTTTAAATTTGAGTTCAGCTCCATGCAAAATTGCTAAATAGAAATACACAGAAAATTTTGGACAAATGTGGGAAAATAGTCCTAAAAATGGAGTGTTTTAAAGGCCCTAAAATAGCCACTGGTGCACAGCCGAGAGTTATCGCGAAGTATAGACAAACAAAATTATATAGAACTCACTAAGTTATAACTTTACAGAAAGTTGTGTATATATCCAAGGCATCAATATTTTTAATAAGCACAAAAGTGTCAATTTTAGCCATTTTAAACCGAAAACCACCCCTCGTGGGCAACTGGAGTTTTCCTGGAAAATCCGTTCTGTTACTTTTTTTAATCGTATCATGTTTGATGTTTGTGCAAAATTTCGAAAAATTCCAATACGCAGTTATTGAGAAAGGTGCGGGTCAACGAACGGGCAAGGGTGAATTTACAATTCAGGGGACTAATAAAATTGTTTAGAAAGTTTTCAGTAATCAGAACCAGAATCGTGGTATCAGAACAGATAGCATACTTTGCTCTTATACATATAACAACTTATATTTAACTCCTAGATGCGTGTTACATCTATTACCAATTTAAGATAGTGTCTGCGATTAATAACAAAGTATATATTCCACGCATCCAAACACTCAGGAACGCTCATGTATTATACTAACGCCGTAGACCATTTATGAAATCGTTCCCTTTGATTCTAAGACGTAAACAAATATTCGGCCGGTCAATTGCGTAATAAATTAATGAGATACTTTTTACTACTAATCTATTATTTACGCACTAATCAACTGACTTAAGTACGGACTACTTTAAAATAGGCCATCCTCTTTACACATGGCACATTTTCAAAAATGAGACAGATTGCTATCACTTACAACGTTCGTTTTTTATTGTATTACGTCAAGCACTTCTGGATCACTGCCCGTTATATGGAAATGTTGAGCCAGGATTTGAATGATGCGGAATTATCGGCATATCACGTGGAAGATTACTGACATTTTAGGAATATCAGACTCTCTGAGCGCATACATTTAATTAAAGAATCGCTAGTTCTTTTAAAACAGTGTTATATTCTCAACTACTATGTATTTTATTCTGTAGCTATCAGTTAAATTTCAGATCTAATTTGGCATAACGTCTAGATGATCTAGAACTTTTTATTTAAAAATAAAAAATAAAAAGTATTTCTGATTTTGTTGAAAGGTGTTTTTTAAGTTATCCATTCATGTGCGAACATATTAAGTTGACGAATTTTTGCGCTACCTGTCATTTTGTTTTTTGCGCTTCCATTCATTTTTTTTTTTTTTTGCTTTTTGCGCTACCATTCATTTTTTTTTAATTTTTTGCGCTACCATTCATTTTTTTTTAAATTTTTTGCGCTATCATTATTTTTGTATTTTGCGCTATCATTATTTTTGTATTTTGCGCTATCATTATTTTTGTATTTTGCGCTATCATTATTTTTATATTTTGCGCTATCATTATTTTTATATTTTGCGCTATCATTCTTTTGATATTTTGCGCTATCATTCTTTTGATATTTTGCGCTATCATTCTTTTGATATTTTGCGCTATCATTCTTTTGATATTTTGCGCTATCATTCTTTTGATATTTTGCGCTATCATTCTTTTTGTATTTTTGCGCTACCATTCCTTTTTTGAGCTATCATTCTTTTTTTTTTTTTTTACCCTTCATGTTGTCCCAGCTTTTTGTTGTTCTAACCCTCTTGTTTTAGCCTTTTTCTAGTTTTAGCCTTTTATTCGTATTATTCGGATTTGTCAAACTACTGTTTTCATCTTGAGTGTCATTTTCACAACGTTTCGATCGATGTAACCTCCGACCTTTTTCAGGTGTATCTTGTTGCACAATAGAAAATTTCTGTCGAACTCGGGAATTTGGACGGACTTTCGAATAGAACCATTTATTTATTCGCGGGGTAGCATGTTTTCGTTCAATTATCCCTGAGCAGATAGAGGTTATAAACAATTTGCAATTGTATTTTTCTGTCGCTCACACTTAAAATAAAACATATCTTCAGTAAAATATCACTATACCATTGATTTTTATAATTATTCTAAGCACTGCGTCATTAGCCTTGCAAACACTCAAAATGAGAACAGTCGAAGGAAATTATTTTTCAACATTGTTCTCTCCATTTCTTTTCAATCTGTTCTCTTTTATCCTTTTATTCTGTCTCCAGCCCTTTCTTTTTACTACTTCCACTCCTTTCTTTTTACTACTTCCACTCCTTTCTTTTTACTACTTCCACTCCTTTCTTTTCACTACCCCCACTCCTTTCTTTTCACTACCCCCACTCCTTTCTTTTCACTACCCCCACTCCTTTCTTTTCACTAACCCCACTCCTTTCGTTTTACTCTGTCCCTTCCCTTTCGTTTTACTATGTCCCTTCCCTTTCGTTTTACTCTGTCCCTTCCCTTTCGTTTTACTATGTCCCTTCCCTTTCGTTTTACTCTGTCCCTTCCCTTTCGTTTTACTCTGTCCCTTCCCTTTCGTTTTACTCTGTCCCCTCCTATTTCGTTTTAACCTGTCCCCTCCCCTTTCGTTTTAACCTGTCCCCTCCCCTTTCGTTTTAACCTGTCCCCTCCCCTTTCGTTTTAACCTGCCCCCTCCCCTTTCTTTTTAACCTGCCCCCTCCCCTTTCTTTTTAACCTGCCCCATCCCCTTTCTTTTTAACCTGCCCCTCCCCTTTCTTTTTAACCTGCCCCTCCCCTTTCTTTTTAACCTGCCCTGTCTTTTTAACCTGCCCCTCCCCTGTCTTTTTAACCTGCCCCTCCCCTGTCGTTTTAACCTGTCCTCTCCAATTTCGTTTAAACTTGTCCTCTCCCCTTACCTTGTAACCTGCCCTTCCCGTTTCTTTTGATCCTGTCCTCGCACCTTACTTTTTTAACCATGCCGTCAATATTTTTCTCACCTATTGAAATCTTGTCTAACCCTTATTTTATAACCCTGTGTCAACCTTCTCGGCTATTTTTCTTTTTGTCCTTTTATACTATAAGTTTGCTTCGCGCTCGTTTTCTATAGCCGCCTTCCGTGAATTTACATTTTTCTCCCCTGTTTCATTGCACCATCTTCCTCCTTTATTACCCCTTCCCTTTATTCCTCGCTCATCTGTGCACTCTTTCTCTTCGGTTTTATATGCTTATCTTCTACCTCATTTCTATCTTTTTAGCCCTTATTTCTTACGACTAATTTGTTTATTTCTTATCTTTTGTCCCCATGTCGTCCCATTTTTGCTTTACTGTTGTTGTTTTTTTTTTTTTTTACATTTTCTGTCTTTTCTTGTTTAACTTTCTTTGGCGCAATCAGTCTCACTATTTTTCAAATACGCCCGCTGCAACTTCTTTCTCTAATTTTTTTTTGTGTGTGTTTCGTCATCCCGTTTCATGTTATCTTCTATTAAACCACTCTATTATTTCTATACCGTCTTTCTATTTTTTTCGTTCATCTTTGTTTTCAGTTTATTTTTTTTACAAGTTTACCCTTAGATACATCATCTTCATCCAATCGACGTTGTTGCCGTTATTTTGCCATGTAGGATTAAACCTACTTTGTTCAATTATCGACTTCTAGGTTTTCTTTTCCTACTTCTCAAGACAACAATTTATCTCTATACGCTCAGGTTAATCCAACCAGTCTTTGCTTTTCTTCCTTTCGTTTTCATTTTTTACGAACTGATTTCCGTTAAGAATGAAAGAAAAGAACAATACCAGAAAACAGGGAACATCTGAGAATATAAAAATATGTACAACTTTAATTTGAACATTATCTTCTCAGTTGCATGTAAATATATTTCTATTATATCCCCTTTCACTCTCTATTTTACACCTATAAGGTATTACGAGGGTTGTTCCAATATTTATGCATTCTATTTTTAACATAGCAAAACGTTGAAGGCCTACGCAGCTGAGGGTAGTTCAATTAAAACTAACGACATTTTGTGTTGCATAATTTATTTTTCTACATAATCACAAACATTATCAGTGCACTTTTGCAATCGATTTATTGTTTTTATTTTAACAAAAAATGGTTCGGAAAATAAAAAAAATGTATAGTTAATTAGTGTTTTTTGCTGTTTTTTAATGTTTGCGTAAATTAATATATATGACTTACGTATATTCAGCATTTTAGATTTGAAAAATTTACTCGCCCCCAAAAATTTTTACTCATCCGTTTTTATTTCTTTATTTCAGTCAATAAAAGTGAATAGTTTTACAACAATTCAGGAAATTACCGTGTGTATAATCAAACAAGAAAATATTTGTTTAACTCTTGTAAATCAACTATTTTATTATTACAAACATTTCAGTAAATATTCAACAAAACGTTAAAATACAACACCGTTTTCTTTATATACCATCATTCATATTATTTTTCCATATAAATAAGAATCATTTCTTCGGATGCTTGACGAAACGATGCGTGTCTTTCCTCTTTCAAATGTTCGTCTTTACTTTTGTAAGCATGGAGTGTATGTAGTTGTAGCGTCGAATAATTTTTTTTCCGAATGAATTTCGAAATCAGAGAGCTAAATGAAGGCGACATTTTGACTACACGCCGAATGTGTAAATTTGACCTCTTTTTTTCAATACGATATTCCAACGGTCTCACAGCTAGAGATGAAAGAATGCACAAATGATGAGACATAGGTCATTCAAAGTCTCCGCATATTCAAGGGTTGTAAAATAAATGAGTTTTCCCCGTTTCTTTATTTAAAGAAATTTTATCGACTGACGGGCGAGTGATTTACGACTTTTAGTAACCCCAAGAAATTTTCAATAGACTGTGGCGACCGATCGTGTAAACTCTCAAAGGCTGCGTATATCTAATGTATCGATGTAAGTAAAATATGTGTATATATAATACATGTATAGTTTAAATGCTCATAGGAATGAAATTTGTAAATCATGACTTATCCTTTTTTTTAATACAATAGGCATTATAATCTATGCATTGTATACACTCCAAAAACAAATAGGGGTTATGTTTATATGTGTACATATATTGCGTATATGTAATATGTACATATAAAATGTCCCTATATATATATATATATATATATATATATATATATATATTGAAGTTTCATGCAACTATCAAAATAGGGAGTTAATTTGTAAACTAATACGTTATAACCTAAAGCTTATATATACACACACACACAAAAAGAAATGTGTATATTTATATATAATATGTACGTAAATAAATTTTAAAAATTGTCTATAGGCATTATGGAAACCCTCTATATAAGAGTGGGCAGGTTAGACCCTGCACCCATTAAATGTGGAAGGCGAGTTTCGCGTCCACTCTGTTAGGTATGTCGCCAAGGAATTGAAAACAATTTAATCAGAAGTCACATGACGTTATCAACTACCGTTTTTCTGGGCATTCTGTGTACCTAACTACCACTCCCAACCTCACCATTCTAAAGAACACTATCTCTTAGCTAATAATTTTATTTTAACCATTTATATATAAATCATACATGTCAGAGATTCGTTTTAACGCTTTTATTTCTCGTGCCATTTTTAATGTATAGCTACGAATCCAAAATAAAGCGTACAGTTATTTTGCTAATTTATATACACTTCTATTGCGTGTACCGACACTATGCAAGTTACAAAGAGGCACGCTTTCTCTAAATACTCACGGTGACATTAATTGATATTAGAGTGATATAGTCAGCAGAGTGGGAATTAGCTTTCTGAGATAAAATGCGTCGAATAATGATGTTTCTGTTTTTCTATTCCCTTTCGCAAAACTTATGTTCTGCAAAAATAAAAACAGCAGCCCACATTCTCCCCTTTTTTTATTTTTCCGTTGTCTCTACTTCACTTCCCGATTGGTTTCGTTACGTAAAATGGACCAAACTTTAATAATATAACCCTTTTCCCTTTCCCATTGCAAAACTAATTTATGTTCTGCAGAGCAGGAAACAAAAATAGCAAAATCCACTTCAAGACACCAAACATTACAAACTAGTGATTGAAAGTACAAAGAGCTTGAAGAATAAAAACCTAAAAAATAACTGAATGTAACATGGATAATCCAAACGTTTGGATGTACGATACTGCATTCGGAATAAAATAAACTGAAAAGAGTTGACATGCCGTAAAACTAAACTAAAATCAAACTAAACGTTACAAATAAATATTTGAACATATAAGTAACTTGAAGCATGTAATCCCTCCTCCCAAAAATAACTGGATTCGACATTAAATAATCCGAAAAGATTTGATATGCAGTGAAACGAAACAACCAAGTCAGCATAGTGAAAGCGAATAGAGAAATACAAAGAGATCGAAGACAGAGAGAAATGGGAATTATTTTTTTAAGTTATGAATAATGATTTATTTGAATAATTAAAACGGCTTATTTCAAGCATACATAAATCCCAGAAATAAGTAAAATTTTTAGGAAGTGTTTGATGAGGAGAGCGTCGATCATAGCAAAAGTCTTATGGTTTTCCCATGAAACTTTGAATTTAAACTGTATAAAAACGTTGATTGGATTTATTTGCTTCCCCACTGAGCAAATTAGGCACAAGGCCGTTTTTTGATGTGGAGAGTGAAGGGGAAATGGGGCCCAGCTCTCCGGGGAGTAGTGGAGCTGGATAGTGGCAATTGATATGAAGGGTTTCCCATACATTGACCAATAACTGGTTGCCACAAGGGCAATGGTCTTTGCTTGAACTTTGGTGCACTGCCCCGTAGGGGATGGATTGCAAATGACTCCAACGTTTTGTTTTTGTTTTATTTCAGATTTGTTAATTTTTGTTAGTTAAGATAGAACTCACTAATGTTGATAAGATGTATTAGTGAAGCTTTAAGTTATTTCTTTTAAGTATTATTATTGTTGCATATATGCAAGTATAATATCAGGTTTCCAACACAAATCAACATATACAACGATACGCTCTAATTTATCATATAAATAGATAAAATGATACCATCTAAATCTGATACGCTTCTCCTATATTGCATCGTTTTGTTCACTCTCGACAACGGGGCTCTTATAATGATTGGCTGAATTTTTACTTCTTCAGGAGGCCATCTTTTCCTTGAAGAGTGATCTCACGATCACACCCTGGTTTCCAGTTAAACACATAGAAAGTTTAGGGATAGACTTTGTGTCGGTTAGCTTAACAACCCCTTCCCTTTTCTTATTGAGTGGCTTTTTTGATCCAGCCGTTTTTAAGTCACGGGGATTGAATGCTGGTGGTGCGATGCCTTTCAGTTTGGTTTGTCTTGAAGTGTTTCTAACTTACTTCTTTTTTTTATTATAGCTTCTACTAATCCCTAGAACAATCACCCTACTAATTTTATAATGACATCAGAGGTCAAAGGACGAATATCCAGTATATTCCATATCGATTTTTTTTTTACCCTTCCTCTTTGTAAGTCTAATCTTGGTTCTTGGATTGATAGCAATGATTCATACTTGCATGACTGTTTGTCTATTGCCTGTTTATACATTTCCACATATTTACATGGCATTGTTCTTTAACTTCACAAGTATCTCCCCATTTCACTCGTTTCCACTCTGGAATCCTATGGATGCTCTTGTTTCTTTCTTAAATGGTGTTTAATACATTCTACTTCCTATGCATTCTTTTGGTATCGTTCACCTTCTAGCAATTACTATTACTGATAACTTCATCCATCAAGCTATATTTTTATTTTTGGTGACTTTAATGCCTATTATTCTGTCTGACTCTTTCTCTCTAATCACAAATTTTGCAGGTGAAACTTTTTGTTGCTTGTTGACATGTCCCGAATTTTTACTTTCTTTCCATGCTTTCCTGGCAATACCTATCATCAACTATCTTTACTTGATCTTTTTTCTAACCTGTCTTCCTGAATTTTGTTCTTTTTACGTTTTTACCATTGGTTTCTAATCATCCTTTTCTTGATGCTGAAATTGGGTTTTCCGTTAAGTTTTCAATTGGCAAACCTTTCCATAGGAAGACGTTTAACTACCTGATAAAAGGGAAATTGATAAGTTTCATTGAATCAGCACGGCAAAAGCAAAGGAGTTTGTTAACCAGCTTAATTAAATATATGTGTATCTGTAATATAAAGACCTGACTAGATATAGTATACATCTTAGCTAGAAACAAGTACCATAAAAAAAGAACTTTATTATAATCCGTATTAAATTTTAATTTTTAACAACTTATATTTTGTATGATTGTGGCTTTGAATGTGTTTAAAATGTGTTTCTGTTCGTCCATGTGTGCGCATCCCATTGCGTATTATCATCTGTATAACTGCTTCTAGTCTGCTTATGCTTTCGTGTGTGACCTTTCTGATTTAGCGCCTTTGCTCTTGTTGTTCTATGCTACTATATGGCCTGGTTTTCACTGTTTTATTCCTCGTCTTTAACTGTTTTCCGTTTTTATCAAAGTTCGATTATGCATCTATCGATCTGATGTATTTTCTTTTCAGTGCTCTATATAATGGCCAGCTTCTTTTTTCCATTTTACTAATCGAATCTGCCCCATTTTCAATCTGACGCAACACCTTAACCAACGAAAAGAAAAAAAAACAATTTAAAAACGACGTTACCATCTTTCCCATCACTAGGTTCAAAGTCTTTCATTTATGTTTTGTTAAGATTATTGTTCTTTTGGTTTTAAAAGTTTGTGACTTTGACAATAAGTATAAATAAGCAAATGATTAAAAAGAACATTATTAGAAAATAGAATTTACAGATCTTAGATTTGATGATGAAATAAAACAAAATTAACCGACATAAAGAGATAAACGAATGAAATAAATTAGATTTCATTTTAGAAGTAAACGGGCGATAAGATTAAAATAAATTAGCTAACGAAGATGTATAGCAAACAGGATTGAAATAGGAATATCCACATTACCGATTAAATCAAATAAGAAATAAAATGCATAAGGAATATAGGAATAAGAAAGTAATAAACCAATTGATTATTTATTTTGTTTGAAATTTCAAATTGGTTTCACAATTTCGAAAGATTCTTCTTAAAAAACATCAGATGTGTATAAACTGAAAGGTTCTAAAATCACAATAAAAGTGGGAAATATAATGCGAATATTCAATGTAATATTAATATATTTTTCAAGAATGTAGTCTGACTAATCGTTATAAAAGCATTTCATTTCCGAAATAAAAACAACAATTATTTTAGTGATATATTTATTAGAAACAGATGATGAATGTTAACTCGAATAATCTATTGAAAACAAGGAATTATTAATAATCGTAATGATAATCTAGCTGAACAAAAACATTAATATTAATTCGAATAACAAACTAGCTGTATAAATTTGTAAAATTAATCTGAATAACATAATTTCTGATGAATTAATATTAATCCGAATAACAAACTAGCTGTATAAATTTGTAAAATTAATCTGAATAACATAATTTCTGATGAATTAATATTAATCTAAATAAACTGATTACTGAAAACAAATAATTAATATTAATATAAACAATTTAATTATTGAGAAACAGAAAATAATATACAAATCCGAATGAAATAATAATTGAAAAAGAAAATAACTTATATTAATTCAGATAATCTCCGGACTTAAAAACAAGAGCTGAATATTAATTCGACTAATTTACTGACTGTAAAAAAGCTATATGTATATCCGAATAATCTACTAACGTAAAAACATGTAATTTAAATAAAAATCGTGGAATATTTTCAAACATAATGGAAGAACAAAAATTATGAATTATGTGCTTATGGGTGAAACTAAATAAACGAACTAATAACGTAAAAAAAATAAAAGGTGACGAGTAAAATTCTTTAAAGTTAAGTAAATGAATAGAAAATTAAACAAACGGATAAAATAATATGGTAAGGGAACGGTATTCCATTGTCAACGGGATTAAATTAGATGAATGAAAATGATGTTTTAATAGTATTATAAAAAAACATTAGAATTTGTAATATTAGAACATGTTTATATATAAAAGTCAATATTTATGTGCTATGAAAATGAATGTTAGAATATTTAAATATCTTTCCATACGTGTCAAATCGTAAATTCTATTAAATTTAACAAACAACGGATAAAATATAGAACTGGGCATATAGAACCAAATAAAATATTAGAAGAATAAGAAGTGGATTACAAATCTTACGACTAAAATAAGAAAATCTGAAAGCAAATGAAAAATCGTAAATTGCTGAATGATAAAAATACGTAAACGACATGAAATAGAAAGGGAAATAGAACGAGAACAAGAAATGTATTGAAACTTGTTAAAGACAAAGCTATAAAACGTTAAACGTTTTCATGGCCTTCAGGCTAAAGTGACAGCTGGTCAAATGTAAAATGATGATTAAAGGCGGTTTGTCCAACTAAAATATGACTTCTTTATCTCTAGAATGTTATATTATTCATGCACATATACATGGTGACATTAACGTTCTATAGATAGCATTTTCTGGGTGTATTTCCTCGAACCAATTGGTCAAACACCTTTATAAATTGGCATATATACTTTAAAACGGAAAATATTATCTCTCTCATATAATACGTATATATATATAATATATATATATGAAATTTATATATATGATATTTATTTACATAAACATTTGATGGCTACATATGTGCATACATGTTTCTGTAATCACCCACGTTGGGGGATTACGTCTTCAGACCAAGAGTTCTCGACGATAATTCTTGGCCTGAAGACGTAATCCCCCAACGCGGGTGATTACAGAAACATGTATGCACATATGTATCCATCAATGTTTGTATAAATAAATTTCATATACCTGCTCTGTTGATTGAGCACTCTTTCGTAGACACATGTTGTTTCATTGGATGTACTTCTAGGAAACTAAACTCTGCTGGCTAATTATATATATATATATATATATATATATATATATATATATATATACTTATCCACATACAGTAGTGTTTCGCTGTTTCACAGCTCATCAGTGAGGCTAGATAAGCAACTACCTCAAGTCAGGATCGAAACCCGACCGACCAACTGATAGTCGGAGCTTCTAACCGTTGCGCTATTAGGCTGCTGCTATGAAGGCAGTGAATTAACAATATTTTGGAATTGTCCAAATACCTAAGCTCAATTTGTTTACACAAAGAGCATCGCTTAATATTCTAATGGTAATGTGTATATCACTTCCCAATATACTCAAACTGCACCATTATATTATATAAAAGGAACTTGTCCGAGTTCGTTTCATATGAACTCCAAAACGGCTGGTCCGATTTTCATGAAATTTCACACGAAAGTACTTTATGTGCCTGATGACGTTCTCAGATATGGTTTGTATCGGAATGTCTTTGATAAGTATCGATAATCAAAATAATCCTATGAAAGAAAATACAGGCAATTTGTACAAAGTAAACACCTAACATCACAAATGCATTTGGGAAATTTTATTGCCACACAATCCGAAACGTTTGACATATAAAATGAACAGTAGCTACTTTGATGTGACCGGGTTGTGTTCGACATGGATGTTTCTGTTTAAAGCACTATTGCATCATGATATTTGACTTTTTCATTTTGAACTTGAATACACGCCATTGCATATAAAAATGATTTTATAAAATAAACAGTGGGTTATGTTGCACCGTTGATGTAGTGTATTGTGAATTACGTTATTGAGAGAGGCATGGGAAGCTTCCTCCGGTTCACCTATCAATCGATTTGATTGAAAAATAGGCGATTTTATCGATTTCGATTGGAAATAAAAATATGGCTGTGTAAAACAGTCGTTTACCATCATTCAATCGCAAGTAACGTCAGATCATCATGCTAGTACTGTTATATTAAAAGAACTCTGTGCGTGAGTTCGTTCCCTATGGACTTGAAAACGGCTGGACCTATTTTATGAAATTTCACAAGACGGTACCTAATGTGCCTGGATGAGTTCTTAGATATGTTTTATATCAGCAGGTATTCGGTAAATATCAATAATTTATAAGCGAAATATTCCGATGAAAGAAGAAACAGGCAATTTTGACCAAAGTTAACATCTTACACAGCCTAACATCGCAAGTGCATTTGAGAAGTGTTTTTTATCATACAAGCTGAAAAGATCGACATATAAAATGAAAGTAGCTTCTTTGATATGACAGGGGCGTGTTCGACAGGATTGTTTCTGCTGCGCCATAATACTTTACTTTTTCATATTAAACTTAAATTCAAGCAATTATCACAACACAAGCCATAATGTCAGGCATATAAAAACAGCAGTAAGTTCTTCACTATAAGAGAATCGTTAGAAATTAATGTTTCTGTTTAGAGCATGATTTAAGCATGGTACTTCACTTTTGCATTACAAACGTTCTTTTAAGCTATTGTATAAAATAATGTAATAAAATCAACAGTAGGTTAATTACAGTGCAATGTAGACTACAATATAATGTGGACTAGAGCACTGTAGAAAGGTATGTGAAGCTTCCTCCCTGTGCAGCGCAATGAGCATTAGTGTCAGCAATTAAGTTATAAAAAACGGTTCGTTTATTGTAAAAAGTATACACTTACCATACGGTGTTCTGCATGTATACTTTTTCAATAGTTATTTAATTGCGTTTTATACGTAAATAGTGCTAAGAAGTAGTGTGAAACTGCACTTCAGATCAATGAAATACGCAGAAACGTTGGTATTTCGATTCATTGAATGAAATCTGTGAAGTTTTAAAACATTGCTTCCTTTTATAGACATACTACAAAATGTACTAGCCGTTGTCCGATATTAAACTTTACGTTAAATTCTTAAAAAAAAGAATCAGAAACTGTGATATGTGGATGTGATTATATTTTTTCTAAATAGTTCATTTCGTGTAAGTAAGAAAAAATACTCTAACTGAAATCAAAACTTAAAAAACGGTGATCCAAGCACGATAACCACTAAGCCAGCTTTACACGTTCCTAAAAAGTGACTTCAAACCTATTTATGCTTACCATAATGTGAACGATTTACACATGCGAACTTGTGAAACAGTTGACAATCAGATAAAACTCGAATGACATCCAAGTATTTTATTTTCAATTTTGACCTCTTACCCTCCTTTTTTCCGATAAAAACCGATTAAAAAGATTTTCACATGTCTGAATACCCTATGTACAAAATTTCAAGTATGTAGATTAAAAATTCCTTGAGTATATAGATTGAGAAGTGTCCCTACATATATAGTCTCACTTTTATAGGCATATAGATAATTTTTTGATAGACGGTTACTACTTAAATTGTTGGTTATATTGTCTGTTTGAACCTTCACATATTGTATTGATTAATCATTTGCTTATATAGCACACACACACTTATGTGTACACATGGGAAAAGAACAACTTCCATTTATACATAGGAAAATGTTTCTATTCCTGTATATGTTTTATTCGTAAATCCACTGCACGATGTAAAGGAAATTCAAAACGTGAGGGTTTAAAGATCAAACTTGTGCCGTATGTTTATTTTTAAATAAGTATTGATTTATTTTAATTTTCTCATTTTCGGCTTATACCAAAGCGTTCATCAGGAATGCTTAGATAATACATTTTCTTACTAGCGATGATAGTGTTTGGTGCAGTCTATATATATAAAAATATAAACCTATATATATATATATATATATATATATATATATATATATATATATATATATACTTACATTTTTTATCACAATATAAGTATGGAAAGTAAGCTACACAGTAACATTAAATTTATTTCCTGAAGAAAAAATTAGCCTGCTGATCTGTTTTGGTAATAAAATCTAAGCGTTTTTTTATGTTGCTTACTTGCCATAAATATATTTTCATACAACTATTAAGATCTTATTAAGTAATGGACATTGTTAAATTTAACACTGAAATATTATAAGGTTTATATTATAATAGCTATTAACATGAATTTGAGATAATATATTCCATTAATGGCAACACCTACATTTTTATGGGCGTTTGCATATTACTATATATACAGTATTTCAATTTATAATGAGTTATGGAATTGAATATTTTTATATTTATATAGTTTAGTTGAAAAATGTTTCATCATTTATTAACACACACACACATAAATATATACATATATCATTTAAATATCATTTTAATTGATTCTTAAATTAAAGTGTGTATATTTTTATCTTCGAGTACCAACGTTTAAAAAGCTTGTACTGAGTGTTACACATGCTGATACGTTGTTCGTCTAGTGTATTCCCTGTTGATGTGTGTATGCATATATTCAGATTTTAGTGTAAACTAGAGACGGATATTGTTGTCGGTTGGAACTCCATAAAAACACATAACTCAATCTTTCTTCCATGCGTCCTGAAAGTAAAGATGTTTTTCCCTCAAAGTGAAAACGCTTGTAGACTTTCTTTTCAGAATTACATAAGTCTGCGTTTTGCTTAGTCGCCCCTTCGTCCTGTTCAAAAATTCCGTCCGTCCGCTAACTCGTTGCGTATCCAAGTGATCTCTCTCGTTATAACCCCCCCCCCCCCTGACGAGAGAAACACACCTGGAAACGAACGATCAAGCCTTTATGTGCTTTAGAATAAACAGAGAACACAACATTAGCTACTTTTAGTTTTTCTACCGCTCTCCATCGACCCAGGACTGCACCGTAATAAACAAAGTCTCTGACAGCATAGACACAGCACTCTCCCTTGACACTAGCGTCCAAGTCCATGTATTTGATGACTTTAATGTTCAACACAAAAACTGGCTTGGATTCTCTACTCACACAGATGCAGCTGGGAGCACAACACATAGTTTTGCTATATCTCAGTCCCTATCACAAATGGTAACGTTTCGAACCCGTTTCCCTGACCAGCAAGAACAACAAGCATCACTTCTAGATCTGTTTCTGACTACAGTTCCCGGGGATTGTACAAAAAATGCTAACAGCCCACTCGGGAACGCTGACCATGCAGTGATAATGGTAGAAATCGCCCTAAATTCTAGACCCAAAACTGAAGAGCCAGTGCTCAAAACAACGCGATATTATAAAAAGGCTGACTGGAGAGCCATCAGAGATCTTATCAGAGATGCCCCATTTTTTCTTTTCCTGCCGAACAGTACGCAAATGAGACCACTGAATGGTTCAAAACAGCAATGGAAGCACATGTTCCCGTGCGGAAATTTTATAGCAAGCCCCACTCTCCCCAATGGTTTTCTCCGACTTGCGCAACTGCCATTGCTCAAAGGCAGCATGCATACCACAGATTTAATCGACATAAGTCCAGTTCAACCAAACAAAAGTACACAAAAGCTAGAAATAACGTTAAGAAAGAAATAGCGACAGCCAAGAGAGAATTTACTGAAACCCCTAAAAAACGCATCGAAGCACAACAATTAGGAAATCGTGACTTCTGGAAAATCTACAACAGTGTAGTAAATAATGGGCAATCAACAATTCCCCACTAACCAACAATCACGAAATTGTTTGCTCAGCAACCGACAAAGCTAATATGCTTGCCAGCCGGTTTGCCTCGAACTCCACACTGGACCCTTCCAACCACCCCCTGCCTGACTTTCCTTTGCGGACAGACGCCACGCTAGACGATCTAAAAATCACCCCTGCTCAGGTACATGCTATCATAAAAATCTTGACACTTCAAAAGCATGTGGACCTGATCTCATCCCACCTGTGCTATTAAAAAAGTGTTCATCTGAAGTTGCTCCAGTTCTCTCCAAACTCTGCAACAAATGTCTTAATGAATCATCCTTTCCGGGCTGTTGGAAAACCGCTTCTGTGGTTCCAATATTCAAGAATTCTGGCGAAAGAACTGACCCATCACATTATCGCCCCATTAGCCTCCTCCCACTTTTCGCCAGAATATTTGAGACCATAATTAACCATGCTCTAGTCCGGCACCTTACAGATGCTAAACTTCTGACTGACAAACAATATTGATTTAGACAAGCCCGTTCCACAGCTGACATCCTCACTGTAATCTCTGAACGTATATACCGTTCACTGAACAAAGAAGGGAGGGCAGAGCGGTAGCTCTAGATATCTCTAAGGCTTTTGACACGGTATGACACAAGGGTCTCCTCAGGAAAATTAAATCATACGGTATCACTGGTAGAATACTTAGCATAATTAAATCCTTCTTAGATAAGAGAAAAATCCAGTTTGTCCTCGACGGTCGAATATCTAAACAGTGTGATATAAATGCGAGAGTGCCTCAGGGGTCTATTCTTGGACCTCTATTGTTCCTGATATTTATTAATGACCTCCCCGACAAAACTGCCTCTGAGATGGGTATATATGCTGATGACACTACACTCTATAACAGGCATGACAGGAAAACAAATGAACACATATCTAAAGAAATGGCAAAAACACTAGAGGATGACCTCCAATCTGTAGTGGAATGGGGACATAAATGGATGGGCACATTCAATGCTGCCAAAACCAAACTGGTTTCATTTTATAACTACAAGAAACCTTCTCTGCCACCAATAGCAATGGCCAGTGACTCCTTGTCTGAGATTACATCTTTCAAACTGCTTGGCCTAACGTTCACAGAAAACATGACCTGGAACAATTATATTGAAAACATTGCCAGGATCGCTGCAAAAAAAGGTAGGTTCTCTCTACCGTGCTAGAAAACTACTGACACCTGGAAGTATCCTGTATCTCTATAAGGCCACCATTCGCCCATGTATGGAGTATTGTTGTCACATCTGGGCTGGTGCGTCTACTACTAGTCTCTCGCTCCTAGACAAGGTTCAAAAGAGAGTCGCTAATCTGATAGGCCCTGAACTGGCATCTAAGCTTAAGCCCTGTCCCATCGACGAAACGTTGCATCCTTCTGCTTGTTCTGCAAGTATTTTAATGGTGAATGCTTTGACAAACTGCAGACACTTGTGCCCCAACAACGCAGACACCCTCGACAAACCCGACAGACAGCTAAATCCCACCCCCACACAGTAGAGATCCTTAGATGTAAAAGATCTTTCTACTCCAGTAGTTTCTTTCCCATAACCGCTAGAATCTGGAATTCCATTCCAGGATCCTGTTTCCCTTACTGTACTGACATGCAGAAGTTCAAGTGCAACATGAACCGACATCTTGCTGCCCATATCCCTGCATAGTGCCCCAGTCCCTACACCTGAGTGGCAATGTGCCTTGTTTGGGGTGAAAATGTAATTAAAAAAAAAAATAAAATCTGCGTCTCAAAATCTATCGTTTCCATTATGTCATCACTACACGTAGCCTAAAAATCCATGCTGGGTTTTTGTCACGTATTTTTATTCATATTATGATTAGCGTAAATTCTATGTATCAAATCAGCATCGAACTGAGATTTTTGTTTGTGCTAGTTATGCAAACTGACATTCTTTTTCTATTTAAACATTTAACATGATTAATTCTATCCGTAAATATTAATAAATATCATAATAATAACCGTCAACCATCACAACTTTTTGGCGTTTACCGGCCAATATCTAACAATATGCTGACGCGAAGACTGTCAGGTGACTAATTAAGAACGTGGCATTCCCCTTACCTCGTGTAAGCAATGGCTTTGTGTTTAGAAAGCTATACCTCACATAGGAAATAAGAGAGTCACGTTGGCTTAGCGGTTTGAAAGACATATTCGGTATAAAAAACGTGTTTCTCAATTTATGTAATTTCACGTTTACATCAAACTTTGTCTTCTAGCATCTGATTGGCTAATCGTTCAAATATCTTCCAGCATCATACGAACATAGCCGAAAGATAGGCAAGCAAACCCATAGTGTCCGCACCCATTTCCACCATGTTAAAAATAATTTCTATTTAGAAACGCATTCTTTACATGAGCAAGGAAGTTTCACAGCGGCATAGCCTGTTGAAAGTCATTTGCGATTTTAACACATTTTATTAGTTTTAATGTAGTTTGTGCTTTTATCTAAGCTTGTGATTTCCCAGTCACTATCGGGTGCCTGCTTAGATAACTTCCAAAAAGATGCCGATCTTGAATTTGCCGGAGGTTGGTTTGTAAATCGGATAAGTACTGTTGTCTTTTATGGATAACTTGAATAAAACGGTGTATTGTTAATATATAAAATAATCTATGATATAAAGAGAATATTTCTGTATGCATGCAGTTTTGTTCCTCCAGCTAAAAATACAATGATAAAGAATAGTAAACCAAACAAATTCAAATATTTTTGATTAGAAGATTGAAGAATATCTGAAATGTAGAAAAATATATTCATTTTCTGGCACGTTTTCCTCGGGATCGGACTTTTTCAACATTTTTAAAATAATTTAGAAAGAAAATGCCTACGTAAACCCCAAGTAACCTGTTTTATGACGGAAAGGTACTTGTGCGCATGCATGTCCAGGTACATATAAAGTGGCGGGGTAGAAAAGAAAGCGGGAAAGGGAAGTACAATGCTGAAAGAGAAAGGCGGAAAGAAATATGTAGAGATATTGAAGTTTTAATTGGAATAAGTGTTACATGAGTAGGGGTCGGTGAGAGAGTTGAGCTCGTCAGACTAGGAGATGATGCCCATTGGAGGAGAAGGGGAGAAGACGAGACCATGTAATCATAAAAGCTTGAATTCCTGATTCATCAATCAATCAGCTGGTAGAAAAAAAGGATCATCATTTATATTTGAAAACTTGGCTTCGTCGTCGTTATTACAAGTGAAACGTAAATGTATTTTTGCCGCCAAGTATTATGTGTCTCCACCACCATCATCAAATAATGACTCTACTCTTTATCTGTGTTAACAAGTACTGTTTTATCATATCTTCCAATCCGTATTAATAATATGAACAAAGACAATTATCGCCACCGTCCGCGCCGTATACGCCGTCATACAAACGACGTCTCATTCCTTGTAACAGTTTAACATATATGTCAGCTCCCTCCCCCGTTATAAATGGCACAGCAAAATATACACGCTTCGAGATATATATATATATATATATATATATATATATATATATATATATATATATATATATATATACACGCACTGATACACTGTTCGATATATATGGACACACGACTATGCAACGTTACTTTTTACCGGGCAATACTAGTAGTATTGCTGTTATATAATATTCTATAATTGTATTCTTAGTTACCGTTTCTCCATTCTATTATATTTATTTTTTCCAATGTTTACTTAATCTTCTACTTTCCAATTGATTTATTTTCATTTGTTTAACCTAAATTGTCATTATATTCACTTTTTTTGTTGACCTGTTTTCTGCCTTCCTTGCAACTAAGTATGTAAGACGTATTTCAGAATATCCTGAGTACATCGTGACAGCTACTAACAAATAATAACTTTAAACTCTGAAGATGTCATAAAAAAGCATGTACACATGCGCACCAACAAATACAGACGCAGTTACACAGAAAATATTTATTGAAAACTAACATCGACTTTAATCGATCGAGAGAAGTGTTTCTTTCTTTGTAGTGTAACACTTGGAATCGAGCCAAATCGAATGTTTCATTTTCCTACGCTTAAAGAGAAATTATTATAATTTTCTCAAGATAAGTTAACCCTATCATTATGCTGTGTATGATTGACAAAAAAAAAATAGAATGGTGGGACAGAAAAATAGAAGTTGTAGAAGGAATATGTACATGTGTGTTCTTGTAAATTTAATTTAAAAACACAGTTGATGTGTGTATCTGTGTGAATTTTTTTTTACCGATAAACTTTTAAACTACATACCAAACAGCACTAACAGGAAATATTAACAATACAATAAGAATCGTTTTTAACGAGTAAAATCTTGGTTTGGACACGTACAGAAATAAGCCGGCAATTTTAATTGCATAATGTAAATTTCAACTTACCGACATATCTGTATTGCATTTCCGCATGCGCAAATTCATTCAAAGCTTGAAGTAGTTTAATTCTTTTTATCGATCTCTCGATAGCTCAACTGATGCTACTAGATAAGGCTGCCTGAAGATATTAGCTTTCTAAGATTAAATGCACCTAACATTGATAAAAATGTTTTTTTACTTCCTTTTGCAAAACTGAATTATTTTCTTCAAAACCAAAAACAAAATAAACAGCCCACCTTTTTCCCTTTTTCCTTCTTCCTATTTCCCCTTTCTCTGTCTATCTCTCCCACTTCCTGACTGGTTTCCTTACTTAAAATATACCAAACATTTATACTGTTACCCTTTCCCCTCTCCCATTAGAAAACTTATCCATGTTATGCAAGGTAGGAAACAAAAAACGATGAAATCCACCATAAAACAACCAAATCAAATACAAAAACCGAGCGATTCAAGATCCAAAAAGGTTGAAGAATAAAATAACTGAATGCAACATGAATACTATTTCCAAAATAACTGGATTCGGCATTAAACAACCCGAAAAGGGTTTATATGCCGTAAAACAACTAAACCAAACCGATAGCTTAAACGGTAGGGAACGTTTAAGAGGCGCGAAATGTTTTAGTTTCGATTCTAGATAATGATTAGAAAATCATGTGTTAATCTTTTTAAATCGGTGCACTATATTCAGTATAATATGGTATTCAATAGATAATTGGTCTGTAATAATAAGTACAACTCCGCATGAATTAAATATATTTAAACGTGTTACCTGATCGATCAAAGCCGGGCGTCCCCGCTATGATTGTAAAACTTTGAATATATATCAATTAAAATTCAAATATACGAATCCATTAATAATTAATGTTTTACATTTTTAGAAACCATATTGCAATAAATTTCATAAAATATTAATACTGTAGAATTGAACCATATCCTGTACATATACACACACACTTATATATAATACACACACACTTATATATAATACACGCATATATATATATATATACACGCATATATATATATATGAATACACGCCTATATATATACACGCCTATATATATATATATACACGCATATATATATATATATATGCATACACGCATATATATATATATGCATACACGCATATATATATATATGCATACACGCATATATATATGCATACACGCATATATATATGCATACACGCATATATATATATATATATATATATATATATATATATATATGCATACACGCATATATATATGCATACACGCATATATATATGCATACACGCATATATATATGCATACACGCATATATATATGCATACACGCATATATATATGCATACACGCATATATATGCATACACGCATATATATATGCATACACGCATATATATATATATATGCATACACGCATATATATATATATGCATACACGCATATATATATATATACATATATACATATACATACACGCATTTATATATATATATATAAATATATATACATACGCGCATATATATACACGCATGTATATATATATACACATATATATGCATATATATATATATATATATATATATATATATATATAGTACATTATGTAGGAAATACGTTTATAGGCCAGATTACAACGCAATATTATGAAGAATAAATAAATATTTATTTCGTTGAAATTTCGGCGATTCACGCCATAGTCAGAATTTTAAACATTTTTTCACCTAGTCATAATGTTTAATTGTAAAAAAAAGTTGTTAAATAGTCCGTTTCTTATTCGTGCGCGGTGTTATTTTAATATAACTACAGAATACGCTTGGCGCGCATGATTTGAAATATATATATGTGGGTGTGTCAGCGGGCGACCTGGTGTTGCACACTTGTAACGTACGTCTATATGTAAATTTAGTAAATATTTTCATTATAGACGCAAGTTCCTATTAATTATAGTACTCTATATAATATATAATTTTTATTACAAAAGTTAAAAAAATATATTTCTTGGTTGCCATTAGCAAAACTCGAATCCAAAACATTTAGTTTTCTGGCAGCATTCGCTATCATCTAAGCTAACGACAGATACATATAACAACTTTGTAAACTGACGCAGTTAAAAGTAGAAATGTATGTTTAGGCAGGCGTAGAGCATTTTGGCTCCTTACCCTTTTTCCGTGTGAAATTAACATCGATTTTATTCCATAGGTCGGAATATTACATATATCAAGTTTCAAGTTGCTAAACCTTTCCGCAGATAGAAAAAGTATATATATATATATATATATATATATATATATATATATATATTCTGATAGAGTTAAACAAACGATTAATAATATTTTACGAGAAGCAATATTTATTGCCGGTAAAATAGCGTTAAACATCAATAGCAATAGTTCCTTCGAATATATTGAGGAAAGCTGCATTCACAACGTGGACTTCATATGACAGGTAATAGAATAGATATGGAGAGGTTCATGTAATTATTTATTAAAGCCGTTGGATCTGAGATTACTTTCTAAAGATTCAAACATTAATATAGAGTATCTCGTTGCCTGGATAAATAAAGGCATCTTTTGAATAGGAAACGCGAACAGCATGACTACTCCGCATAAACGTTCAAACAACAGACAAAGGTAGACTCAAGAGATATACATGCAGTGTAATACATTTGGCGCTGAATTCAAAAGATTTACTAGTGCTTTATGGACGCTATACACATTCACACAAACACGTATTAGTGTTGGGACGATTATCCGCAATAGGGAATCAGAAAAATCAGAACTTTGTGTGTATTTGAATCAGTATTGGAATCGAAAAAAAAATGTGCATATTTTTCGATGACAAAAACGATTCTTTTAATTAGCTAGTTTATTTGAGTTTGTTTAAAGCTAAATATTTCACTGCTGATAGTAATTAGAAAATGATAAATATTTATTCATTTTAAACCATCAATAAGAATAAAATCTTCCCCCAGAAGTGAGTTTCCACGTTTGAGAAAATATCTGCACATTTAAAGTGTTTTTACGGTATTCGAGGATAAATACTTTCATAGTTAAATATTTACATATTTATGAAGAATCAGAATCGGTAATTTAGTACAAAATCTGTAGTTGTATCGAAATCAAGAAACATCACTATATAATATATATACTGCCTATCAAATTATTAACGAGTTTACATGTTTATTAAATATTCAAGGAACGAGTAAATAAAAATACTTAACATTTTAGAAAATGTTTACAACACTATTCAGCTACTTTAGTCAGAAAATTAATATATTTAAAGCAGTATTAGCGAAAGTATGGCAGAATCTAGTAATATCTGTTGGTTGAAGTGTGTCAAATTATTAACGAGGTTGAGAAAAAGACGCAATATACCCGTAACTGTTTTATTGAAATAATTTTCAAAGATTTACTGAACTAGGAAAAATGCTTAGAACATAATAACTACGTAGCAATTTCTACGTTGACATAGTTAGTAGGGAATATGCGATTCTTTTTCATGAATGACTTGTAAAAAACGTTACTCCACAATAATTAGTCAAATCTATGATTTTGTCAACAGTTATGTCTCGTGATACCTCTTAGAGAGCATCCCACAGCTCGTCTTTGCTCTTAAATTGGCGGCCACTTGCATAGAGGCGTCGCTTCATGATCCTCCAAAGGTTCTCAACTGAGTTCAAATCTGGTGTATTCGCAGGCCACTCCATCTTCCATAGCCCAGAGAAAACAAGTTGTTGCAGATACTCTTTACTTTTTTTTGCTCCACGCGAAAGAGCATTATCATGCATAAAAATAATGGTTCTTCTGAACGTGAACGTTTGCTTCTTCAGCCATGGTTCGAAGTACTCCTTCCAAAAAGCTATGTAAGCATTTGAAGTCATTTTTACGCATTCTGGGCCTCTGCATGGGCCACCTAGAGAACCTCCGATAATCGTAGCCCAAATCATTATCCCACCACATTCTTGTTGGCGTCCTTTACGCTGATGACCATGGCGTCCATCTAGGACCCATCCCTTGCTTCAGTCATCTGAGCCATCAAGAGTGACACGCACTTTATCCGTGAACAAAACTTTGGAAAAATCCGTTTACATGTTGTCTTCTGTCCATTTCAAACAGTTTGTATGTGATGTTTCTTTAATGAAGGCTTGGTCACAGGCTTAAGAGAATTTGCCACTTCTTTCAGAAGGCGGCATTGAGTACTTTTGGAGACATTCTTCAATCTGGCTTGGTCAAACACTTCTCGACTTGTCTGCCCAGGGTTCTTAACAACTTCACGTTTTATTTGGAGTATAGAACGGCATGAAACAACTAGATTTACCTTCATAAGCTCTCTTACTTACTTTTGTAGGGTTCTTGACAAAGTTCCTCAGTTTGATGGTACATTCCTATCATTTTAGATATTTTGAGGGTAGTTTTACCTTTTGCTAGTTGTTCTGTAATAGTATTCTTTTCAGAACTCAAACTTCCTTTACGACCCATTATATTGATGAAACAAACTGCCTTGTTAATAATTTGACACACCTCAAATATCAGGAATTCAGCAATTACGATAACAAGTTGTTTACATTGCGTGGAACAGTACGAAAATTTCACATTACGCGCAGCTCTCCATTGTCAACGTTTCTGAAGATTTAGATACGAAACTACCGGTAAGTTTCTGAAACTGGTAAAAAATGTTATCTTGTTAATAATTTGATACGCAATATATGTATATATTTCAGCCCGCTTTTGACCGTGTGTTTGGGCATGTGTGTTGAGCAAAAAAAAAAAAGCACCGCGAGAAGGAAAAGAATGGAAAAAATCTGACGTCTTTGCTGTTACGACCACCGGTAAACCGGAAGTGAATCAGGTTTAAATTAAGGTTAGACAATCGAAAACAGGGGATGACTTTCGAAAATATCGGCGAAAAAAGCGACGACTCCCTGTTAAAAAGTGCCCAGTTTAGGGTGAAAAATAAATGTTCTTAGCCTATTTTTCGGTATTTGTCGTCTGAAGCGTCGCGCTTCAAAACGATACTGATCCTGTGACAATCCGTCGTCTCTGTCGAAAGTTTTAGGCAGACGTATAAATATACATACGTTTATATATTGGTAACTCAAATTTCCGATCCAAACCGATTTAAAAGCTTGCGGTATCTCTGAATACTCTTTATGCAAAATTTCAAATGTTTAAACCAGAAATTTCTGAGTAATTTGGTAGAGACCGCAGAGGTCAATTTTTTAACTTTGACCCTTATTATAACTTATTAACATTTATTGTTTTAGGCTCAAACTAAGTTATTAATTTAGATCCATGTCCAAGGAACATATATCTAAAATTTCAATTCTTTCTACCCAAAATTGCCGGAGGAGTTTGGTAGAGTTCTCAAAGGTCAACTGGTTGAACTTGAATCCCTTAACAGCCAAATTTCTGGTCGAAAATGGATTACAAAGATTTTCCCACTTCTCAGTACTCTGTATATCAAATTTCGAGTCTGTAGACTTAAAATTGACAGAGTTATTGCGTAGGGAAATATACACACAGACAGATCTTTTCACTTTATAGATATATAGATATAGTGTCTGATATTTTTGTGTTCGTAATAGAAATTAAAGCTAGAGAATCTGCATAAAATCTCAAATTGCTTTATGTAATTTTTTTCGGGAAAGATAAAGGAATTGTTTCTGAGTTAAAATGCACCTACATTATACTATGAAATCATACGCAACTTGAAATTCTGAGATTAAAATATGCACAAAATGTTCCGAAGAATACAATAGAAGTCTTCCCGATGCTTTAAATTACATTTATACCCAGGGGCCTCGGGACAGAATACATCTAAAAACTTCAAGCACGTATAGGCTATTTAATGAATTTTAAAGCATGTAAGATCCTAATCGAGAGTTTTACCAGACCCAAATTCAAACAAAACCAACCTGCCTACTCTCTTGAGGCTTGCATTTACTAACATTCGTAGGCTTAGAACTAATTTAAATGATGTTGAATCATTTATCCCAACAAATACCCCGGATATCTTAGCACTAAGTGAGACTAACCTACACTCCTCTATCCCGTCTAACTACTTTAACATGCCTGGATATCTCCCACTCTGCCGTAAGGACTCTGACAGACATATGCACGGGTTTGGAGTATATATTCGAAACGCCCTCCCCTTGACTAGAGAAACTAAACTAGAATCAGGCGATCCAGCCTTTATGTGCTTTAGACTTAACATAACATTAGCTACTTTTATTTTCTCTTACCGCCCTACCTCGACACAGGACTGCACCCTAATAAACAAAGTCTCTGATAGCATAGATACAGCACTTTCCCTCGACCCTAGCGCACAAGTGCATGCATTTGGTGACTTCAATGTCCACCACATCAACTGGCTTGGATATTCTACTCACACAAACGCAGCCGGTACCACAACACATAACCTCTCTATATCTCATTCCCTATCACAGATGGTTTTACGTTTCCAACCCGTTTCCCAGACCAGCATGAACAACACACATCCCTTCTAGATCTGTTTCCGACCACAGTTCCCGATGACTGTGTAAGTAATGCCCACAGCCCACTTGGGAACACCGATCATAAAGTAGTAATGGTTGAAATAGTACAAAACCTTAGAGCCAAAACTGAAGAGCCACTGCTCAAAACAACAAAATATTATAAAAAGGCTGACTGGGAAGCCATCTACGATCTCATCATGGACGCTCTGTGGCAAAATATTTTTTCACTTCCTGCTGAACATTGCACAAATGAGGTTACTGAATGGTTGGTTCAAAACGGCAATTGAAGCACATGCTCACACGCGCAAATTTTGTAGCAAGCCCCACTCTCCTCAATGGTTTACTTTTACTTGTGCAGCTGCAATAGCGCAACGGCAGCATGCATACCACAAATTTAACCGACATAAGTCCAGTTCAAACAGGCAGAAGTATATAGAAGTCAGAAGTAACTGTAAGAAAGAAATAGCGACAGCTAAGAGCGAATTTACTGAAACCACTAAAAAACGCATCGAATCACAGAAATTAGGAACCCATGACTTCTGGAAAGTCTACAACAATGTAGTAAATAATGGGCAATCAACAATTCACCCACTATCCAACAATCATAAGGTTGTGTGCTCTGCAACTGAGAAGGCTAACATGCTTGCCAGTCGGCTTGTCTCCAACTCCACACTGGACCCTGCCAACCACCCCCTCCCTGACTTTCCTTCGCGGACAGACGCCGCACTAGACGATCTGAAAATCTCCCCTTCTCAGGTGCATGCCATCATAAGAAATCTTGACACTTCAAAAGTATATGGACCTGATCTCATCCCGGCTGTGCTATTTATAAAGTGCTCCGCCGAAGTAACTCCAGTTCTCTCCACAACAAATACCTTAATTAATCTTGCTTTCCTGCCTGCTGGAAAACTGCTTCTGTAGTACCAGTTTTCAGGAATTCTGGCGGGAGAACTGACCCAGTAAATTATCGCCCCATTAACTTCCTCTTACTTTTCGACAAAATATTTGAGACCATAATAAACCAAGCTCTAGTCCATCACCTTACAGATACTAGACTACTGAATGACCAACAATATGGATTTAGGCAAGCCCGTTCCACAGCAGACATCCTAACTGTAATCTTCGAGCAGACGAGGGTAGAGCGGTAGCTCTAGATATATCTAAGGCTTTTGACAGGGTATGGCATGAAGGTTTTCTCAGGAAAATCAGATCATACATGGTATCACTGGAAGAATACATAATTTAATTAAATCCTTCTTAGATAAGAGAAAAATCCAGGTTGTCCTCGACGGTTGTACATCTACACAATATGATATAAATGCGGGAGTGTCTCAGGGGTTTATCCTGCGACCTCTGTTATTCCTAATATTCATAAATGACCTCCCTGACAACATTTTTTTGTGAGATGGGTATATATGCTGATGACACCACGCTCTATAAATGATACAAGGAAACAAATGAACACATATCTAAAAAAATGGCAGAAAAACTAGAGGATTACCTGCGATCCGTAGTGGAATGTGGACATAAATGGATGGTCACCTTCAATGCTGCCAAGACTAAACTTGTTTCCTCAATAATTACAAGAACCCTTCTCTACCACCAATAGCAATGACCAATGCCTCTTTATCTGAAAGTCCATCTTTTAAACTCCTCAGCCGTACGCTCACAGGAAACATGAGTTGGAACAATTACATTGAGAGTATTGCCAGGACCGCTGCGAAGAAGGTAGGTTTTCTCTACTTTGCTAGAAAGATATTAACACCCGAAAGTATACTGTATCTCTATAAGGCTACCATGTATGGAGTATTGTTGTCATATTTGGGCTGGTGCATCAGCCACTAGCCTCTCGCTCCTAGATAAGGTTCAAAAGAGAGTCGCCAATCTGATAGGTCCTGAACTGTCATCTAAACTTCAACCTCTGTCCCATCGACGAAACGTTGCATCCCTCTGCCTGCTCTACAAGCACTTTAACAGTGAATGCTCTGACGAACTGCAAGCACTTGTGCCCCCTCGACGTAAATACCCTCGACAAACCCCTACAACCCACCCCTACACAGTGGAGATCCCTGGATGTAAGAGAGCCTTCTACTCCAGTAGTTTCTTCCCCAGGACAGCTAGACTTTGGAATCCCCTTCCGGGTCCCTGCTTCCCCAACTGTACTGACATGCAGAAGTTAAAGTGTAACGTGAACGAAAGCTTGCTGCCCAACTCCCTACACCGCATCTCTGTAGCCTATGTCCCTGATAGTAGCCCCCTACAACAAAGTGGCAATGTGCCTTGTTTGGGGTGAAAATGGGTACTTGTGCATTTAACGAACCAGACGTAACTCAGCATTTGCTCGGCTTTGTCCGACGCATGACGTCAAAAGCCGGATAAAACCGAGCGTTGCCGATAAAATAAAAACAACGCTACAACAAAATAACTAAAATGAAATTGTAAAATGCAGAAACATCCAAAAATAAATAAATAAAAAGATAAAACCTACCGTCCGTTTAAGTTTTTTTATTATTAGTAGTATTATTGTTTGAAATTGTTTTCTGTTTGCAAAATAAATACATATAAAACATTTTTTGTAAACAAATAATAGGAATTATTTTTTTTAATGAAACGTTTTTTTTTTGTTTTTTTTTTCAACTATTTATGTAAAATGACCAAGAAAAATGATATTTGTAGGATCAATTTTTTTTAACAAATAATAGCGAATAATTGTTTTTTTATGAAACATTTTTTTTTACTTCAACTATTTACGTACAAAAAAGAAAAAAAATTCTTAACGAAAGGAACAAAACTTTTTTTTTACGGGGTCTACAAAATTAAGGCTGTGGTGGTTGTTCACCATTAAAAACTGATACCCTCTCCTCCCACTTTGCTCCAACAGTCTGATTCGACCGTGCGTAGTCCCCGGCAAAATGGACTTTCTTATTAGTGGAAGGCGGGTTTCGGCATTCCTATTTGCTACGTTAACAAAAAAAAAAAAAAAAAAAAAAATTATTTTCGGCGTGGTCGACGTATCCACCGAGGACTCAGACCGGTGTTAGACGTCTGCCGACGTTGTGTTTTCGGCGGTTGAAGAAGACAGACTGGTCGATTTCGACCGTATGACCTGCTGGGCTTCCTATCTGCCGGGGATTCCTGAGAAAGTAATCCCGGCATATTATATCTCGCAGGAAATTCTTCCAATCCACAATTGTGTGGCGTGACCGCAACCCACATTCGCGCTGGAGATTCCTAGTCGCCGCCATCTCGAACGCCCACATCGGAATTCTCGTCTGCTGCTAGACGCGCGCGCACGCGCGTCGAGTTGAAACTAAGCGCCCAGCGTTTTGATTGGCTGATGACTATGTTTCGTCACCCAGCAGCAAAACCGGAGCTGTTGACGTCATGCGTCGGACAAAGCCGAGCAAATGCTGAGTTACGTCTGGTTCGTTAAATGCACAAGTACCTGAAAATGTAATGAAAAAAATAGTTAAACCTCTTCGAATTATATTAGGATGAGTAACGTGACAGTAAAAACTGGAAACGTCCTGTTATCATTGGCTTAGTCAAAAATACGTAGTAGTATAATTGATTTTATGGCGAGAAATGGCAGTCTTCTAGCTCGCATATACTGAAACTGATAATCAAAAGAATAAATAGTAAGAGAAGATGTATATGGTTGATGAGGAAATTGTGGGGAAATATGAGGTGGACTCTTATTAATACTTTTGCTAGTAGTAGAACTAATAATGCCAAAAATCTATCTCTATATATTTTCTTCCATTTTCCTTAAATCAAAGTTCTCAGAACGCAAGAGTGGTTTGTTGGTTGGTTTTGTCTTATGCCAGATCAACCCTTTTAGGTCATTTAATGTCGAATCCAGTGATTTTGAAAGAAAAGTTTAATAGAATTTTTTTCAAGTCAGTTGCTATTCAACCCATAGTTGGGACCCTAACAGGTACTACCATTTCGGTTCAGAGTGGAACTGTGAGCAATGGTAATTAAAGGGTGGCTCCACACTCCCCAAAGCCCGCAAGCTTGGGCCTCACCATCGGATATAGTTTAAGGTCATACCCAGGACCCAGAACGCAAGAGGCTCCATTCCTGGGGCTAACACTTGAACTCTATATGAGATAAATTGATATTCGAAGGTTATATTAAGGTTTCTTATCTCTCAAACACTGAGTCTGTAAAAACTTGGGGAAGATGCAGTATTCTTAAAAGCCAGTGTTGTTTAGCCATACCAAAGTGACATTATTTGGGCTGCGAATATTATGTGATTTTGAATATTTAGTCAGGGTTTACTTGTAGCAACATGTATCCTCGTTCCAGGTTGTCCTGGCAAATACCTGTGCATAAATATCTTAGACACTGGTGGCTAGTGTTTAGAAAGCATTCAAGACCTTCTCCAGTGTCTATTAGGAATGTACGTATTGTTTATATTGTCAAATGGGTTCATATTTACTTGCCTTTCCATGCAGACGGAGTGAACAGCAAAGTCGGGTTTCATACCTAGAAAATCCTAAAATGGGGATCGCTAAAATTATACACTATTTGCTCCTGTTTCAGACTTTTTTACTGGTAGATGATAGAACACTTAAAGTGCTTATCAGAACATATATTACAATATATTCTTATATAGGGATTCGAGAATCTCTTTAGAAATAGATAATGGTTCGTGATGAAGGAATTGGTTAGTCGTTTTGCATTGTGACACACCTATATTATTAACATCTATTTCACCGACTAAATTCGAATATAATTTCTCCTGAATAGCCAAGCGTTGAGTATATCTACTTGAAAAGGGAATAGCTTTGAATAAATCAATGACGGTGATCGACTTAAAGAATTGTCAAGATCACTTTCGGCTGCACGATGAAATAGGTTAATTATATGCAAATGCAATTCCTTCTTATTCCCGATTTAATTTCGGACTCCCACTTCATTTAGTATTTGGTAATATAATTAAAAATCTTATAATATCCGCTAGCGGCCTAAAGCTTAGGTTATCCTTAACCAATTACTCTAATATTAGTATTTATAAGAAATCAATGAATTAGTAGAATAGAGTCTTAAGACGTGTTATCACAAGGGGTCTAGAAGTAAATAATGCCTTCTCACGTTGAACTAGGATCCGAAAGCATTAAAATGGAGAGTCCATAAAAGTATTGATAAAATAACCTGAACGAAAACTGTGCCCGAATGTTTGTGGCAGGTGATCCTGAATTCCGAGAATGGGGCAGTTTTCATTGCTTTGAAAGGTCCCCTACTAGTGTATACTTTCAAAGATAAACCTAATGAAGTATAACGTAATGTAACACCTCGATATATAAGTAAAAACGAAAATCTAAATTGTTTTTAAGATTAATGTCATATATATGTTACGTCAATGTAACAGAGATACCTAGAAATATACTGGCTCTTTTTAACAGGTAGATAGACATCACGTGCATTAAAATAGCATTCACTCTGATGCGTGTAAAGCAATGAGTTCGAGAAATAAATGCGAACTTGATATTTGAATTAAATGTGTGCATACAAATAAATCCTTTCGATTAGCTTGTGGACAAAATTCCCCACTTATTACGGTTTTCAGTCGGTATAATCTGTTAAGTGCAAAGTGCCGGTCTCCATCCTTATTTAATTCATATATCTCGTTAGTTTTCGTTTAGTTGATATTTCCTAGATTTAATTTTATTGGTATTTAAATATTGAATAAAAAATATCATTTGAAATGGAATATTATTAGACAGGATAGCAGTACAGCATAGAAAAAGTAACATACACACATAGCTATAATATATACGTCGATTGATTAATATGGCTCAGTTATTGTGATAAGCTATATTGAGTGGAAAACAATGTTTCTATACAGTGAACCGTGAAACTTATCCATTCGCCCTAATTCCTTTACACATTATCCTTTTTTTACCTTCATAGTTTCATTTCTAAACTGTACTTTTAAAAATGTTGTTTGATGCACAGTAAAGTTTACTTATATTAAATGAGTGTGGGTGTATTAATCGACTGAATTATGTTGCATGCCCTTATGTTTACTAATCTTTTTTATACTTACAACTATTTTATATACAAGCATTCCATATATACTTTCATGTAAATATATATATATATGTGTGTGTGTGTGTATGTGTGTGTGTATGTGTAAGCCTAATGGGAGTAACCGGAGAAAGTGCCCACGTAAGAAAAATGTGAAAATAAAACTGTAATATATATATATATATATATTGAAGATCAGAGAAACATCGATCCCGTCGGTTTCAAATCCGAAGAAATCTTTAGTCGCTCTTGCCGGTTTTAACCTGTCGTCCTAGGGAAATATACATATAAGAAAAGTCAAGAAATGTTCTTCGCAACTCGACAAGCAATTCTATCTTCCTCCGGCTATTTCAAACATACAATGCACAAACAAGCAAGTTTCTCAGAGTCACTATTATCTTACATAAATAACTGAATGTTAGGTCTCATAGAATGCGTAGAAATGTGTATCAGTTACATTTCTGAAAATGCATAATGATGCCAATATTATTGACTGTTATTAATATAAGACGTCCAAAAGGAGAGACTTTTAATCTGCCTCCGTCTTGACGGCTGTTGAGAGAACCAAAGTTATTTAATTATCATAGTTTCTATTCACAGTTTAAGTATATCCGATATTCCATCGGTTCTTTATGGCAAACTTGGCGCAAATCTTAATCGTTTTTGAGCTTATAAATTAGTATGATTATTATAATGCGTACTAGTAAATTATGACTACAGAATAGTAGTTATAGAATATAATGAATTAAAAAATTCTTACATACCGTAGGTTATTATAATTAAGTACACATGTTCATAAATATATAGACTGGCTTTATTCAACAGTGTATACCTCTTAAATAATATTCAAAACATGGAAAAATGAAAATATGTGATAGGATAAAACACGATAACCCCATAAAGTTAAAGATCTCTATTCCCCATACTAATGCTAGCGCCCCATTAGGCGAGTTGAGCCGGGTTCCCCTCGGAGAAGGAAGTTTCAAGGGAATATTAAGTTCACAATCTGCCCCAAGTAGCATGTATATCCGGGTTAAAGGAGATGAAGACGTTAAGTCTTTTGAAATTTTTGCAGAAAGGTGTCAACATCCTCCTGCATGCAGCGTCCGATATTTCCAAATGGTCGCTCATCAGATACTGACCAGGCTCCTCGTTGCTTAACATTTGTGATCGAACAAACTGGTGTGCCATCGTGATTGTGCGGTATATTATGTACTAATCAGTCGCCACTTATCAGGACAATAGACAACTCAAGGACAAGGTTAATAAGATCCTGTTTAACGATGAGCATCAGAAGAGGATTGAAAAAGATATATGGTATGTGTATAGTTTTAATTTTAGAGGATGGCTTACAAGGTATTCCTATTTATTATGAGACCTCGTTTTCGTTTATTGTCCCATAACCACTTTCATTCCCATGCAATATTGGGTGTCTCTAATACTACTATATATGCCTGTAATCGAAATAAATGTAAATATATATCTATTATGTCATTCTGATAGTCTATATATTATGGTTATTATCAATAAAATCTACGTTTATTCACGCCCATCACATTGCAAAAGCTTGAAACGTGGCATACGAAAACATGGCCCTGGTACTAAAGTCGCGTACCCTGGTGATGTCATGAAAGAAAATCTGAAGATACGATCGGTAATCCTTTCGTTATATCAAATTGCAGAGTGACATTACCCGAATCGTTTAAAAGTTACTATTTTCGTTACCTGATAACATGAAATTATCCTCCGTTCTCATACGTGAAATTAGGAGACAATTTCCCGCCGAGGAAGTACAGTAAAGTAAGAGATTTATATATTTTAAAGTTGTTTTTTTTTTTATTTGGAATTTAAGAAAGCTAAAACGATATGCGCCTTTTGAAAAGAAATATTTATTTACCTACAACGATAAAATAAATATAAATTTTTCAAATAAATGTATAAACGAGTTGTTCTTATGAGAGTAAATTATTTTCATTTTTCCCGTTTTAAGTTTTTAACGCTTTACGACAATATATTTAAACCATATATTAGTAAGAAAAAAACAATTTCATGATAAGAACGTGTAAATAAAAACTATGCAAAAAATAGTAATTATAAACAGATAGGTGCAGAATACAATATACTAACAGTATTTATAGCTCAACTTCCAAAAGATGAAGACTATTTTTCAACAGTTTTCAGTTTGTTTTACATGTACGCTGTAACTGGCAATGGCTTGTTAAATTATTTCGGTACTAATGCAGGAAAGGTACTTTGCTGGAATAACATTATTATTTATTCTTTACATGGAAGAGAGGGGACGTCTTTTACAACTATTCTCTTATTTCCCTAACCATTTACTAAACACATGATATAGATAAACTCGGATTCAAATAAAACATAATATAAAATTGTAAATCAAGAATCTTCTCTGCATAAGCAATATTGTTTATTTTAAAAGTATGGTTTTGCTAAATAAAAAGTTTAGGGGCAATGTCGAAACTCATTTTACTATAAATTTACCTGACTGAAATAAGAGTCTATTTAATTATTTGGTGTAAGTGAGATTTATTTAAAAAAAGATTGAGTTTATACATCGGTTCCTCCATTTTGAATGAGATCATGCTTTAGGATCCTCGTGTACATAATATATATAATGTACGTATGCATGTATGAAAATACGATTATAGACCAAATTACAACGCAATATTATGAAAAATAAGTGAAATTGTCCGTTCTGTGCGTATGTATTTCCCTACCAAACGACCAATTTTTACAGACTCAGGATTTGGCATGAGTAGTATTGAGATATGGGAAAATGTTTTAATCGATTTTGGGTCAGATGTTTGGCTGTCTCGGGGTCAAAGTTGAACGATATGACATTTTAAAACTCTACAAAACTCCTTCGCTAATTTTGGGTCTAAACACTTGAAATTTTAGTAGGATTCTTGGACATGGGTTAACATTTTAATTTGATGTGATCACAACACAATAAATGATAAGAGGTGAGAATTGAGGTTAACGTTTAAAAAAATTACCCTCTGCGTTCCCTACCACTTTTTGGTCTGAACATTTGAAATTTTACATAAAGTATATTAAGATAAAGAGCTAGCTTTTCATTCTGTTTTTAGTCGAAAATTTGGCTGCCAAGGTTTAGAGACTTTTGCCGTCTCTAGCAAACTATTTAGCCAATTTTGGGGTCAAAACATTTGAAATTTTACAGAAAGAGTATTCAGAGATGCAGCAATATGTTTTATAAGTTTTGGGTGAAATTTTGGCTGCCAAGAGGTCAAAGTTAAATAGTAGACAGAATTTACCAGACTCCTCCTCTAATTTTGGGCCTAATCACTTAAAATTATAGATGTAGGTTACCTGGACAGGAGTCGAACATTTTAATATATATATATATATATATATATATATATATATATATATTACGTAGGCGTCACCACTTATCAAGGCCGAGAGGCCACTCACAGATAAGGGTTAAAGGTGTACAGTAGTCAAAAGGACAATATAGTAATCGATAGTAATGGAAATTCGGTAAATTTGTTAACTTAAGTGTAACGGCTCAGCAGAAACTTATTTACGTTGGACTTGAAGACAACCATATTATAGACAGCTGGAAAGCAGGAAAACGGAAGACAATTCCACAGACGTGCAGTTCTAAGAAAAAAGCTTTGATCATGGAATCTACATTTAGGTTTAGGCACAGATTAAGAGTAGGGGGAATTATTGAAAGTGTTTTCTGCTAGACAAGTGTTTCTTCTGAAAGTTTGGCAAAGGGGGGACCATAGATTGAAGCTCAGTCGAACACTTACCATGAAAATAACGATAAAGCAGAGACAAACTCTTCTGTGAGATAGAGGTTGCAGCGAAGAGAAAAGGACATCTCCCACCAGGCCACGAAGCCTATTTTGAACCCTATCAAGGCAGGGCAAGTCCTTTCAAGCAGCTCCTGCCCAGATGTGGAAACACTATTCCATACTTGGACGTACCTGGCTCTTATATAGATAGAGAAATGCATCGGCAGTGAGATATCTACTGGATCGATAGGATTCGACCATTTTTCCAGCGGCCGTGCCAACAGATTTGATGTACGTATTCCATTTAAGATCAGGAGTAAAGCTTAAGCCCAGAAGCTTGTCAAAACTTGAGGCCTCCTGAAGACGAGAGCCATTCATTTTAATTGGTGCTAGATGGGGATCAGAACGTTGATGATGTAAAGATAGAAGCTTGGTTTTAGATGCATTAAAAGTAACCAGCCACTCATTTCCCCATTGTACAACCTGATCAAATCTGAGGAGAGAGAATTGGAGAGAACTTGGTCGTTTACTGTCTTAGATTTTCTACCATAGATGGTAGTGTCATCAGTAAAAATGTCTACAAATGATGTAAGGATGTGATTTGGAAAATCATTAATGTAGATCAGGAAAAGCCTTGGGCCCAGGATGGACCCCTGAGGGACTCCAGCATTAATACAGTTAGCTTCTGATTTTTGCCCATCAACTACTACTCTTATGAACTTATCAGAGAAGACATTTCCAGTATACTATAACTGGAGATCTTGTGAAGTAAACGTTTATGCCATACCCTATCAAAAGCTTTTGATATGTCAAGAGCAATTGCCCTAGAAAGGTTGCCTCTGTCGAGAGATTCACTAATCCTATGAGATATAACTGTAAGCAGATCTGCTGTAGATCTAGCGGAACGGAAACCATATTGTGTGTCACTAAGAAGGTCATTTTAGCTGAGATGGTTGATTACTTCTGTATTTAACAGATTCCAGCAACTTACTCATGACGCACAGGAGACTTATTGCCCTGTACTGAGAGGGGGATGACCTCTCACCTGAATTCTTAAATACAGTGCATACTGATGAGATTTTTCAGGGTGATGGGAAGCAATTCTCCTTAAGGCAACGTTTTAACAGTTTTGTAAGGTTGAAGTTTTTGAGTACTATAATTGGAATACCATCAGGGGCGGTTGCTTTAGTGGAGTCAAGGTTTTGATTAGCTTGGCAACATCACGTACAGATGTATATCACATAGCGTGTTTTCTGATACAGGATAATATTGGGGGTTGGCGGCATTGGTCGCAAAGAATAGAATTAGCTGCAAAGTTCATGGCACAGAGTTTGGCTTTGTTTGATGCTGACGAGATTAACTCGGGTCCATTGATGATAGTTGGGATAGAGCACACGTTTCTGTTCAGGATTCTGTTTGTTATTTGCCAAAACTGGTGGGAACCAAGCTGCAGCTCAGCTGCTTTCGACTTGATGGACTGAGCATGTAACTCTCTTGCTTCTTTATTACTTTCTTACAATGGTTGCTATACGATTGAGAGGTACGTCTGGAGACTTATTACATTTCATTTTTATCTTTTTTTGATACAACAGAATGGTCGGAAGATCCAAGAGGAGACAGAACAGAAACTGAACACAGTTCAGGGCAAGTTGTGAGAAAAAATGTTTAGGAGACTCGCATACTGGCCGTCATTGTCGGGCACAAAGGTTGGTTCGTCAACAATCTGAGTGAGGTCATAAGTAATGGAGAAATCAACACAGAACCTCCCCTCATCATCGGTCTTGTTTGAGTGGGTCAACCATTCCACATTGTGAACACTGAAGTCTCCACATACGTGAATGTTAGCTAAAGGTTAAGCTGATAGAACTTGGTCAATTTTCTCAGATATGCTTTTAAAGATAGTAACTCCGTTGTTATGGGGGCGACAGAGAGTAAATATAAATGCAGTAGTGTGAGCTAGTGCAACGCGGAAGCACATATTGGGTACGTTAGGATCTTATCTGGAGATATCCGTACCACATGGAAAGCCATCTTTAATATAGGATCATATTCCATGATCATGATTATCTTGGGGGGTCAGATTTGGAAGTTAAGTAAGAGTATCCCTTATTACGAACTCCTTTAGGGAAATAGTGTGTCCAATGCCAGTTTCGCTTAAAAATAAAATGTATACAAATATATACAGTTTCGCTTAAAAATAATATATATATATATATATATATATATATACAATATATATATATATATATACAATATATATATATATATATATATATATATATATATATATATAAAGTTATGAACAATACATAGGGTCTTCGTATAGCCGGACTGAACTGCTAACAAATATATATATATATATATATATATATATATATATATATATATATATATATATATATATATATTAAGCTGTTCTATAAAATATATACACACATGGCAAGTGTTTCATTCTTTCAAAGGAATTCGTCAAACTAACAGTTAGTTTGGCGAATTCTTTTAATTGAAAGAGACGAACGTGTATTTTGACACTATTACATATATACACCAAAATGCTTAATTTGCAAAATATTATGGCTTCTTCATTATAATAAAAAAATGTACTTTACGTTAAAAGAATTAACGTCTATTTTATTAGTGAAAATCATAACCATTGATTAGTTTGTTTTAACAAAAATAGTCTTGGTTCTAGGATTGAGGAATATAGGAAAAAGTGTAATGCATTTTTATTGTAGTTAAAAAAATAAGTTTTAAAAAAACTCCAGGAAGGATCGACTTTTATATGGATAGAAAATAAAAGACTCCCATAAATTTAATCATGTTAATAGTATCTAAAAATCTATAAAACCTTTGTATAAATCTTTTATCGACAGTTCGACTCTTCGATAGATCTTGCTTGTAAGACTTTATTTCATTTTGCAGTAAAAGGGGGCTGAATTTATATTTACTTAACGGTTTTGCAAGAGTCATAAGACAATTAATAATTGCACTCATTTTGTTAATAACGATATTATTTCTAGTTATATTCCTGAAGATTATTTACGTCCAGCGAGTAGAAGGGCTTGTAGCTTATCGGAGATTTTCCATAAAAATACTTGTAAAACATGCAGAGGGGAGTTATATTCCTTCAGTCAGACGTGGAAGCTCAGCGTAAGGTTGGCAACTGCATTTTGAACCCTTTCTAAGAGTGAGATACTCGTAGCTGATGCACCATCACAAGAATGATAACAATACTCCATACGCTTAGTCGTTAATTTAGATAATCTCGGGCTACCCAAGTTCCATCGTGGCTGATTTTAACTTATAATTAAGATGACAATAAATTCTTAGGCTTAAGTAGCATTCAAACCTTTATAAGTGGCGAAACTCCAGGTAGAAAAAAAAAACTGAAACACGGGCACATGAGACTTAAACATTTAAAAAATGTTAACTGCGTCTGCCCCATAATATTGTGTTGATTAGGGCTTTGGATGGGTTCACCAAATATCGTGTAAGATACTTATAACAAGAACTAGCTTCCATCACAACCGAAAATAAATCTATCTTATTTGTTGTATGCTAAACGTCAGCTTATTTTACCAGGCACAAATAAAAATATCAGGACCTAAAAAATGATTTAAAAACGACATGGTATCTGGAAGAAATAAAAATTACACCGGTTGTGATAAGAGCAACTGTCCTAATAAAAAGGAATCTTTAGAAATACTTAGAAGCAATCCATGGAAGACTAAGCTGTAACGAAATACAAATAGCAGCCATAAAGGGAACAACATGTATTCTTAAAAGAGCCCTGGGATGTAAATTTAAATCGTAACATAATCAATTGTTGGCTCCAGGAGGAAGCCTCTTGATTTCTTAAAACTTACTGAAGTAAAAAAAAAAGGGAATTTTCAATATGTGAAACACTTTCCCACATGGAGGCTTCTCTACAGACTACAACACAGTCGTTTGCAAATCCAACGTCAACGAATACTTGTTATAAAACACTTCTATGCATATTTACTTAGACCATTTCAATTATCATTTTCTAAGCCACTCATTAAATTCTTAATTATTTAACTGACAATCCGTCTATCTCAATTATCCTACTCCTCTATTTACCGTTGGCCTTGATAAGTAGAGATTCTTTAATTAAAAATAGATCATTAATATTATTAATAATGAGACTTGGTATTTAATGTCACTCAAATATTAGTCATAATGAATATGACATGCATACCAAGAGTAGAATGCAGGAGCGTTGGTTAAAGATTGTGTCGCCCATGCTACCATAAATATTTCTAGGTTGCTCTTTGCTCGTGTAAAATCTAAACTATTAATTAAATAACAAAATCAATTAAACGATTTTTATTTATACAAACGCATACGTCAGAAGAGAAGCTTTCTGGAGCGTTGGAGAGAAGACAAGGCACGCTTTAGCTGGCACATCCCATAAGCCAAAGTTTGCTGATGTGAAACATAAAATTACTAAAAATAACACCAATTAAATGACTCCAGTGTTCACACGTGTTTATATAAATGTCTTAAGGAGTGTGCTTACGCGTTATAGTGACTTGTTGGCACTTGTATTCTTGCAAATAATACCATTTCCTTTTGCTGGTAAAATTATGACGATAATGACTGATACTCTGTAAAATTGAAAAAAAAAGGCGGAATTACGGAATATTACATAGACGCTTGGGTAAGACTAAATAAATTAGTATTGCTTGAAAATACTACCGTTTGTCATATATTGTCTAGCATATACCAAACGAGCATACGATAAATTGCCTTTCCAATAAGATGAGGTAAAGCATGGGAGGATTATTTTAAGTTAACAGAACAGCTACTACACAATTCCCGCTGAAAGTGATAGTGGATATGCCCGGTAGAATAATCTTATAACAACAGAATAGATACTACATTACCCCTTGTAATTAAGGAGATAATGTCTTGGGGATGTTCTTATTACAGCAGATACTACACTCTTCCCGAAATTACCCGGTGAAAGCTATCACAATAATACATTAAAAGAAGTATGAATAATTTCGCCTTAAAACAAACAGATACCAAATCTCCATTAGTAATAAATAATATCATAGGTTCATACTAGTTTTGAACAAGATAGATGCATGCCATATAAGCACTTCTCTTCGAAGTATATAGTTGTTATCGTAAACCCGGCGTAGACATGTGATTCAGCTAGTAATATAGAATTTAGGAGAGCAAGGCTAGAGAGCAAGAATGGAGCGCTAATATGGCAATGCATCGATTGTCGAATAAAGTTTCGGTATGTGGAATTGATGGGAGAACAGAAAGAAAAGAGGGGTCAGCAAAGCGACACACACTATGCGTAATGAGTAACCCACTTGCGCAGAATTACGTCTATACTTATAGAGGAGACGAAGGAAAGAATGAATGAATGAATGAAAGAGAGAGAGAGAGAGATGACAACGTGTGAGTGTTTGATTCAGCCAACCACGCAGTCGATCAACTAGGCTAAGCAATCTTGTTACTTCTGACCGGCGTACGAGAGGGGGAAAAAATATAAGTTCACGCTGGTCGGTCACTAAGTAGAATTGCCCAAAAGATTTTGCAGAGCGTAGCTACATTGACTGTGACCCTCAACATATAAAAGAGACAATGTCCATTTTACGTGTCCGGAAAATACAACAGCTGTAATCATAACATACACACACACAAAAAAAAAAAAACTACTACAGTAGCAACAATATCAGCCACTATTGATATTCTAATATCTCTGTATTTATTTATTCCCAATCAGAGAACTACTACAACCACCATAGCAGGGGAAACACTGTCATTGTCGGCGAAGAAAAAGAGGAATCTTCCTTCAACAGAAACACCCGCGCCACATACCCACACACCCTTTCCCAGCACAATTGACGGCATTCAAAAAGGCGGGGGTGATTTTTACAAGTATTCTTGTATTAACTTTATTATTAGTTTGATTTTTAATTAATATTTTTTCAATTACTTCATTTTTTTTTTTTTAGAAACTTTCTCCGAATTTCTCTGTTCTCTTTTTTCACCTCCTTTCTCTAATTTTATCTTACCTTTTTCACTTTTCTTCTCACTCTAACTCTTTCCCCCATCTCCTCCCTCCTTCTCTCTCCCTCTTTTCCCCTCTTTCTCTTTCCGTCCTACCTCTTATAACCTTCCCCATTCTCACCCCATCTTTTTCTCTCCCTTATCTTTTATCCTCTCGTCTCCTATATCCCTCTTGTCTCTCAGCCTCTCATCCTTCCTCTCTCCTCCCCTCTTTTCTCTCTCTATCTTCTCTATCATCTCTCCCCTTCCCTTGTCTTTCCACCTCTCTCTTCCCCTCGTCTTTCCACCTCTCTCTTTCCCTCGTCTTTCCACCTCTCTCCTTCCCTCGTCTTTCCACCTCTCTCCTTCCCTCGTCTTTCCACCTCTCTCCTTCCCTCGTCTTTCCACCTCTCTCCTTCCCTCGTCTTTCCACCTCTCTCCTTCCCTCGTCTTTCCACCTCTCTCCTTCCCTCGTCTTTCCACCTCTCTCCTTCCCTCGTCTTTCCACTTCTCTCCTTCCCTCGTCTTTCCACTTCTCTCCTTCCCTCGTCTTTCCACTTCTCTCCTTCCCTCGTCTTTCCACTTCTCTCCTTCCCTCGTCTTTCCACTTCTCTCCTTCCCTCGTCTTTCCACTTCTCTCCTTCCCTCGTCTTTCCACTTCTCTCCTTCCCTCGTCTTTCCACTTCTCTCCTTCCCTCGTCTTTCCACTTCTCTCCTTCCCTCGTCTTTCCACTTCTCTCCTTCCCTCGTCTTTCCACCTCTCTCTTTCCTCTCCTCGTCTTTCCACCTCTCTCTTTCCCTCGTCTTTCCACCTCTCTCTTTCCCTCGTTTTTCCACCTCTCTCTTTCCCTCGTCTTTCCACCTCTCTCTTTCCCTCGTCTTTCCACCTCTCTCTTTCCCTCGTCTTTCCACCTCTCTCTTTCCCTCGTCTTTCCACCTCTCTCCTTCCCTCGTCTTTCCACCTCTCTCCTTCCCTCGTCTTTCCACCTCTCTCCATCCCTCGTCTTTCCACCTCTCTCCTTCCCTCGTCTTTCCACCTCTCTCCTTCCCTCGTCTTTCCACCTCTCTCCATCCCTCGTCTTTCCACCTCTCTCCATCCCTCGTCTTTCCACCTCTCTCCTTCCCTCGTCTTTCCACCTCTCTCCTTCCCTCGTCTTTCCACCTCTCTCTTTCCCTCGTCTTTCCACCTTTCTCCTTCCCTCGTCTTTCCACCTCTCTCCTTCCCTCGTCTTTCCACCTCTCTCCTTCCCTCGTCTTTCCACCTCTCTCCTTCCCTCGTCTTTCCACCTCTCTCCTTCCCTCGTCTTTCCACCTCTCTCCTTCCCTCGTCTTTCCACCTCTCTCTTTCCTCTCCTCGTCTTTCCACCTCTCTCTTTCCTCTCCTCGTCTTTCCACCTCTCTCTTTCCTCTCCTCGTCTTTCCACCTCTCTCTTTCCTCTCCTCGTCTTTCCACCTCTCTCTTTCCTATCCTCGTCTTTCTCACCTCTCTCTTTCCTCTCCTCGTCTCTCTTTCTCTCTCTTTCCTCTCCTCGTCTCTCTTTCTCTCTCTTTCCTCTCCTCGTCTCTCTTTCTCTCTCTTTCCTCTCCTCGTCTCTCTTTCTCTCTCTTTCCTCTCCTCGTCTCTCTTTCTCTCTCTTTCCTCTCCTCGTCTCTCTTTCTCTCTCTTTCCTCTCCTCGTCTCTCTTTCTCTCTCTTTCCTCTCCTCGTCTCTCTTTCTCTCTCTTTCCTCTCCTCGTCTCTCTTTCTCTCTCTTTCCTCTCCTCGTCTCTCTTTCTCTCTCTTTCCTCTCCTCGTCTCTCTTTCTCTCTCTTTCCTCTCCTCGTCTCTCTTTCTCTCTCTTTCCTCTCCTCGTCTCTCTTTCTCTCTCTTTCCTCTCCTCGTCTCTCTTTCTCTCTCTTTCCTCTCCTCGTCTCTCTTTCTCTCTCTTTCCTCTCCTCGTCTCTCTTTCTCTCTCTTTCCTCTCCCCGTCTCTCTTTCTCTCTCTTTCCTCTCCCCGTCTCTCTTTCTCTCTCTTTCCTCTCCCCGTCTCTCTTTCTCTCTCTTTCCTCTCCCCGTCTCTCTTTCTCTCTCTTTCCTCTCTTTCTCTCTCTTTCCTCTCTTTCTTTCTCTTACCTCTCCTCGTCTCTCTTTCTCTCTCCTCGTCTCTCTTTCTCTCTCCTCGTCTCTCTTTCTCTCTCCTCGTCTCTCTTTCTCTCTCCTCGTCTCTCTTTCTCTCTCGTCGTCTCTCTTTCTCTCTCGTCGTCTCTCTTTCTCTCTCGTCGTCTCTCTTTCTCTCTCCTCGTCTCTCTTTCCTCTCCTCGTCTCTTTCTCTCTCTTTCCTCTCCTCGTCTGTCTTTCTCTCTCTCTCCCTTGTTTTTCTCTCTCTCCCCCCTCGTCTTTCTCTCCCCCCTCGTCTTTCTCTCTCTTTCACTCGTCTTTCCCCATCTTTTCTTTCTTTTGTTTATCCCTCATCGCCTCTTTCCCCTCTCTATTTTTTTCTTAGTCTTTCGCTTTTCATACTCTCGATCCCTGGTTTTCCCTCTCCCTCATTTTTTTAAATCTTTTCTCCTTGTCTCTTTTCCCAGCCTTTCCCTCCTCAGTCTTTCCACTTTCTCTTCTAGTCTTCCCCCCACCCTGTATTCGTATTCCACCTTCTGTTGCCTCTTTCCTCATTCCATTTACCGCGATTTCCTCCCTCTCCCTTTTTTTACTCTTTACTCCCCCTCATTCTTTCTCCTTCTCTCCCTTTGCCTCTTTCCTACGTCTCTCGCCTATCTTTTACATTTTGCCTCTTTTGCTTTCCCGTCTCTTTCTCTCTCTTTTACCTCTCATCTTTCTTTTCAATTAATCTTTTCTCGATTATTCTCTCGATTCCTGCCTTCATTTACTTTTCTCAATATTTATTTATTTTTTAAATCTTCTTCTTCCCCCTCTTTATATAATTTTGTCTCTCAATCTTCCTTTCGTGACTCCGGCGGCGACTTCATCAACCCCAATATTATTACTATTTTTATCGTCACAAACATTATCTTCGCCGGTAAAACTCACTAACGAACTTACCGAAACGGCCTTTTCGCAAAAATATATGTTTACGATACAAATTAATACTATTTTGAGCATTTCAGTTTTTCTCTCTCTGCAAGTTTACAGAGAAATAGCTTTCTTTTCGCACTGAGAGCTAAAAAATATAAGTGTCTATAAGCTATCATTATCATCACCATTGTGTAACTATATCCTCTGGATCATCGTTCATGATTTTTATAAATTCTGTTTGATCTACATACAGCGCATGTCTTTGCTCTCCTCCCCGATTCACGTGTCTGCGTTTGAGTTTCGTTAGCCTGTCTCTCCGTATCGCTTCTATGCGTGCATATGTGCAACTGTGCACCGGCCTCAGTGTTAGTTCCACTCTTTAAGGAGAAAGGCACTAACGGGAGTATCAGACGGTCTTTTTGGATAAAGAAAGTGAAGAAAGGAAAAAAAAATCAAAGCCCTGTAAGAGTGAATTTTGAACAAAAAAAATCTACATGTGCATAAATATCTGAGTCTA
>NC_136494.1:80851078-80983578 GCF_053919585.1 Euprymna scolopes
GAAATTTTACACCTTTTCTTGAAGCAAAGTAATGCAGTAAATATTGAACATCATTGGGAGAAAGTTTCCTGCCAAAAAGTTTAGAGTTATACTTTAATATTTGTAAGGGGGCATACGTGATTCAAGTTTGTTCAATTATATTCGTCACGGGGAGATATTTTGGCCTGTCTCATCATTAAAGTGTTGCTATAAAACCAAACCTTCTGTAGATTTTATATATAAATAAGGTATACATACACACAAATATATATATATATATATATATATACACACACATCCATCTATCATATATATATATATATATATATATATATACAGGGTGGCCACAAAGTCACGCACCAATGTTAATTGTAATCCTTGTAAAGAACTTTGAATTTGAATAAATGTTACTACTATAACTTTTTTTTAATTTTTTAACTTTTTTAATTAACATTGGTGCGTGACTTTGTGGCCAGCCTGTATATATGAATGTGTGTGCAAGCAGCCCGGCACTGATGTGACAATGTTTCGATAGGAGGTTATATTATAAATTATACAGATCTATGTAGGCCTGATTTCTTGCCCACTAAAACCGTAAAAGCACGTTACATGCACGTACCCCCGTGAAACACACACGCATACATAAACGTGTGTGTGTGTGTGATTATATGTCAGTACACAGAACAAGTCTTGATGTAAACTACAAAGGGAAATTCACATAAATATTTCAAAGAAGTATACAATATTCTTGATTCCACTAAAGCACGGGCGAAAAAATAATTTCCCTTTCAACAAACACACACACACACAATATTTAAATCACAACTCACACCACATATCTAACATTGTGCTTAGTATAATATTGTTACTTTAAATATCATATGAGCTGTGTTGTGTGTTCCTTTACGTGTAATATAGACACTATAAATAGCATTCTAATGAATAATGCTTGTTTCGTCTTGAGAAAATCCTTCCTATGTATGTATGTATGCATGCAAGAGACTGAAGATATGTCTTTTTAAAGCATTGTTAACTTTAAAAGTTTAATTAAGAAGCAAGTTTGGAGAAACCATACAATGAAAACATTTATTAATTTTTCTTTATTTTAATCTAAATAGTATTAATAATTGCATGGTTTGACTTCAAATAAGTTCATTTGGAATACTTGAAATTTTATATTGTATCTATAAATACCCATTCCATAACGCGAAAGTTAGCTGATAAAAAAAAATGTCCGTCAAAACTATTTAATGCGTTCAGGGGAAAAGTAGAATAAAAATATAGGACTAAAATTGCCCATCCAAAATGAATTCAATTTTTTTCCTCTATCTCTATAAGGGTATGCATATTTTATTTCTCGTTTTTTTTTTTGTAACTTTTCATATCTATTAAAAGTTATTTTCAAAAACTTTTCACTTTGAGTTGTTTATTGTTATTCCTTTTTGTTTAACGATTTAGATGTAAATGAATATTAGTACGAATACTAGGGAATCCTAGTGTTTTTTTACCTGTGGATGGACATATATGTTAGTCTGTGGTTTTCTACCTTGTCTATAATGTTTATATTGGTAATATAAATATAATTGCTATTCACGATTTTATTGTGTTCCCTGTTGGCTATATATAACGTAACAAGATATTTGGAAAGAGCGTGGTAGAGTGATATTTTAACTAAAACTCAAGAAAACCCAGCAAAATGTTCGCTTGTGTCTACTATCGTACCACACTCTACAGTTAAAAACAACATTACCAAGTTGATAGGATCTTCCTTACATTATTAGTAATAAGTGTTTAGCTCTTATTAGTCAATAATCGAGCACTATATACGCTTTTAGTCCCTAAGAAAAGAAACCAATTTATTTATATATATATATATATATATATATATATATATATATATATATATATATATGAAAAGATATATAGACGCCATTCTCCTTCACCACAATATTCTTATGCTATTTGGAGAAGTGCGATAGTATTGCCTGGGCAAATATTTCACCGTGAATTTTTGGAAAAAAAATCAATATTAGATCTATTTTCATATACGCTACAGTTCTTCGATAAATTGGTGACTATATAAATATATATGCATATAATTGTGATGCACTTAAACTAATATTGCTGCTGCAATGAACACTTTTATATATGCTATTCTTATAGTGATATACATTTTTATATGCCTGTATATATTTTGTATTTTGTATATGTACGTGTATAGTAGTATGTATTGTCATATTCGGGTAGTATATACATTAATCAAACACTTTCTCTGTACTGAACATAATACGAGAGAAATTGAAAATCCTGGGTGGTAATAAAACCTAAATACAAAAGTATTATTTAATCTGTCAAAATGGGAAAACATTTAAATAACCATTATTCGCATATATATATATATATATATATATATATATATATATATATATATATATATATATATATTCGCCGTTTCATGGGTCTTCTGTGTGACTAGACACAGCAGATGTCTACAGGCTAAGATTCGAAGTTCATAATTTCTAAATTCTGTATTAGTTTGATCACGATGCATGATGGACAGTTATGAGGACGGAAGATAATGTTGCGTCATTATACAAACATACCCAACTACGCCGAACATTGCGCACATCTCATTCATGCAACCGTCTCTCCATCATATCTCGATCCCCGCTCTTTCTCTTGATCTCTCCCTCCCCCTCTCTATTTATATTCATCCATGTAACTCTTCCACCTCTCACTTCCTCTTTATATATTTGTCATAGTTTCGAATATTATTGCGTGTCAACACATTCGTCTCATAAAAAAATGCGCCATTACGATGGCCTTCAGTCAAACTACGCGTTATGCAAAACGTCTACGAGTCAGACGGTGTTCGAATCAAATATTGATCATGTAATCGACTATTTAGTCTTGGATGTTCTATAATGTTGGCCTTGAAGCACATGTAAATAAGTCGGGAAAACAACACGCTACTTACGCCGATATAAACACGTATAAAACCACACATGTAGATGTGTGTGTATATTTGTGCGTTATGAAGATGTATTTTTTTACCTATTCTTTCAAGATGCAAACAAGCTTGGTTGCGTATTGTCACGTGTGCTTCCAGACAGTGATTTTAGATTAATCAAAAATTGTTTTTACACACACACACACACACACACACACACACACACATATATATATATATATATATATATATATATATATATATATATATATATACCAAAAATATATTTGAAATTTTCTTCTGTATATACATTATGTATTTAGCTGCATTGTTAAATGCTCTTTTTGCATCGATAATATTATAAAGAAATATTCATTCACTCCACGAGGCTATATATAAGCAAAGACTACTAAAAGATTTCTGCGTCTCATGTTTTTCTATTCTGTGATATAATCTGTTTATACCCAGCCGTGCAGACTCAAAACTGTTTTCGGAATTCACTCGCAACTCATAGCATAAATAAAAAATATAACTTAATGAACAACGATCTACACTTTTTTCGTATAGTGTAACTCTATAGCAGGTGTAGTTACACACGGACACCTGCACGCACGTACTAAAACAACAGAAAACACTAAGTGCATATGTGTATGTTTGCATTCAAATCGAAAAAGAATGTTCTTATAGATTATATATCTGAGTGACTCGCACACAAAAAAGCACACATGCACATATAGATATATACGTTTGTAGGATGAGAAAGGCATAAAAATAAAAATGTTTACAAATACTTGTTTCGTTGTTACTACTGCTCATCAGCGTGACTGACTATGGCAGAATTTGAAACGGTGAATTACTAAAAATCGGAATAAAGCCGATTTGTGATGGCAGTCTTTAGAGTGAGAAATGTCTCAGTTTTATAACAATAAAAAATATTAAGTGTAAAGTGAGCCACCTTTATTGTTAGATATGTGTGCGCGCGTACCTCTATATACTTGCACACATGAAAATGATCCTGAGGTCAAGATAGATTCATGTAGCTCTTTATTTTCCAGAAGATTGATTTCCATCGATATCTTAATAATACAAATTTGTGTATACACTCTTCAATCAAACTTTACTGGTGGCTAATACTATGTATAGGGTAAGTGTACGTAGACACTCCGAGTATTTGATTTTATATTTTAATGTATGTATGAATCTCTCTACTTCCCACTTCACCCAAACATACGAATCTATGTCTTCAACAGAGACAACTTGGCTGGGTAATATTTATTCAGTGTAAATTGAGTTCGAAGTTTTTTTCCTGTTGTCGTTTAAACGCAAGATATGAACACAACCATGAGGGAAAGGGACTCAATGTTTATACTAGAAATATCAGCTGTCGAGAGTGTTCTACATGTTAAAATTGGAGTTATGCATTCTTCCTATGTGACTGGGGATTTGCTTTTACGATATATATATATATATATATATATATATATATATATATATATATATATATATATATGAGAGAGATACATACATACGCGCAGATGTATAGATATGTTTGTAGAAAGTTATGGGAGGAAAATGCAGACAAAATTTGACCTGAAATATATATAAGATGATACGAATAACTGTACAACCAAAGTAAACAAATTCATGCTTATATTTCGTTTTTATTTATTTATGTTACAGATTAAGACGGTATTTGAATTAGACTAGTGGTGGGGCGTATTCAGGCCTCTTAAAATTGATTGGAGTATTTTGATTAGAAAAAGTACATTGTAATGACAACTTGGCCGTGTCGATGGGATCTTATTACTAGGGCTGTGACAACAGCATATTCTTTTTGTTGTTTTGATTATTGAGTATATATCCAGTAATATATTGTATGTTATTATATAGCGGTTGTGGTTCTCGGTTAATTATGTGTCTAACTGTGTCTGGTATATACCCGAGAATCAAAAGAATGAAAAGAATATACTGCTGTAATAGTACTACTTATTACACCCCCACACACACGGTGTGTGTGTGTGTGTGTGTGTGTGGCCACTTCCTACTAAATATTTCGATAGTTATATGTGCAAGTCTATATGTAATTAATGGTGTAAATTAAAGCGTTCATAGATACTATCTATGGTCCAGTTATATATATATTCTCAGTTAATTATGTTATTACTAGTTGTAAATTTAAGAACAAAATATTTGTGAAATTTATTTGTGCGAGTAATCAGAAAAAGAACACATATCTGCATGTATGGCGAGTTTGTGTACAGGCATGCGTTGTAGTGAAAATATATCAAAATATTTATTAATGGTAGTTTTTGTTGTGTAAAATTCGGCATTATTCGTGGTATGTAACATGCACTAAGATGTATTTTAAGCGTGTGTATATAATCTTTTGATGCAAACGAAAAACAAAACATGTCCGTTTTGTATCCATGTGTTTTTTTTCTTCTGCTAAATCAATGCCAGAGGCATGGTCGCTTTTTAGTGTGAGGTACAGGAAGTTTCCTATCGATGGGCAGTATAAACGAAAGAGCCATAAATCTTGTGTGAATCATCAGTCCCAGTGGATTGAATAAATATCGAATTACGGTTTCAGAACGAAAATAGATATTTGGATATATCTAATCTGTTATCTGTATTATAGTTGAAACAAACTAAAAATTCAAAAACAACATGCCCATATATATACTGACGAACTTTAAAACAATTTTTCACATGTCACTCAATATAAGACTATTCACCTCACTTACTACAAAATTGCTAGTTTTATTTTCGTGTCTTAATCATTCTACCCGCTTTTTTGTGCTGATATTAAAAAAAATATTTGTCAATATTAAAAAATGAATATCGTTTCCGAAATGATCGTACACTCAATTTGATTTTGTTTTTTTTTCTTTCGAAACTGATTCATAATTTACAATTATTAATCTTTATCCTCAATATATATATATATATATATATATATATATATATATATATAGTTTTAATTTGTAACAAAGGGCATACGCGCGTATGGCAGCTATATGCAAATGACCGAGCTGTGTGCGAAGTTACGTCGCGGCAAAGAAAAAAGAAGGCGCGCATTGATCACGTTCGAGAAAGGATTATTATCACGTTCAGGACATAGAGGTGAATGGTGAGCATGAAAATTTGAACAAGAGACCAGGTATTTTGGGGAAATAACCAAAATTAAATGTCGTTATTACAGCGCGAAAACTTTACTCGAGTTATTACTTTTCTGCTGTTCCCTGTATACATGGTGCGTAATGTACAATCTAACGTCACTCGAAGTTTTCTAAAGTCAAGGGGACAAATTGTGACTCTAACACAAGATCCCTATAAGATGTATAGATATTAAGCATTTAAAGAAGTGAAATATATTAATGTTCGCTCCAGTTGTCCAGTTATATATGTTATAGTATATCTTCCATTGGGTCTTACAATATTCTCAAACCAGAATCTAGTCAAGTGAAGTTCTAGTATCTGAGGTAACACAACTAAGAGAATATTCACAATTGTTGTATTAGCCACTGTATAGTCGGGGCGCGAGAATCATATTTGGGCTTCAACTACTATGTTATTTAGAATATTTAATCAGGGTTTACTTGTAGAGTACTGTATCCTCTTGTACAGAGAAAGAGAAGATACTTGTAGGTGTTATCTAGAAAGTAATTCAAACTCTCCTGTATGTTATATGTGTGTGTATGTACAAATAAACCATTTAATTATTATCAATATTTATATTAAACATGAAAAATACAATTCAAGAACTTCCAAGTTGTATTATCCATCACCAATGAACAGTATCCGCTGTAAACAATACAAAAATATCCAACATCTCCCATATAACTGATAACAGTTGTACTACCATGAAATCATCTATTCTATAAAAGAAGCACATAGGAGCCAGTGTTAGTGGATGTCCGCGAAAGGCTTTTTGCATCGGAGTTCTCGCGTCGGTTAGATCTCGCAAAAAGTTTTCACACACTTTATTTCGAGACTTCCCGCGGATGAAATAAAGAGGAAGCGTAGATGAACATATACCTCAGTTTTTTTTCCACGTTATTACAGTATTTTGTATGAATACTTTTTTCCATTACTCTCATGATATACACATATATATACATATACATAAATATATATATATATATATATATATATATATATATATATATATAAATGCTTCGCATGCACATGTCTCGGTTTATATTACATATTTCTATGTGTATACATAGATGTTTATATTTATACATTCATATATGTTTATACGTTTATGTATAAATATCTGTATATATATGTATGTATATAAACATATATATATAAATATGTATGTATATATATATGTATGTATATATATATGTATACATATATATGTATATATATGTATATATATGTATACATATCTATGTATATATATGTATACATATCTATGTATGTATATATGTATATATATGTATAAATATCTATGTATATATATGTATATATATATGTATACATATCTATGTATATATATATATAAATGTATACATATCTACGTACATATATGTATGCATATATCTATGTATATATATATGTATACATATCTATGTATATATATGTATACATATCTATGTATATATATGTATACATATCTATGTATATATATGTATACATATCTATGTATATATATGTATACATATCTATGTATATATATGTATACATATCTATGTATATATATGTATACATATCTATGTATATATATATATGTATACATATCTATGTATATATATGTATACATATCTATGTATATATATGTATACATATCTATGTATATATATGTATACATATCTATGTATATATATATGTATACATATCTATGTATATATATATGTATATATATCTATGTATATATATGTATATATATATATATCTATGCATATATATGTATATATATATCTATGTATATATATGTATATATATCTATGTATATATGTATATATATATATGTATATATATATCTATGTATATATGTATATATATCTATGTATATATATATATCTATGTATATATATATCTATGTATATATATATATGTATACATAGCTATGTATGTATATATGTATATATGTATACATATGTATATATATGTATACATATGTATATATATATATGTATTGATATCTATGTATATATATATATATATGTATACATATATATGTATATATATGTATACATATCTATGTGTGTATATATATGTATACATATCTATGAGTATATATGTATCTATACATATCTATGAGTATATATATATGTATACATATCTATGTGTATATATATATGTATACATATCTATGTGTATATATATATATATGTATACATATCTATGAGTATATATATATGTATACATATCTATGTGTATATATATATGTATACATATCTATGTGTATATATATATATGTATACATATCTATGTATATATATATACATATATATGCATATATATATGTATATGTATATATATATCTACATATCTATGTATATATATATATGGATATGTATACATATCTATGTATATATATATATATGTATACATATCTATATATATATATGTATACATATCTATATATATGTATATGTATACATATACACGTATATATGTATATGTATATATATACGTGTATATGTATATATATACATATCTATGCATATATATACATATCTATGTTTTTGTATATATGTATACATATCTATGTTTTTGTATATATGTATACATATCTATATATATGTATATGTATACATATACACGTATATATGTATATGTATATATATACGTGTATATGTATATATATACGTGTATATGTATATATATACATATCTATGCATATATATACATATCTATGTTTTTGTATATATATACATATCTATGTTTTTGTATATATATATACATATCTATGTATATATGTATATATATACATACCTATGTATATGTATATATATACATACCTATGTATATGTATATATATACATACATATGTATATGTATATATATGCATACCTATGTATATATATATATATCCATATCTGTATATATATACATGTCTATGTATATATGTATACATATCTGTGTATATATATCTGAGTATATATGTTTACATATCTATGTATATATATATATATCTATGTATATATGTATACATATCTATGTATATATATCTATGTATATGTGTTTACATATCTATGTATATATATAGCTATGTATATATGTATACATATCCATGTATGTATATATATCTATGTATATATGTTTACATATCTATGTATATATATATATCTATGTATATATGTATACATATCTATGTATATATATATGTATGCATACATATATATGTATATATACATATTTATGTATATATGTATACATATCTATATCCGTATATATATATATATATATATATATATATGTATACATATCTATCTATCTCTATATATATGTGTATATGTATATGGGTATACTTATCTATGTATATATATATATATGTGTGTATACATATCTTTGTATATATGTATATATATCTATGTATATATATATATATATATGTATGTATACATATCTATTTATATATACGTGTGTATACATATCTATGTACATATATGTGCGTATACATATCTATGTATATATATGTGCGTATACATATCTATGTATATATATGTGCGTATATATATGTGCGTATACATATCTATGTATATATATGTGCGTATACATATCTTTGTATATATATGTGCGTATACATATCTATGTATATATATGTGCGTATACATGTCTATGTATATATATATGTGCGTATACATGTCTATGTATATATATATGTGCGTATACATATCTATGTGTATGTATGGGCGTATACATGTCTATGTATATATAAGTGTGTATACATATATATGTATATATATATGTGCGTATACATATCTGTGTATATACATATGTATACAAATCTATGTATATATATATGTGTGTGTGTATACATATCTATGTATATATATATGTATGTATACATATCTATCTCTGTATATGTGTGTATATGTTTATACATATCTGTCCTTATAGCTGTGTATATGTGTTCATATGTATGTATACATAGCTATATCTATATATTTATATATATAGGCATATATATACATATGTCTATATATGTACACATATATGTACACAATATGAGTATGAATATGTATGTATTTATCTGTATACATACGTATGCGCATGTATGTGTATATTTATATAGATGTGAATTTTTTATGTATTTATATATATGTACATATTTTTATGGATATGTATGTATGCATGTTTGCATATATGTTTGTGTCTGTCTATATATATATATAATTAATGATTTTTAAATGTTTATTCATAATGTACTATAATATAATTAGTTTGATTACTATTTTTGTATAGAAATCTGCATCATATAAACGTATGAAAATCAACATTTAAAAAAATTTTCAGCTTTTACATTTACATAACTATGTCGAAATCGTTTTCTATACTATACATCTATAACTTTTTCACCTTATGTCGTCTATCTATTTGGGGGGGGTCAAAGAGATTCTTCTATAAAGAAATTGTTACTGTCCATTTCTATTGTTCTCTGTGCACGCCTTGTGTTTATAGTGTTCTTGATGTGGTCATTTTGAACTTTTAGAAAGGCTACGTTAAACGTCGACAATAAGCACCAACATAATACAATAATAGAAAGAATATTTCTACTCCTGTCACATTTAGCAAACTAATGAGGCATTCTATTCTCACAGGGATTGATTACTCGTTTATCTCGTATCCTATCAAGCAGCATGTAATTAGCAAGACGATGTGGTGGGAAATGACCTATGTTTATGTTGGAATTATCAGAGTACACTTCTACCTGATAATATAAGTACATTTATTAAGTAAGTATTTTGTATCATTACACTATGTGTTTCAACTTTGTCATCCGTGTACATATAGTATGTGTATGTGTATATTTATGACCTCTCTCTGTGATCGTTTAGGATTTTAAGTGCATAATTTTGTACATATATATATATACGAGAATCTTTAGTGGTCGGTAGTCTAACTGCTCTATTTTCCCTGTGTTGATATGTAAGCAAAAATGTGTTTAGCAGGGCGTATAATTATTTACAGCAAACGATCTCTTCAAAGACAAATATCAGGAGAACATCTTCCTGGAGTTTTCACATCTGGCGAAGAAGGAAAACCTTACTTGTCAATCATTGGGACTTGTTTGACGGATCTGCCGCTAGCGTCAACGAAGATTCATCCCAAAGAAAGAAACAGGTGTCCTGGGTTGTATTTCCAGCAACTTCTATTTCCAGAATTTTGCTAACGTTTGGAGGTTAAGTTTTAGAATCTGACTATATCATACGGCGGACAGCTTTTCTGACGTACAGAGGCCATAGCTCCCGGTCGCTTGCTGAGTTCCCTCATCTGTTAATTTCGGCTGTCTCTGCTCCAACTCCTAGTAAACTCTACGTGGATATAAACGAAAACTATATTTTTTAAGTACGCCATCAATACACGAAGAATTTAAAGACCATCGTGTTGTTTCCTATATTTATTTATCCAAGAATTCCAAAGTTATTATTTTCGGACATGATTCTAAAATTCCAATCCCAAGTGAAAACATAATTGCTAGCTAAAATTCGTTACTATTTTTCATGATAAAAACACACTAATATTCATGGTACGTTATTTAGCTGGAAAAACCTCTCGATTTTGAACAATCATAAACATCTTGTTTACTTTCCGGTGTTTTCACACAACTTGCCATATAAAATGTTTCGACATTCTCAATTTACAAAATCCGGGGACGTTCGTTGTAATATTTTATAGCGCATACACGTATCTTTTAAAAATTAATGTGATCACGATAAAATATATAGTATTTCAGAAATGAGTGTATTTGTAAGCATTTTTAGACAAACTTACCCGTATCTATAATACCAATTATAAGTGCACTGGCTTTTATTTATTTGAACTGTTACATATTAATCCAATCTCATGTATACATCTATGAAATATGATTTACCAGAACAAATATATTGTACACAAAACAGGAAATTTAACGTGTTATTTCTAGAAATCCGACCTTCATTTTATCGTAGTATCGTTGGCTTAAAAGTGTCACTATTTGTGAATACTAATTCTAATCATTTCCAATTTATAAAACTCACCATTTTGTTTTCTTGGGGATAAAAAAAAATCTATTTTAATTTATAAAACTCACTATTTCTGTCTCATTTTTTTTTCAAATGGGATTTTTTCTCGAGACATAAGGTCGCAGTGTGGGGTGAAGCGGGTCAAATGTTTCCATTTTTGTTGACCATTCTTTTATGGGTTTTGAGCCGCTACGGGGCCAAAATTGAAATAAAATTGGAACCTGGTACACGTAATCCCACATAAAATGTTCTTGCACGCATGCACAAATATACGTTTATACGTTAAAGTCGATTCATTTTTAGCAATATATTATCCATCTGACGATAGTTGAAATTAAAATACCTAAAGCTGGAGTGCTACATGTTTTAGGTTTAAAAAATAACTGATGGCATTAAAGTCCTAATTCTCTTTTTGAAATCACTACTATATATTAGATGCAATACAATAATCAATAGAGTATTAGCTCTATGATAATAAATTCAGAAGCGGAATAATTTATAGCTCATATTTAAGCGTATTTTACGATTGGGCAACACCGGTCGCACGGCTACTCATATCTAAAAGGAAAGAACGTAGCTAAAGAAAAGTCGCTCGACTAGAACCTATTGTACGAAAGTTTACTTCATATTTTTAAGGGAGAAAACATTTGAAAGAAAAAGAGCATTGTTTGTTAAATGTCAATATTCAAGTACATTACGATGTTACAAAAGTGCCAGTATTATATATATATATATATATATATATATATATATATATATATATATATATATATATTATTTTACATTTGTTGCATTTGCATCTTATTCATATCCGACGAAGATATATTCTAGCAACATATTACAATACAGATCCTCCATCTGACTATGCAAATACAAATAAGAACAATCTCTTTACACACGTGGAACAATACTTTCTCAGCCTTGTAAGAACACCTATCCTCACAACTATATATATTTATACACACACACATATATATATATATATATATATATATATATATATATATATATATATATATGCACACAAAAATGATTAAAAAATAAATATATATAGATTTCTACCACAAAAGACTTTTGTTATACATTTCTAACTGCGGTCTTTTATCCTGCGCTATCCGCAAATCATTTCACATTTTGTCGTATTACACCCGTCACCAATTAAAACTGAAGTAAGAATGCCAGAGGTATCATTAACTATATTTAGATATAAATATATTCTATAGAATATATTCGCAAATGTTAATTAGTTGTACTACTATTGTGTTGTGTCTGAAGAAGATTCGTAAAAGTCAAAACACTTAGCAAATATGATCAGTCTCAATACACATGGATAAGAGGAGGGAATTTATCTGTCAGCAGGGAATAAGTATTAAAAATATATCAAAGGATTCCCGGGTGTTTTTTAGTAAAATATTTATGTATAAAAAATGCTGGTCATGTACGTATATATATATACGAGCAAACAGTTAATAAAACATGTTAAAAAACACTTTGAAATGAGTTAAAAACATATTTAATCTGAAAAGGAAACACTATAAAAGTGGATAGTCCTTAATCCGCGGAGTTACGAAATAACATCAGAGGGTAGAAGTGAGCAAAATGCGGTATCGGATTTCGCATGCAAAAGTATTTGATGAAACAACAAGTAAGTCAAAGATCTTACTTGAAAACAAAAAAAGTGAAGCAGAGAGAATATAGTGAAGAAAAAGGTGATTACACATGAATGGATAGATATTATAAGCTCTATCTTCTATTTAGTTTTATCGAGCTTTTACATCTGGCTGAGATAACATTATAAATATTAATTCTGTAATATTTATAATATACTTTAATTTTACCATCTTGGATCATTTTGGTAAATTTAATTGGAATTTTTATTTCATATATATATATAACTAAACGTGTCTGTGTGTATCTGTTTATCTACATTTCCCTACGCAATAACTCTGTCAATTTTTAGTCTACAGACTCGAAATTTGATATACAGGTTACTGAAATCTGGGTAAATCGATGTGATCGGTTTGCGGCCAGAAATTTGGCGATTAAGAGGTCAAAGTGCAACGATTTGACCTTTGAGAACTCTACAAAACTCCTCTGACAATTTTGGGTCTAAAACCTTGAAATTTTAAATATAGGTTCCTTGGACATGGATCTAACTTAATAACTTGATTTGAGCCCAAAACAATAAATATTAACGGGTCATAATAGGGATAAATTAAAAAAAAAATTGGCCGCTTTTATTTTTGCGCAATATATACCTCCAAAGACCCCGGCAAGGCCGGGCTGAAATGCTAGTATATATATATATATATATATATGAGAGAGAGAGAGAGAGAGAGAGATATTCTTATAAATTATTTGTTAGTTCAGATTTTGTTTGCATGTAATAGACTGTTAATCAGGGTGCTTTGCTGTATCATAGCTCTTTAGTGTGGTTAGGAAAGCACTTCTTCTAATCGGCGCCGAATCATGGAATATCCAATTGATTGCGATTTTAACCATTTGACCATCAAACAGACGCCGTTACCAAGATGCTTTAACAATGCTTGAGCATTGAAAAATGCGACAAGTACCCCAGTTGTATGATTCAGTCAGATTTACATTACTGCTTATATTGTAACTTACTATGCTATAATTTACTACACAACCTAAGGAGTTTTTCTATCATCCTGATTACTGTTACCATCTGTTGAGCTCTCCTAAAATAATAATATAGTAGCGATGTTATCATTGGAAAGGCTTCAGTAAAATGAGAATAAACTACTCACCAATGTGTGTACAGCAAACTACAGATACATTGTACAGTGTTTGTTGAGGATTTAGTGCACGATTCTACTATTCATTAATTAATTATGGCTTCCAACTTTTAGTGAACTCACATGAAACGGAGCGTTCGTTTACTGTAGATTGTGTCAACATTTCGTACAATACTTTCTCTCAAACTTATAGGTTCCATTTGAGGAGATTGCAATATAATGTACGACACGGCGATTGGTTTAATACAAACTCATCGACTGCTGTGTCGTCACAGTCAGATATGATTAGAGATCTCGGACGGAATTGAGTGAGATGGAAAATATCATCTTCGCCGTTTAGGTTAGAATAGTGCGCGTATCGGGTTTCATGATTTGCAAGTAAATACCTGTGGATACACATGAGACTCGCTTAAATTAATGAAGAAATTGCCATATGAATATGGGTATGTGCATATAGATTGAATAAATCTTGCTTCAATACATTATGCATTGTAAATGTTATCTATGCATATATTAATAGTACATGGTATGGTGATACTACTCTAGAAACTGTTTAAGCTATCAGCGCTTATCAGTAGTGTCATGGACTAGTATCACTTGATTCATGCAAGTTTGAAACATTTTTGATAATAGATGATACGTTGCAATTGCAGTAAATTGTTAATTACATTTCATTAGACATCATCGGATTTGTTTATATTTGATACTAGCAATTCAGCCCGGCGTTTTTGGAGGTGTGTGTTGCGCAAAAAAGCGGTCAATTTTTTTAACTTTGACACCCTATTATGACCCCTTAACATTTATTGTTTTGGGCTCAAATCAATGTATTAAGTTAGATCCATGTCCAAGGAACCTATATCTAAAATTTCAAGTGTTTAGACACAAAATTTTCGGAGGAGTTTGGTAGAGTCCTCAAAGGTCAAATCCTTGAACTTTGACCCCTTAACAGCCACATCTCTAGCCGAAAACCGGTCCCAAAATTTTTTCCAAATCTCAGTACCCTGTATATCAAATTTGGAGTTTGTAGACTGAAAATTGACAGTTATTGCGTAGGGAAATGTATATAGATACACACACAGACACGTTCACTTTTATAGATATATAGATATTGGTTTTGTTATAGTCTGATTTTAATTTTAGTGTCCTTGCATGACACACACACACACACACACACACACACACGCACGCATTCAGCTGTTAATGCTTTTTAATTTCATTCATGCTCGGGGCAATTACACATTAAAACAAAGGCTCGAAAATAAAACGTCTTCATGGATATAATATTTTAGTACGTTTTATACGAGTTTCAACATTTTTAGTAAGTCTTACACACGCGCGCGCCCACACACGCAATATACTGTAGCTTAGGAGATGAAATTAGTGAAATAGATAGTAAACTCATTGTGGACCTGTTAAGTGTTAGTATTAGCATGCAATACTCCTTTTTTTATTGGAATGTACAAAACCTCTCTGTGATGCTATGCATATCACGGAAAATATTAGAGCCGTCCAGTTGCTAATAACGGAGAAAATATAAACAAATTACAGTGTCCGCTTACACGGTTGTACTCAATGACTCATGTTCGTTACCATCGTGCACAGGAGCTTACTGTAGTAAAATAGAAAACAAAATGTTTCTTTTTTTTTCACTTTTTTACGAACTCTGTTTACAACGTAAACAGGCATCTTAATCGGACAATCGGAGATCTGTATTTTATATAGGAATCAAGTGTAAGACCCAGGAAAAATTGAGAAGTTTAAATAATATGAACTTAAATATTAGCAGAAATATTTCTTTATCATGAAAATATGAATCAAGTTTTCGACCCAAGAACTCTTTTTCAAGAAACTTCTTTTAAATTATAGTTTTTTTGTTCTGTTTTGTTGGGTATAAAAAAATATCTAATATAATTTATAAAACTCACCATTTCCAATTTATAAAACTCACCATTTTGTTTTCTTGGGGATAAAAAAATTCTATTTTAATTTATAAAACTCACTATTTCTGTCTCATTTTTTTTTCAAATGGGATTTTTTCTCGAGACATAAGGTCGCAGTGTGGGGTGAAGCGGGTCAAATGTTTCCATTTTTGTTGACCATTCTTTTATGGGTTTTGAGCCGCTACGGGGCCAAAATTGAAATAAAATTGGAACCTGGTACACGTAATCCCACATAAAATGTTCTTGCACGCATGCACAAATATACGTTTATACGTTAAAGTCGATTCATTTTTAGCAATATATTATCCATCTGACGATAGTTGAAATTAAAATACCTAAAGCTGGAGTGCTACATGTTTTAGGTTTAAAAAATAACTGATGGCATTAAAGTCCTAATTCTCTTTTTGAAATCACTACTATATATTAGATGCAATACAATAATCAATAGAGTATTAGCTCTATGATAATAAATTCAGAAGCGGAATAATTTATAGCTCATATTTAAGCGTATTTTACGATTGGGCAACACCGGTCACACGGCTACTCATATCTAAAAGGAAAGAACGTAGCTTAAGAAAAGTCGCTCGACTAGAACCTATTGTACGAAAGTTTACTTCATATTTTTAAGGGAGAAAACATTTGAAAGAAAAAGAGCATTGTTTGTTAAATGTCAATATCCAAGTACATTACGATGTTACAAAAGTGCCAGTATTATATATATATATATATATATATATATATATATATATATATATATTATTTTACATTTGTTGCATTTGCATCTTATTCATATCCGACGAAGATATATTCTAGCAACATATTACAATACAGATCCTCCATCTGACTATGCAAATACAAATAAGAACAACATTCATATAAAATATATATAAATGTATATAATCCTCGCCTTTAGCTATGGAAACATCGTTTGCAACGTAAGAGTGATCGTTAAATGGTTCTTATTAAAAGTATTACTATAAACATATTCTAACTGCCCGTAGAGTTCTGAAATTTTTATTTCAACGAACAGGTGTCAGTAGTAGATATAGTTTTACGATTTATAAACTTGAAAAAATAGAGTACAGTTCGGTACTGACATTGAAAATCTACTCATACAATGTTTCGTTTTCATTTCTTTGGTTATTACTTAATAGTTTATTATAATAGCACATGAAGATAATTCGTCGAGATCTGGAAAGAACTAGTTATACCTTGGGAAGTGTATTCGTTTTAAGGATTATGAAACGCAAAAGATTAAAATGATTAAAAAGAGAATACTCCTTATTTAGTGAACAGAGCTTGACAAAGTCGGTTAATATGACAAAAACTTAGTCTTCTGAAAAAGGGGAACATTTTTTTTTATCAGTGACAGAAAAAAGACGGAAATACACACACACATATGTTTTGTAAAGTACCTGAGGACCTTTTTAAAAAATAAATAAAACTGTTAAATCATCGAAACTTACAATTTTCTCTAACAAAACAAACAAATATAAGTCTATGTTTTATTAGGTACATATCCTCCTTAGGTTTCCATCACTGACTGAATTCGAGTTCGAAACAGACAGCAAGCTTTCATCTTCTGGTCTTTGTTTAGGTCTTCCATTGCTCGGCTATTGTTTTCATCAGAGAGGATTCGGTATTATGAAGATTATTCAATGAAACTCCACACGTAATAATCCAAAATATAAAAGTTAGCAGGCCATAAGTTTTGTGTGACAGGATCATATATCTTCTCATCCATCCAATCCTGGGATTTGAGAGCTTTATGGCATGGTTCCGAATCTTGTTGGAAGACTCATCCCCTTTTATTAGCTACGTAGCCTGTCCAAGTATTAATAATGGTTAGAAGAGTCGATGTATAGACATCCGCATTGAGTCAAAGGCCTTGTGAGAAAATAGAGGAGGCATGTGCCCTTCAATGCTGACAAGGCCGGACACCATAACTGTTGTTGGAACCTTAGTAATATAACAATCGGAACTTCAGTGAGGGCGACACATAGCCCTCTATCATTTCGTCGATTGACTTTAATTAAACTTACAAAAATACAAGTATTCTCAAATATCTTAAGCATCATATAATGTGTGTTCAAAAGAAAAAAAAATTACAACCAATATTTTAATTCTATTACGTCATAATTTATTTCGACCGTTAGATGGTACTTTTATATGGCTTTCCATCCATATACTGATAAAATGAGAATATCTACACCGTATTGAATAGCAGAGTTTTGCGACATAAATTATAGTGAAATTAGTTTTAAGTTTATTTGAGACAAGCATGGGTGCGCGAGTGTTTGGAGGTGTATGCTGTGCAACAACAAAAAAAGGTCAATTTTTTAAAATTTTGATCCCTATTATGACCCCTTTACATTTATTGTTTTGGGCTCAAATCAAGTTATTAAGTTAGATCCATGTACAAGGAACCTATATTTAAAATTTCAAATGTTTAGACCAAAAATTGTCGGAAGAGTTTAGTAGAGTTCTCAAAGGTTAAATTGTAGACCTTTGACCCCTTTTCTGGTCGAAAACCAATCACATAGATTTTCCCAAATCTCAGTACCCTGTATATTAAATTTCGAGTCTGTGGACTAAATTTGACAGAATTATTGCGTAGGAAAATGCACACAAACAGAAACACAGACACAAAGACACGGTCCCATTTATAGTTACATAGATTGTTTTATCCAATTCTCTTTCCTCACCCATTAACTAATTATATATATATATATATATATATATATATATATATATATATATATATATATATATATTATATATATATATATATATATATGATGATTGCAACGTCTTGTCAGACACGTAATGTCCATGAACCCAAAAATGACGTCCATCGTCACAGAGCCATTTTATAGACAAATCCCTGAGGAAGTATCTATACACAGATGGTGTTACAGAGTCTTTAGCTTTGTACGACAGCTAAGTCCCTCTCTCGGTTCAAAATGTTGAGATCCAGTAGCAAGATAGCTAGCAACAAGTTAAACTGCAGACCAGCTTAATGCGGGTACTGATCTCCCGCTTTATGTTTTTTTTTTAAATCAGAGATTTGCTTTTCCTAGAAAGGTTGCCTTCACCACGACTTACAGGATACCTCTCCACCCTAACACACACATACATACACGGTGCTAGTTGGCCGTTAACCCCGAATATATATATATATATATATATATATATATATATATATATATATATATATATATATATATATATATATATAAGTACTTAATAAAACATGTTAAAAAACACTTTGAAAAAGTTAAAAACATATGTAATTTTAAAATGTAGACACAAAATAAGTGGATAGTCCTTAATCCGCGGAGTTTCGAAGTAATACTTTCCTTCTCAACAGAGGGTAGGATTTAGCAAAATGCGGGAACGGATTTTGCTTATATATATATATTGTTTTGAAAAAAGAAAAAAACTGAATGAATTTATGAAATAATCAACGTTTCGTCCCTATTGCAGAGGACATCTTCAAGATATTAAAAGGAAAAATGCATAAAAAGAAAATGATCATAGACCATACGAAAATAAAAAGAGAATAGTGTTAGAATCCTACCCATATCGAGAAGGAAAAACATTTGTGTATTTTATAACTTTATATATATATATTAATATATATAATAAGTAAAAGTAAATATAATGCCTCCTGTTTCTTAACTGAAAATGTTAAAGATTTACGAAGGCGGCAGAAGTACTATTTAATGAGCAACCATTTTGTGTCCCAGAATTTATTTTTCACCATCGTTCTCAATGCATTTTTCCGGCGATGAATGAGAACCTTGATGTGTCGGTCGTAAAAGTCAAAGACTGCCGAGACAGTGCATTTTTTCAGTAAAAATTACGGCGTTGTTGGTGGGGAAATGCTGTCTATGTATACGCCCTTCACAGGTCCGTAAAAATGGAAACTTGATGATGCTAACCAAGGACTATACAGTGAGTGAAACAGTACTATCCAGCCTAATTTTGTCAGATATTCTGTGGCCTACAAACTTGTGTTGTCTGGCGTTGTTATTTTGCAAACGAAACGTAGACAGTCGCCCTCTTCCCGTTTAAAGAAATGGTGCACATTACTTTGCGTCTTTAACGTCTTTGCTGGAGATGACGATTGATGCTATTCTATCGACTTCCGTTTGGACTGCGGCTCGTACAGCTTACACAATGTCTCATCAGCAGTGATGAGGGGTTTAAAAATTTGCCGCCTTCGCTTTATAGTGATTTGATATACCCTTTAAGACATCCAATTAACGGTCCTTTTGGCCGTGCGTGTGTATTTTGGGAACCCACCTAGCACACACTTTGTATTCTTGGTATGACAACATCCGTTTCCATTACACTGACACCTACATTTAACTCGCATTTCATTCACCGCTTTCCGCCGATCACCACAGTGTTTTCGAGTGGTGGTTGTGCAGAAGCGTCCGCGACGCGCTTTGTCACTCACATCTTGGTGGCCACTCTGAAATCGATGAACACCTCTCCTCAGAATGCTGGCATCAACTGTATTGACTTCGTAAACGTTTGACACGCGCCGGTAAATATTGGTTCGTTTAATTTTTTTCTGTATTAAAGAATTCAACGAAGTATCAATAGCTTCTGGCGCACGTCCATAACAGGGTTGCGTTCATAGAGTCCCACACAGTCAGTATCTACAACATTTCATGCGTCCATATGTGCAGTTATCAGAACTATGCAATTCGCAGTTCTTTCTGATCTTATCGAGCAGAAAATAGGAGGCATTACTTTTGGAACGACCATCGATATATCCGTTCAGTCTTAATGGATAATGGCGACCCCCTGTAAAAGTAGCTATGCATGTAATTGTGAAACAAGAGTTGCGAGACCATCAACTACACTTCTCCTGAATTGGCTAGAGAAGTGCTAGATTACTGGAGCAATGCCAAGATCAGCGCAGAGCACATACAGTACTTTGAATTCCAAAATGGTTACCCAATTTAGTACTGACTAAGCTCATCGTTGCTTTTTGAAGTATGCATTAATGATGAGACAATTCTAGTATTTTCCCGATTCCGATAAAATTACCGATTCCGAGTCTTAATAAACATTTAAACATTTAAGTATAAAACTGTCAGTTTTGTTTCTCGATTACCGTACAAACACATGTTTGTTGTGCGTATATGTTCTACAAAAGTAAAAAGGCACTTCTGGGGAGTGAACTATAGCTTTTAAATTTACTGGTAGTTTTGGCATCGGAAAATAGGCATACATTTTTTTCTATACGCCCAAAAGTCTCTAACTTCGATTTCTCGTTCCAACATATATATATAACTTTTACAGCATCTCTTCGATTTCTTTATAGCATCTGGTTCCAGTATAGTCTTGACGCCTTTTGTCTTGAACGTTCGGCATTCATATTTATGGCGTCGAATGTTATATTTATTTATGGTAATACGGCATAATCGCGTTGACACACTGGTCCCCGTTGGATCAACGGTTAAACAATGTTGAACCTAGTGAGTACTAAATGGGTGATAACTTGGGACTTTCAGGTGCTGTATGTGCTCTCCGCTTATCTCGGCATTGTTTCCAGTCGTCCTGGTCTTCTCCCTGCCACTGGACTCATTGTCGATTCAGGAGAGGTGCGGTTGGAACTTGCGCAACTCTTGCCTCACAAGTACACGCGCTACTGCCCCTAAGGGGTATCTTTTGTCTTTCAAGACTGAACGGAAGCATGGATATTTATGGCAAATTATGTAAAATATAACACCTGAAATGAAAAAGGTTTTGTTGGATACACTCGAAATCATTGAGAACAATGAAAACACCTTTTTAAATCAAACTCAATTCTTTATTTGGGTAAAGTTTAAGCAAATGACAGTATGGCTTATTATTGCTGATAGTTTCATGTCCAACGAAAGACAGCAAAGTATGGTAGCAAAATAATTCTTTAAGACCATCCTATACAAATGATAAAACTGAACAAAATGCTTCCGATATCTTTGAGAGGGAAGGAAGTCTGAAAGAGAGACATATAGGGGTCATTGATCATGGGTTATTATCGCACTTAATTATCGATCTTCATCATGATCAATCAATTACTAAATAGTCTATCAATAGATAGCCCGATAGATTCTGTGTACGTTTTTTCGTACTTTTTTTTTTAATTCAAACTATTTCATTTCCGTGGGGACAATCATTGAAACGTTTAAACATCATTGATGATCCATCTGCGTGATAGAAGAAAAGGATAGCGGACACTTTAACAAAGATTTTCCACGATAAGCTATCTTTTAATGAAATTGATCTGATTCGGCCTCCAGGAGTCGGGTTGTCGGTAGCTTTGAGGTCATTGTCTGAAATTAATGATTGCGTAGACATAATTGCTACTCTACCATTATAATATAAGTGTGATCTTTCCTCTTTTTCCTGTCTTCAATCCATAAATCCTTTAATCTTAACCATTTCCTCATCTCTTTTGCATTGGTTGCTTTTTAGCTAGGTATATAACCGAACAGAAAGTCCTGTATAAGGTTGTTTTTATTCTCCACTTGCCTTTTGTATGCTACGATTCTTTTTATTTCTTTACTTTTCAAAATGTCTTACCGTTTTTTATTTTACATTTTCAAAACATTTATTTTAACATTTCGGTTCGTTTTCTTTCGTTTTCCAGCTTTCCATTTTTGTCTCCGGCTTTTCCTTTCTCTTTCAGGCTCCTTTCCCTTCCTTTTCAAACAGCATTTCCATGCTTTTCGAACACCTTTTCCATCATGTTCTGTTCTATACCTTTCAAACATCTTTCTGCTCCTTTTTTCAAACTTCTCTCCCGTTTTTTAAAACTTCTCTCCCGTTTTTTAAAACTTCTCTCCCGTTTTTTAAAACTTCTCTCCCGTTTTTTAAAACTTCTCTCCCGTTTTTTAAAACTTCTCTCCCCTTTTTTCCAAACTTCTCTCCCCTTTTTTTCAAATTTTTCCCCCTTTTTTTTCAAACTCCTTTCCCCTCTTTTAAACTTCTTTCCCCTCTTTTAAACTTCTTTCCCCTCTTTTCAAACTCCTTTCCCCTCTTTTCAAACTCCTTTCCCCTCTTTTCAAACTCCTTTCCTCTCTTTTCAAACTTCTTTCCTCTCTTTTCAAACTTCTTTCCTCTCTTTTCAAACTTCTTTCCTCTCTTTTCAAACTCCTTTCCTCTCTTTTCAAACTCCTTTCCTCTCTTTTCAAACTCCTTTCCTCTCTTTTCAAACTCCTTTCCTCTCTTTTCAAACTCCTTTCCTCTCTTTTCAAACTCCTTTCCTCTCTTTTCAAACTCCTTTCCTCTCTTTTCAAACTCCTTTCCTCTCTTTTCAAACTTCTTTCCTCTTTTTTCAACCTTCTTTCCTCTCTTTTCAAACTTCTTTCCTCTCTTTTCAAACTTCTTTCCTCTCTTTTTTTCAACCTTCTTTCCTCTCTTTTCAAACATTTTTCCTCTCTTTTCAAACATCTTTCCTCTTTTTTTTCAAACTTCTTTCCTCTTTTTTTAACCTTCTTTCCTCTCTTTTTTTAACCTTCTTTCCTCTCTTTTTTTCAACCTTCTTTCCTCTCTTTTTTTCAACCTTCTTTCCTCTCTTTTTTTCAACCTTCTTTCCTCTCTTTTTTCAACCTTCTTTCCTCTCTTTTTTTCAACCTTCTTTCCTCTCTTTTTTTCAACCTTCTTTCCTCTCTTTTTTCAACCTTCTTTCCTCTCTTTTTTCAACCTTCTTTCCTCTCTTTTTTCAACCTTCTTTCCTCTCTTTTTTCAACCTTCTTTCCTCTCTTTTTTCAACCTTCTTTCCTCTCTTTTTTCAACCTTCTTTCCTCTCTTTTTTCAACCTTCTTTCCTCTCTTTTTTTCAACCTTCTTTCCTCTCTTTTTTTCAACCTTCTTTCCTCTCTTTTTTTCAACCTTCTTTCCTCTCTTTTTTTCAACCTTCTTTCCTCTCTTTTTTTCAACCTTCTTTCCTCTCTTTTTTTCAACCTTCTTTCCTCTCTTTTTTTCAACCTTCTTTCCTCTCTTTTTTTCAACCTTCTTTCCTCTCTTTTTTTCAACCTTCTTTCCTCTCTTTTTTTCAACCTTCTTTCCTCTCTTTTTTTCAACCTTCTTTCCTCTCTTTTTTTCAACCTTCTTTCCTCTCTTTTTTTCAACCTTCTTTCCTCTCTTTTTTCAACCTTTTTCTTCTCTTTTTTTCAACCTTTTTCTTCTCTTTTTTTCAATCTTCTTTCCTCTCTTTTTTTTTCAACCTTCTTTCCTCTCTTTTTTTCAACCTTCTTTCCTCTCTTTTTTTCAACCTTCTTTCCTGTTTTTTTTTCAAACTTCTTTCCTGTTTTTTTTTTCAAACTTCTTTCCATGTGTTTTTTTTTCAAACTTCTTTCCTGTGTTTTTTTTCAAACTTCTTTCCTGTGTTTTTTTTCAAACTTCTTTCCTGTGTTTTTTTTCAAACTTCTTTCCTGTGTTTTTTTTCAAACTTCTTTCCTGTGTTTTTTTTTCAAACTTCTTTCCTGTGTTTTTTTTTTCAAACTTCTTTCCTGTGTTTTTTTTTCAAACTTCTTTCCTGTGTTTTTTTTTCAAACTTCTTTCCTGTGTTTTTTTTTCAAACTTCTTTCCTGTGTTTTTTTTTCAAACTTCTTTCCTGTGTTTTTTTTTCAAACTTCTTTCCTGTGTTTTTTTTTCAAACTTCTTTCCTGTGTTTTTTTTTCAAACTTCTTTCCTGTGTTTTTTTTTCAAACTTCTTTCCTGTTTTTTTTTTCAAACTTCTTTCCTGTGTTTTTTTTCAGACTTCTTTCCTCTCTTTTTTCAGACTCCTTACCCTATTTTTTAGAACTTCTTTTTCCCCTTTTCGAAGTTCTGTTCCCTTCTTTTTCGAAGTTCTGTTCCCTTCTTTTTCGAACTTCTTGTTTCCTCGTTTTCGAATTTCTTGTTTCCTCGTTTTCGACCTTTTTTTTCCTCCTTTAAAACCTTCTTTTTTCCTCCTTTAAAACCTTCTTTTTTCCTCCTTTAAAACCTTCTTTTTTCCTCCTTTAAAACCTTCTTTTTTCCTCCTTTAAAACCTTCTATTTTCCTCCTTTAAAAACTTCTATTTTCCTCCTTTAAAAACTTCTATTTTCCTCCTTTAAAAACTTCTATTTTCCTCCTTTAAAAACTGATTTTTTTCCTCCTTTAAAAACTGATGTTTTTCCTCCTTTAAAAACTGATTTTTTTCCTCCTTTAAAAACTGATTTTTTTCCTCCTTTCAAAAACTTATTTTCCTTTTTTACATCAGGCTCCTTTTCCTTGATTTTTCAGATCCGATCTCAGCTAATTTTCTCTACTCCTCTTTCGGCTTTATTTCCGACTCCTTTTCTATATTTTCTCGTGTCTTTCATATTAATTTAACCGCTGAATCGTTCGTGGCCTTTTTCCGTCTTGTCCAGGCGTTTATTTCCTTGCTTAAACCTCTTCCCTGGTGTATTTTCTGTCTTTTCCGGTTCCTTTTCCGGCTCAATTTTCCTTGTAACGTTTTTTATTCTCTATGTGACGCTTCTATTCCATTTCTTTTTGACGTCTCTACTGCATTTCATTTTGATGCCTCTATACCTTCTTTTTGGTGTCTCTATATCTTATTTTTGGAATGCCTATGTAAAAAAAGGTTTAGAAAGGTCAGACATTTGCAACGTTTTTTTTTTGTGTTTTGTCGTGCTAAGTTTTTTTTAGGAATGTAAGTGTAAATACGCTGCCATATGTGACCTGCTTGAAATGGGACATTCAGGTGAGATAATTCTGAACACGGTGCAAAGGAAGGAAAGCGATAATCGATTTTTGAGCTTTATTAGGAGCCAGAGTTCGTTATGCCTTTATATTTTGTAAAGCCTATATTTTTTACAGCTCAATTTCATTCTTTTTGACGTCTAAATTCCCATTTTTTTACTTGTTTTATTTTCTCTTTCGACTCGTTCCCTTCTTTCTCTTTCGACTCGTTCCCTTTTTTCTCTTTCGACTCGTTCCCTTTTTTCTCTTTCGACTCGTTCCCTTTTTTCTCTTTCGACTCGTTCCCTTTTTTCTCTTTCGACTCGTTCCCTTTTTTTTCTCTTTCGACTCGTTCCCTTTTTTTTCTCTTTCGACTCGTTCCCTTTTTTTTCTCTTTCGACTCGTTCCCCTTTTTTTCTCTTTCGACTCGTTCCCTTTTTTTTCTCTTTCGACTCGTTCCCTTTTTTTTTCTCTTTCGACTCGTTCCCTTTTTTTTCTCTTTCGACTCGTTCCCTTTTTTTTTCTCTTTCGACTCGTTCCCTTTTTTTTCTCTTTCGACTCGTTCCCCTTTTTTTCTCTTTCGACTCGTTCCCCTTTTTTTCTCTTTCGACTCGTTCCCTTTTTTTTCTCTTTCGACTCGTTCCCTTTTTTTTCTCTTTCGACTCGTTCCCTTTTTTCTTTCTCTTTCGACACGTTCCCTTTTTTCTCTTTCGACTCGTTCCCTTTTTTCTCTTTCGACTCGTTCCCTTTTTTCTCTTTCGACTCGTTCCCTTTTTTCTCTTTCGACTCGTTCCCTTTTTCTTCTCTTTCGACTCATTCCCTTTTTTTTTCTCTTTCGACTCGTTCCCTTTTTCTTCTCTTTCGACTCATTCCCTTTTTTTTCTCTTTCGACTCGTTCCCTTTTTTTTCTCTTTCGACTCGTTCCCTTTTTTTTCTCTTTCGACTCGTTCCCTTTTTTTTTCTCTTTCGACTCGTTCCCTTTTTTTTCTCTTTCGACTCGTTCCCTTTTTTCTCTTTCGACTCGTTCCCTTTTTTCTCTTTCAACTCGTTTTACGATGTTCATCTTCTCTTATTCTTTCGCACGTGCTTCACATTCGAACGAACTACTTTAATTGCCTTCTAAGCTTATTAAATTCTTTGCATTTTCCGGATTTTTTAACCTCAGAAATTGCTTCGCCACCAAAAAAATTAGGAAATTTAATTGCGTACATCAAAACATAATATCAATCGTATCAAATACTGTACATTTCTATCTCCAACTAATTGCCTCGTAAAATCACCTTCCTTTTTTGAAAGGAAATGAATGACCTTGTAAAAGCTGTCCGAGTATAGTGAAAAATGTGTTCGCAATCAGAGCAGGCGTTTCACCTGTTCAAGCATTGGCTAGCCACTGGAAAAAGAGAACTCGAGGTTGAGAATAAGTAATTATATGATAATCGTGAGTAAGTTGATATTTGTTTCGCAAGTCCATATATTCTTAACCTATAGCTAGCTGGAGGGGGTGATTGCATACCTTTTGCTAGGGTATTAAAAATCTTGTACCGATTGTATATCAAACATAAATATAAATGCCATTTTAGTTTTTTATACTTTGATCTGTCTCAGATATATTGCCTATAAATTATAAAAGCTCAGCCTCAATTCCCAGTTCAAACTATTGAAATATAACCCACACATACATCCATTTCGATTTGGAAATTTACGGTACCTGATTATTTAAATGACCCATCACTTGAAAGTAACAACAAAGTCAACTTTTCTCATCTTGGAGTTTGTCCATGAATATAAAAATGCCGTCCGATTTACATAGACCTAGTTAAATCTCAATCAGGTATTACATGTCAACAATTTATAAGCCGGGAAGTATCACCCGCTCTGGACAATTCTAATCCTTGTTTCCGTTGTTCAAACTCATTCGAGTCGTTCTCTATATTAATTAGTTGTTTTGGTTGTAATAAAGAATCACATTCACTATGTTTTTAATAAATATTGCAGACTTGTGGAAATCTCATGTTGAATGTTTTCCAAACACGTAAAGCGTTGTATTTTGCAAGACTAAGGCTAGTAGGCATTTCATGCTTTTACGATAATAATCCTTCTTACGTATCTGAATGTTTGAGATGAGGATTGGTTATTCGTATTTGGATTCATCGGACTACTGTTCTCATCTTCAGTGTCATTTTCACAACGTTTTCCGGTCGATGTAACCGACTGTTTTCAGGTGGATCTTCTCGAAGTCTGAAATATTTCTGTCAAACACGGGTATTTGGACTGAAATAAAAGGTCCTGTTTGAAATTCCTCCAATTCCCCGAATTCGACAGAAACATTCCTGAGTTAGACAAGATACTCCTGAAAACGGCCGGAGGCTACATCGACTGAAACGTTGTGAAATTGACACTGAAGATGATATAAATCCAAATAATCATTTTTCTTGTTAGCTCCGTACATCAAATGGCGTCATACCTTGTCTGGAGCAATTTTCATAAAATATACACGATACAAACTTTGTTATGAGATATTACAAATAAGGTTAAAAAAAACGTTTCATACTGACAGGATTTTTTAAAACAAGTGTGTGCAAATAGAGTAAAGGATACGATCGTCGACTGTAAAATCTGCTATATAGCGTTCGAATTCTTGCCGTACCACCTGAAGACATTGGCATATTAATACCGTTAAAAATATGTGAATATACACCAAAGTTATGTTGTGTAAACAGTCTTTCATAAGCATGGAATATAAAAACTCGTGCTAATTTTATTTATTCGCACACAGATTATAAATCAGATGGAGGGCGTTGCTTGGTATCGTTGCGCATCATTTATTTATTTCCTATGAATCAGATCAGTTGTGTCATTTCTGGCGAGAATTGTTTCTAGAAAGAGATCTGGTTGAAGATGAGACCACCACTCGACCTCCGTCTTCCCATATATTCAATTCCGAGTACACATTTTTTTGTGATTATTTCCTTCGTGGAAAGGGCGATGCATTTTTATTCATTTTTGGTCACTCGATAAAAGGAGGGTGGGCCTGTAAATTCACTATTGTCTCGTCGTCCGTTCGTCTGTCCGCACTTTTCTCAATGACTACGCCTTGGAATTTTTTGAAATTTTGCACAAACATGATATGAGTAAAAAAATGTAACAAAACTGATTTTCCGGGAAACCTCCGGCTGCCCCCCTCCTAGGGGTGCTTTCGGGTTCAAATGTATAAAATTTACACTTTTGTGCTTATTAAAAAAAAAATGATGCTTTGGATTTTTATAAAACTTTCTGAAAAGTTGTAACTAACTGATTTCTATATAATTTTATTTGTCTATACTTCGCGATAACTAATGGGTGTGCCCCACAGGCTCTTTTAGAGCTAATAAGAACACTCCATTTGTGGAACTATTTTACCATATTTGTCTAAAATGTTCTGTGTATGTCTATGTAGCAGTTTTGCATGGTGCTGAATCCAAATTTAAATATGTTAAGGCCTTGGAGACTTTGGGGGCTAAATAGGGAAGGGCAAATGATGAACGTAGTAATTTCTTTTTTTTTTGTGCATGGTGCTGAACTTAAATTTACATATAAAAAGGCCTAAAACTGCATTGTTTGTTCATTTTCACCAGGATTTCACGTCCCATGAGGATTTTTTGTGCTAAATTGTGGGGAATTGCTGAACTTAGTCATTTTCGATGCCTCGTTCACTGTGAACTCACAAGGGATCATGCCTGCTTCACTTGTTCGTGCTTTATTCATTTTCCTATCAATTACAAACAAACGCACATATTTTTTTTCTAGAAATATCTTCCAACATTTACAACTCCGACGTGGTTCCATATTCTGACACGTTACTCAGACGGTTTTTTACTTTGGCTAGAAATTCCACATGACTTATTACGCCGGGAGGCTTCATCTATAAAGATTTCTCAGTTGGTACTTGAATAGTCGTTTCTTTTATACCTGCATCCTCTGACGGTACACAGCTAGCAGACGACGAAAAAAAACAACAGACACCAATCAAATAAAACATCAGTATAATAGAAATATAACTGGTAACAACTTTAACACTAAATAACAAATAATAACACCAATAAAGTGACAATATATCAATACAGCGTTTGAACCAAGGAAAAAAAGAGCATGGCTTGTGTGGTCACACCAACGACATATTTGCCTGACCTTCATAGTAATCGATAGAGTTCGTTCTTATCCGTAAGGTGAACTCTACAACAATATCAACTCATTATTGACTCGAATTAATACAACAACGAAAACGACTTAAATTTTTTTCTGTTTCATAAACACAACATATTTTCAATACAACCGCCTCTGGTTTGTTTTAAAACAATTAACCATTTAACTAAAAGCATCATTATCCAGATATACCTTCAGAAAATCGGAGGTGATGTCGGCCGAAATTCTGTGAGAATAACAAGAAAAAAGAACAGTAGTCGAAAAAATCAAAATAATGCATATAATTATATACAGTTCTATTTTTTGCAAGAATTGTTTGTGAGAATATATAAAAGAAAGCACATATGGCGATCCTAAACACTGTACACCAGATGCGATACGGACTCACCCCGGTAACGCCAAATACTATCAGCCAGATCTTTAAAAGGCAAGTTTAGTATTGATTCACAAGAGGAAACCAACCGCCCGAATTAGAAATGTAAAAATAACATGAGAATGAAAACCAATAATTGGATGGTAAAAAAACAAGAGAAACATAAAATCTGAAATAAGTCACACCAATGTTGTATATCAATTTAATTGCTTGCTATGAAAAATTAGTCAAAATATATATTGACCATATCAGGAAAGCTCTCACACGCACAAAAAATAAGAATTTAGAGATAGATAGCCCTATGCGTCAGTACGAAACGACATATAATATCTAAAAAAAAACGTGTTTGCTTATTGTTTAAAACGATATTGGTTTGGGTATAACGCATGAAAAACATTTCAAATGAAGAAACCACTTCAAATGCGTTAATTCTGATGAGTAAACTAAAGTATATAAAACGGTGATTAGAAACTTTGAAAAACTTCAGATTGTATTTTTCTATGTTAAAGAAGATTAAAAAGATAATTACGTCCTCATAATTCAAACAAGAACAGTTTTTGCTCGTTTAACACATAACAACTTATGCGCATGCGACATAATTTCGCCATGTGCTTAAGAACAGGATTTCGTCACTTATCACGGATTAAACCAACACCAATCTCAAACATTACATTGTCAGACCATCGCTTTAGCTATTGCCTATATGGTCTTTCTTCATCGAGTATTACTTGACATGATTTGTTTATATAGCTGAAATCTGTATTCCCGAAAGCTAACCTAGGTAATTACCTTTTTAAATAACGTTGTTTTTTGGTCTCCTAACATAACGCTCTTTTCTTTACTCGAATATATATATATATATATATATATATAATCAGATTAGCCCGCGTCGTTCAGTCCTGAAATCCATTTAAATATCATGAATTAATTTATACGGACTTCATATTTATTATTATAGAGATAGTTCTCTATTAATCATTATATTGTACCCAATAAACAGTAATGATTTCAAGTTTTTTTTTTGTTTTGTTTTTTTTTTGTTTTTGTTTTTTTGTAAATATAACTTGTGTGTCATGAACTGGAATCAAAACCTAAACATTTAGCTTTTTAGTCGTATACGACACATGCGTAAAAACATTTAGCTTTTTAGTCGTATACGACACATGCGTATAAACACTTGACATATTTACGCAGTTTAATGTATAAATGTATGTTTCCACATATGTAGAGCATATACATTACGCCGAACCACTTCTTCCGAGTTATGATATTTCAATTTTGACACGTTAGCAGATATTTTTCGTGTGGACAACAAATTTTATTTCAGGTAGCCGAATACTAATATATCAAATTTCAAGTTTGTAGAGAAAAATGTTGTAGTTCAGCATATATATATATATGTGTGTGTGTGTGTGTGTGTGTGTGTGTGTGTGTGTGTGTGGTTATGCAGGTGACTAACCACAGGAGATATAGTATATTATGCATTGCCTTTCAGTATTTACTTAGCAGTCAACAAATACATGAAGAAAGCTAGATTATAAATAAGAAAACTATATTTCTGGTAATTAAACTACACAGGCTACTGCGTTCCAGTTCCCTATAGCGTTATAAGACTCAAATAATTAAAATTGGAGTCTGACGATTCTCTTCATGGATTGAACTGAAAAACTTCCGTATAACCTAAATGGCATGCAAATATTTTGATAATTTTCTATATATTTCTATTTATATATATATATATATATATATATATATATATATAGAGAGAGAGAGAGAGAGATAGAGAGAGATAGGACAAACAGACAGAATAAAATAAACATGAATAATACCTTTTATACTTGCAGACATTGGTGTCTAATTCTTAAGAATTCATCAGTGTATGGAGTGATAACTTCTGCTGCTCACGAGAATTGAACCCAGTTACAAAACACCGTTGTCTTTGTATGCTAATATTTAACCTCAATGCCCATAACAATTTACACAAAAATTAGGGGAAAGAAAGTGCCTATAAATGCTAAATCAGGGGGCATACACAGTAAACAGTTTGAGTATTACACGGCCGGAAGTAGGAATGCTGCATGTGGGCATGAATATATAATTAACGTTTTAGTAAACAAATTACATTTTCACGACGGTGACAGTGCGTTTGTTTTGGTCAAAATATGACCTCGTTGAGTGACATAAATTCTGGATGCATTGGAAGAGAGACTGTAAATGCCAAAATAAAAAGATCATACATTTTAATTGCTTTTTTTAGTATTGGATTCTTGTAACCTGTAACTGTGTGTGTATATATATATATATATATATATATATATATATATATATATATAAAGCTGAACGTATGTGTGTGTGTCTGGTCAGGAATAGGCTCCTATATGGATGACTATTTTAAAAACTGATTACATATAATGAAAGAAGATGTATCGAGACACAGGAATCGGTATGTTTGATCTGGCAGAACGATGGTTCATTAAAATTGTGGGGTGGCGTTCGCGCCTGGTCCACAAAGTATGGAAATAAAACAATTAAACGTGAAAATTTACAAGTGTTTTAGAATGGAAATGGGCACAGACTTTAACAAAGACTTTTCATATCTATCTGCATAAGTATACTTTGATAATTATGTGTGTTTGAAGAAATATGGTATAATAAAGTTATGGGGTGTTCGTTCGCACCTGACCTCTATAGAATGGAAATATATGACAAAGTTTAACAAGGTTTTTTTTTAATATAGATCCACAGAATATTGTGATAAGTGTTTCAGTTTGAACAGGAATGGTATAATAAATTATGGGGTTTATCTATTTTATTTTTACTTTCATTATATTTTGCTTTGGTGTTGATACCCCCAAATTTACAACTCTTCCCTTTCATAACCTATCATACTTTCATAAATCAGAGTCCATTTTCTGTAGGCTGTTTTTGAACTCAGTCAACGATGGCTACTTTTGCTAGTATATATATATATATATATATATATATATATATATATATATATATATATATAAATATGCGTGTCTGTTGTTGTTTGTCTCAATAAATAATGTAAACCAACAGGAGGACATTCAGAGGCTTAGACTTCTTTGCTCTATATACATGTATAAATTGTGATTTGGAAGGGCCAGAATTAGGTGAATGCGTCGTACAGAAGCTACGCACGCTATCGAGTGACATTTTGTTATTACGCAGCTTCATGAATCAATATGTTGTCTATGGTTCGCGTCTTCGTTTGTTCACAAATTCTACATACGAGATGGATACTTTTACTTCTATAGCATTTATGTTTACACGAATAAGATGCTTCTAGAATTTCTGTAAATATTTAAGCCTTAGAACAAGACAATCGCGTAGGTACTAACACAGAAAGAGTTGTAAGATACTAATAAGCATATATATATATATATATATATATATATATATATATATCAACTTCTTCATTTAATCACATAAATTAATATACGAAAGTATACATTTTTTGCGTAACCTTTAAGTATTTACTTCAACAGTGCTCAATACGTGTGTAGTGCTAGGTAGTAAGTTATAAAATATATATGACGATTAAGCTTCACAGAATATTCCGCGTTTCATCCAAGCTAGGATTCCTCAGTCATATATATTCTATAACTTACTATATATATATATATATATATATATATATATATATAATGTGTTTGTGTTATTTGGCTAGTTGTTAGTTCATATCTTTATTTAACGAGATCACAGTGTTTACACAATAATACAAACTAGCGAATAGAGCTGTGATTTATTAAAAAATCAAATCACGTATCAAACATTTTTGGCCATATGTGCATACGTATTCCCCCTATGAATTTATTCAACGCCAGCTTAATCTAGTCATAGTAAATATACTAAGCATATTATCCAGTGGCATGAGGACGCTAGACACTGAATAAAGTCGAAACTGAAATATGTATGCAGATATGTAGCAAAAAATGCCTGTAGATTTATTTACTCTGAATTTTTATGTAATGTGTGTGTGTGTGTGTGTGTGTGTGTTCGGACGATTAATGTGTATTAGAGATTGAAAAAAAAATCTGCTTTTTTCCAATGGAAGATGCGAATATTTTAATTATTTCGCTTTGTGTTTCTATCTTAGTACCAAAGAAAAACATTTATTTATTTTAACCTACCAGTAAAACTAATCTCTAGAGATCGCAACACACTAGGGTATTTTTTACGTTTGTAGAAAATGTATGCAGATATTGCATCCGGTTTTAGGGAAAGTAAAATTTAAAAAAAAAATCTCTATAGCCTTAGAGATTTTAAAAGAATCGGAATCAGTAAGTGAATCGAAATCGGGAACCTAGGGAATACCGGTAAAAATATTGGAATCCTCCCATCACACACACACACACACACACACACACACACACACACACACACACATATATATATAATAGGATGTAATAGCCGATAAAATACAACTATGAAGTCATTCCGTCTTGTTGGTTTTGGTTTTTGTCAGCATATATATATATATATATATATATATATATATATATATATATATATATATATATATATATATGAAGTAGATATAGAACAACACTTTTTCCATATATATCGATCGATGGAGATATAAAGGGTGAAGTTATGAACGGAACGAAAGAGACTAGTCAGCCTACCTATATAAAGAGAAAGAAAGATGATGGAGTGATGGTTTTACTTGTTGTGAGTATCGATCGAATCATATTTACGAACGTATACAGACTGGTTTACTCGAAATGCTTACGTACACTTCTGTCGACTCGGACGAGATAAATGGTTCTCGGGAAAAATGTTTGTTTCTGGAATTCTCCCATTCGCTCTAGTTTCTATTTATAAGTTCTTCCGCATTTTACGAGGAGCCGCCACTTATTTCCAAATGGTACTCTTACTAAAGCAAACAAATCAAATAGATGATGCGTGGTTAGCATTATGGATAACGTTGCGGTTATTGAATAGCAGGTGATTAATTTATATTTTATCTATGATGTTTAATTACTTAGTAATAGATTTGGGGGAGGAGGTATGAACCTAGACACTTTCTATTTGTATAATGTTCATGCACGTTTCGACTTATTCGTTAAGCCGGACGAACAATGTTGTTTTTCCATTTTTTTTGGGGGGGCATTAATGCAAACTTCTATTTTATTAATTACATCCGTATTTTTGTGTATCACGTTTTGTTTGTCTCTCTTGCGTTCTACCTTCACGCATTCTTTATATGCATATGTATACAATTTCAATCACTTAACCTTTTTTGCATTTGTTTAATGTAACCACTGTATGTACTAAAAATATACAACGCAAAAGTTGGCGTCACCATATTGCAGAAACAACTTTAAACATTTATTGAGAAGATTTTAAGCTGAGCATATAATGGATAATAAGCAATTACTAAATAAATATGATATAGAATGAGACACCATGTTGGACTCGTAAATGATAAATAATATATACAGTAATAAGTAAAATGATAATAGTATTATATGCAGTGTATATATATATATATATATATATATATATATATATATATATATAGTAATAAGTATTAGTAATATTTACATCTAGAAATAAAGTAGATTAAAAGTTCCTAAAATCCGTACTAAAATTATCTACCAGGATACGTGGTGCAACGGTTAGAGTAATTTGAAAAAATTAAACAGTAAAGTGCTATTCTTCTGAAGGTTCAATCGTCAGTGTGGACGACCGAACAATACAATTGAGAATTACATAGGACGTTTAACCAAGTTATGGCTAACAGATTGAAAGCATGCCTTAAATAAATGGTTCTGTAAGAAAATTCCGAGCAGATTCCAAAGTTCGAGAGAAACATCCCAGAGTTCGACAGAATACACGTAAAGGAACTTGGATGTTGCAGCGACCGAAACCTTGTGAAAATTGGCATTCAGGATTAGAGCAGTAGTCCGACGAATCCAAATAATACGAATGTTAAGAAAAAATATTCGATTCCGGGCATATAAATAACACAGGAAATTGAGAATATATTTTATCTGTAAATTTAATCACATACAATATGATTTTTCTTGAAGTAAGTCTATTTAAACAAGAGTTCATGCTAAGTGCTAAGCATGGTTTATAAAATAGGGTAGTTATTATTTTAAAGTATATAGTTAAATGTTCTACCGCAAAAGAACCCAACACACACACACACACATATATATATATATATATGTGTGTGTGTGTGTGTGTGTTGGGTTCTTTTGCGGTAGAACATAGTCTGCTAGTATTTATATAAATTCAAATCATGCGAATACGATAAAAAGGTGAAACTATTTAATTAAAATTTAGATACCTGTGGTTTTGTGAATATTTTACAACTCTCTACTTTAGTGCATACACACACATATACATGTGTGTATGGATATATATATATATATATATAAAATAGGGTAGTTATTATTTTAAAGTATATAGTTAAATGTTCTACCGCAAAAGAACCCAACACACACACACACACACACACACACACACACATATATATATATATATATGTGTGTGTGTGTGTGTTGGGTTCTTTTGCGGTAGAACATTTAACTATATACTTTAAAATAATAACTATATATATATGTGTGTGTGTGTGTGTGTGTTGGGTTCTTTTGCGGTAGAACATTTAACTATATACTTTAAAATAATAACTACCCTATTTTATATATATATATATATATATATATATATATATATATATATATATCCATACACACATGTATATGTGTGTGTATGCACTAAAGTAGAGAGTTGTAAAATATTCACAAAACCACAGGTATCTAAATTTTAATTAAATAGTTTCACCTTTTTATCGTATTCGCATGATTTGAATTTATATAAATACTAGCAGACTATTTGGCATTGGCCGGTCGTTAGATACGCTTATATATGATAGTATAATGCGTGCTGATTACGTATTTATTATTCTGGAGACAATTCTCTATAGATTATTATATTGAACCTCATATATATTAATGATATCAAAACGAAAGATATATATGACTTGGTTGCCATCGGCTAGAATCGAAACCAAAACGTACAACTCTCCACCCTTATTACGTAGCCTCTGATGGAAGCAAGCAAGAAAAATAGCAACGCGCACAGTTTTATAATTATATAGATAACGCGATTTTGTCTTCTGACGCCTGTTCCAAAATTCATAATGACATGTTTATTAATTTAAAGATGAACGCTAATCTTAAAGGTATATAAATATAAGCTTGCCTTTCATAATAAAAATAGATATTAGGATCACTTTAAATTCGAGTGTCTCATCTTGTATTTGTTTATCCGGGCTGTCTGTATAAAACTAAGTTAATTCTGAAGTATTAAAATCCAGTTATATGGAAATGACGCACAAGCAAGATAACTAAAAGAAAAAGCTTATTAATATTTTTAGAGCTTGCATTAATTAAACAAATGAACATAATACATGGTGACAGTTTCCGTTTTTTTTTCTTTTAATCGCATTAATCTTGTTTACCATGAAGAATTTGTCGAGCGAACTGAAAATCTAAAATCTATGTATGCAAAACTGTGTTAAATTGCATCACCATGGCCTTCGTTGAGCCTTGAGAGGCAATAGAGATATCGTGTAATGGTAACTGCGCGTAATTGTGAAACGAGTGTTCCACAATCTTCAAATAAACCTCTCTTGAATCCGCACTGTTTGATTTCAGTGGCAAGGAGAAGACCAGGACAACTTGTAACAATACTGATATAAACGGAGAGCACATACAACACCTGTTATACCCAGATAGTCACCTATTTGGCAGTGACCAGACTCAACGTTGCTTAAGTCATCTCACAGGAATCTGTATGTCATCGTTGTTATGCGGTAAATTATTTAAATGAAAAAAATTAATACTGCTATAAATTACGTTTTTATTAATAAAGTACTAGTAGTTGCCATATGAATAATTGTCAGCTGTCGCTCACTGATGATAATAAGCGGGATTTTCTAGAGTCAGAGACGCAGCCTCTGAAAATCCCCCTGTACTATACTACGCCGGCTTTGCAATAATCGAAATATAATGTGAGCAAACTATACTTCAGATGCATCCTAATATTCTTGCCCCAATCAAAGCAGCCTTTTACGTCTCAGCGGAAATATTCTTTGATTGGGAATGAATAACAGTTTAGAAAAAAAAACAATCTGGAGATCGAATCTATTGTTCACCGGTTTCTAGTTTAGCATTCCATCTGTCGGATTAATGGAAAATCTCTTATTTCTTCAGTCTATTCCCCAAAAAAATGACAGCCGCCATTTTTTTTTTATTTAGCAAAATCACTCGCTCATGTATGTTCACCTGATCTCAATGTCAACGAATATATATCTTGGACCCTATTTCAATATCAACACTACAACATTCTTTTATTTTTCTTTTAATTTCGTTTTACGCACAAGCTGTTGCCAAGTTATGGGAAAGGATTATGTTGTCATCCGCTGAGTATGACGACCAAGGCAACAGCGTCCATTTCCACAACTATTTCAACAAGCAAGGACAATGAAGACGGAAAATAATACACCATATGGATTAATAGAAAAGGCTGTTTATGTCGTGAGATTAAGGAAAGGAACACTTAGACTTATAAATATATTAAAATAGATGTTGTTTTGACAGAAAGATGATATTAATAGAATAGTAATGTTTTCGCATTTTGTTTGCATTTACGCACATTCATCCATACGAGATGTTTTCGGCGGTCTATCCTTCTCCAGGTTAAACTTACATTTTCAACGTATTAATGCACAAAAATGGATGCGTGCACTTTCTATTCCATCAGAGATATCTTATTTCGCTTTCTTTCTGTGCCTCACTCTCTCCCCCTCCCCTCTCTCCCTCTTTGTTATATTTTGTTTATTTTGTCCGTGATACTTTTCTGAACGGATAGCATAACCTTAATGCTAATTGGAAATTTTAGGAAATTTTTACTTAACTTTGTGGTGCCTGCCAATAGAGAGCGTGTGCATATGCTACGGACACGTATTTCATTGTCATGCGATCGAATCTAGGATCATAAGTTCGATTCTCTCCCGGTTTAGCTGATGTTTCGTCTGGCACGAAACACGTGTCCGTAGCTATATATATATATATATATATATATATATATATATATATAGAGAGAGAGAGAGAGAGAGAGAGAGAAGTATCAATAAGAAAAGAAAATGGCAAAAGATGTGACGATTTTTTTTTACGTTCTTTTCCTCCTCTGCGGTAGGGGTTCGAGCCTTCCTACCTACTATGACTTTTTTTCTTTTTTCTTTTTCCAACACACACTTCCGAACACCCGGTCAACACCGGGCACCCAAGCTAGTAAAATACAGGGAAATAAAAAAAATGACGTAAAAAAATAAGTATAAAAATTATAAGAGCCAAGTGAAAAAATAAAATAAAATAAAAATTACGCAATAAGGACCATTTACAGTAGGAGAAAGTTCTTAAAAGCAAAGGAGTTGAGATGTTATCCAAAGTTTTTAGGTCCTTGTTGAGTACAAGGCAGTGTCGAAAGATTTGTTTAAATCTTTAATAAATAGATAGAAGTTCCTCTGTGAGAAATACGGTGTCAATTTTGGTGATATAAGCCCCAAAATAATTTGTTGGACTATGCATTATCCCGGTAAGTCTACTCTTAAAGCGACCTTATTCTTATACTTTTCACCCTCTCCCATATATATATATATATATATATATATATATATATATATATATATACAGGGTGACCCCCCCCAAAAAAAACAGAGGATATTCAATTGTTTTTCTGAGCATTGTACAGTCAACGGAGAGAAAAAGCAAAAGACCCTAGTGTTTTGATGTGATATTTTTACTATAATAAACTAGTTATGACCAAAGTTTCATATCATTCGGACAAAACTCTAAGAAACGGGGCCTAATTAGAGTTGGGGCCCGTTTTGATTGGGTCACTCCATATATATATATATATATATATATATATATGAGAGAGAGAGAGATTTAGCTAGAAGTCTCTTCGCTTTCCTTCCTCGCCCTTAGCACTATTTTGTCCGATAATTAATGTGCTGTTAAAATATATTTCTGTTACTTAATTTTCTCTTAAAATATATTTTTTTGCGGATAATGAAAAAGCATAAAAACGTCATTATTTGTATAATAGGATCTAATTCATTGTCGATTGTGCATACTTCTCGGTCCGCATGACTCGTCCCTTCGATAAGTCGATTCATTAGCCAAGTTTTTGTGTTGGTGCGACCGTTAAGGTTTACATCTGATTTTGTGCTTTACTAAATACTTCTCAATAATCAATTTGGGAACTGATAGTAGTCTGATGGTAACCGACACAGACTAAGACCTGAGTGTCCCAAGTCCGAGTCAAGTTCGTCCCACAGAATCAGGTTCATGGTGACAACATTTACGTTTTCCCTCTCGTAATCTCCGATCTTTCTGGAAAAGATTTTTAGTAGAAAACATATCGGAGGAAATTAATTCCAACAAATAAGTCTTCAGGTTTTTGTGGAACTATGATGATCAGAAATTAATTTAAAAAAGCATATCAAATAAAATTGAACTTCAGCATTTCTAAGATTTTCTTTTTACAGGTAGCGACGTACACACGGCAAAGAAATCAGCACCGCTCCACCACGACATGAAAACAGCTGACAAAGGTCTAACTCCGGTCGTTCATCAGAAATAGTCGCGGTTCTCGTTACAGATTTAACACATCCGGTTACGCGCCATTGACATAAGTCAGCAGATGTAGCTTGCTTTAGATCTTCAACGGAAAATTCAAATTTACCTAAATTTTACCTGATATAGAATTTTACAAGACGAATCGCATTTTTTCCACAGCCACCTCAAATATTGTTACATGCGTCATTGAATATTTATTTATTTACCAATGCAGTCAAAAGATCGGTTTAAGTGTTGATATTTAAATAGCATAATTATTTTGGGTATTTATTCTTTAACACTTAGATTGACATTTGCTTTGCTTTCAGCATCTGCTGCATACGAAAATATCTTTTATTATTAGATATTTAGTAAAGTATGTTTAAGTAAATTTGATGTCAGTTTGCTATTTAAATGTATAATGTGGTAAGAATTTTATCAAGCTTTTGAAATTTCTATCTGGCATATATATATATATATATATATATATATATATATATATATATATATATATATATATATATATATTTGTTTTTGATAGCGATACTTTCTTGAATGAATTCAGTTATTTATACGAAAGCGCATTTTTACATAAATGCGTGTTGGGAATAATTTTTCCTTTGACCAATTTGGTACTCCCTAAATGAAGAGCGGCATATATATTATTTTTAAAACATAATTATTCACTGACACGTGTTTCGTCGTCTACGGCTCATCAGATTCGCTGAATCTAGCGAGATTCGAAATCGGGACCTCGTGATAAGAAGCCTTAACTTCTACCACACGGCTAACCTTGTAGGACTACTAAATATAGCACTTTTATGTGATGTTTTTTCTCTCTCTCTCTCTCTCTCTCTCTCTCTATATATATATATATATATATATATATATATATATATATATATATATATATATATATATATATATATAATGAAAATTACAATTGAATTTACCAAAATGATCCAAGATGGTAAAATTAAAGTAAATTATAAATATTAAAGAATTAATATTTATAAAAATTATCTCAGCCAGATATAAAAGCTCGATAAAACCAAATAGAAAATAGAGCTAATAATATGAGCAAACAGTTAATAAACTATGTTAAAAAACACTTTGAAATGAGTTAAAAACATATTTAATTTGAAAAGGAAACACTAGATAAATGGATAGTCCTTAATCCACGGAGTTTCGAAGAAATACTCTCCTTCTCATCAAAGGATAGGAATTAGCAAAATGTGGGATCGGATTTGCATGCACAAGTATTTGATGAAACAACAAATAAGTCAAAGATCTTACTTGAAAACAAAAAAAGTGAAGCAGAGGGAATATGGTAAAGAAAAAGGTGATTACACATGAATGGATAGTCTGGTGGAAGATAAAAAATCCAGTGGCGGTAAAATCCAAATGTAAAACTTCAAGAAAGTTAAAAGAATTTCCATTTATACAAGTAAAATCCATGGAAATCCCGTAATTGGAAGAAGACGGTCCATAATAATCCAAAGGCAGAAATCCATGGAATAATTCACAAAAATGCGTACAAGGAAAAAAATAATATTAATAAAAGAAAAACGAGATGTGTTTTTCACTCTACTTCCGAGACATAACTATAAATAAAAAAAAGATCTGGGAAGAGACAGGAGAGAAAAAATGATAAAGTTAAATATAAAATAAAATAAAAAATAAAATAAAGGAAAACAAAAGTCAAAATGACCCAGACAAGAAATGTTAAAGGCGTGAAAATATATATAGGACAAAATAATATAGGTCAACTGAAATGTACAGGTCATCACTAAAAAATGTCAGCAAGAGTTGTTAAACGACACTAAAACGAAAATAAAAATAAATAAATAAATATTTAATAAATAAATAGAAAATAAAGAATAAATAAATAAAAAATAAAATATAATAAAATATAAAATATAATATAAAATAAAATAACAATAAAAATAAAAATTATTTAAGGGGAGAAGATGGCTGGTATCTGCAATTTCAGGGAAAAAAAATAAGTAAATCCATATAGTAAAATTTAAGTAAATATACACACAAGATATGAAAGTGTGGGTAGATTGATATATTAGATAGATAGAAAAGTTTAAAGAATAATACAGAAAATGCAGATAAAAAAACCGGTCATTCAAAGAAGAGATAAAGAATTAAAATAAAGGATTATTAAATTATAAAGTATTAAGAAGTATGTCGAAAAACGATAAAGTTAAAGAAAAAAAAAGTATATCTATATAAAGGGTTAAAGTAATAGCTATGTAATTTCAAAATTGCCATAATTAAATTTGGACTTATGTTTACAGAAAGAGATCAGTTCATTTTTAGAATTTATTATATTGTTACTTTGATGGGAAGTAATTATAGTTATAGCTTCGGTTTTTGCAGAGGCGACATGACTTAGAGCCTGGAGTATAAAACTTAACTTTTTTTATAATAGTCCATTTGATTGAGAAAGGAGTATTGTTAGAGTTAAGTTTTTTTTTTATTAAAGTGGTTAGAGAAGTTTCTTAGTTATTATTAGAATTATGGTTGTTAAAAGAAGAAATGTGGTTTGATATTCTTTTCTTAATTAATGTTGAAGTAGCGCCGATATATGTATGTACTTTATTAAAAGCTCGAGGTCTGGTATTAATATTAATTTGCAGATTTTTATTAGTTAAATAGTTTGAATTTTGTTCATAGTGTTCAACAAATGGTGGGACAATGTCTGTATGAGGACTATTCTGGAGGGGATAATGAGTGTTGTTAGTGTTAGGATGGCTGTTAGGAGAAATATTATTATTCTCATTAATATTATGATTATTATTATTATTATGATCATCATTATTACTAGTTGTATGATTGTAGATGGAAGGGCTGCTCGAATGGTGTATTGGATTAGTAACTATATCAGATGGAGGATGGGAAGAAGAATAACTTGAAGACGAAATATTCGTGTCTGTTATGGGAGGATTGCGTGATATATATATATATATATATATAGTATTTGTTTTTGTTTTTGCTATATGTCTTGAATGAATTCAATTATTTACGAAAGTGCATTTTTACCTAAATACGAGTTAGGAATAATTTTCCCTTTAACCAATTTGGTACCCCCACATGGGGAGCGGTATATATATATATATATATTTTTCATCAGAGTTGCTGAATCTAGCGAGATTCGAAATCGGGATTCCATGGTAAGAAGCCTAAACCCTTACCCCTCGTCCACCTCGCTGACTGTTCGGATATATCGTGATTTACGGATATGTTATTTGTTGTTTGCGATACGTCTTGAATGAATTCAATTACTTACGAAAGTGCATTATATATATATATATATATATATATATATATATATAAATTTCAGGTTAATATTTTCCAAAGGTAAAGCAACTAATCATGAGATTATTTGTTTAACGTAAGTATTTATATGTAGCTCCACATTCATAAGCTTGTTTCCCTCAGCTAGTTACAAGTAATAGAAACGTAAAAGTACTAAGTCCAAATTACGCCTATAACATTTGTATACAAATATCGCCTTAGGAGGTATCTATTTACTTGTAACTGGTTGACCGAAAAAACTCATCAATATGTAGTGACATATTAATGTTTACGTAAAACAAATAAAAAAGTATTCCTATATTTAAATTACTTTTTCTGTTACTGTTTTGTGTTATCAATTGACATATCGTTACTAAAACAGCGGAGTCTCTTATATTCTGTAATTTATCTCATTTTCTCGTATGATCTTAAGGTTTTCTTCAGAAGATATTTAGTAGCTTACAGGGTTTCAGAAATTATATAACCGTCTCTCTAATTAAAAAAAAACGTTTATTTGAAGGGAAATGGACACTTGATTCAATGTTGATTGCTATCCTGTTTTATACACTTCATGTCTGGTTATCTTTAGAATTGTGTTGTTTTTTTTTTTTGCTTTAGCAGAAACGACTGTCTTATTTATTATTCATTCATCTATAGTTAAATGGAGACTCATTTTTCTTCGTTATAATTTGGTTTATAATATAGCAAATAAAATCAAGCAACAAATCCAATGAGAAATAAGTACGCGATATCTTCCAGTGCAGTCACTCTACTCGGGTATTCACAAAGATTCAGTCAGTTTCAAACGAGTGACTCTGATTTTTTTTGAATACGCTTCAAAAGGACCAACTGCTTTGAATAATGGACTTTGGATGGCATCTCCTGAATGGAATGCTCAACGAAGCAGCAGAGATGAATCTCTAGAAGAAGAATAGGAATGCACAGCGTATTGTTCTTTACGCCACGGGAATATTTGAAACAAAACCAACAGATTTCAAAAGCAATCATTTTTTTTGTTTTGTTATTTCCCAATGAAGTGTCATCAGAGATTCAACAACCATGTGCATTCATTTGAAATCGAAACACTAAAACACAAGCAGTTGCCAAGAAAATGTACACAATACCAGACGCGTATAGACACACGCTTAAACACCTTAAACAGATACACGCATGTTCACATATTTAATATAAATATATGCATACATCGCATGCATTAAGATACGCACATTCATGTCATTATGTATATAAATCCTCATCGACATAAATGTACACGCATATAAATCGACAGATTTACAAGAGACGAACACTTGAAAAAAATCTGAATATTTATGATACATTCACGTGTGTGTGCATTTAGATATGTGTGTGTGTAAAGCGTATGAGCAAATTTTGCACATGTGTATACATATCTAAATGTGAATACGCATGAATAATGCATACAATAAGTATCCCTTAAAAGATACATACACTAACAAACATACAAGTATTTAATGAACTGTTCATTTATCTTGGGGTATTAATCTCATTACATGCGAAAAAACGATTTCATTTTTCAAGCAAATTAAACCAAACATCCTCTTCACTACTGAGTATTTAAAATATTACCAATTTTTGTTATTTGGCATTCACATGTTAAATACCAAACCTATTCTCATGCGTCTATTAATTGAACTCTTCTATTATTGAATGTTAATTCAAAGCTCAGTACAGTATATGTTTTCTTATTAAACCCAACGGTTACGCATTAGTTTCTTCATATAAGAGTAAGGCAGTATTCATTCTCGTACGAAACTCTGGCCATATATATTTCTTTATTTTTTATAGAAAGAGTGTATGTTTGTTCGTCATGCTACAATCTCTGAGGCATTACCTCTACGTTTTGGGAGGAAAGGTTGTAGATGTTCCTTCCCTATTATAGAGTCTTTCCCGGATAGTAAAAAATAGACCGGCGTAGGATATTTTGTTATATTAAAAAGAATGAAAAACTTGTTTGTATTTAATCTTTTTCACAGTATGAGTTTCGAATTTGAAAATATATGCGATACCAACGAAGCTGAACAATTATATAAAAAAATATTAAGCTATTTTATAAAATACAACACAAAAAGAAACATCAATCTGAACTAAGTATCGTTGATAGACTTTTATTAATGGCATCTTATTTGAAACAAGTTATTTTAAAATTGAAAATAAAATGAAATTTGCCATTTAGCGACATTGGATGCTGTTCATTATATTTTCCTTTTTATGTTGTGTTATTTGATAGATTTCATTGTAAAATTTTGAGTAAAGGCTAATATATATGAAAACGAAATTTCAGGTGTAGTGTTAGTGTTTTCACCCTAATAAATGCTGTTTAAATGTTGTTTAAAATAAAGACAAATATTACTTGGCTATTTAAATTTTTACATGAAAATTATGTTCAAATGTATTAATTCTCATTACAACAGTAATTTTCTATATTTAATTTCTAGTTTGTCATTTATATTTAATAAAATACACCAAGCTTAAGTTGTAACGGTCTTCCAGGACAAGAGAGAGGATAGAAGCCAAGTTTTAGGTAAGAGATGTAACTAATGCACCTTTCCTAATAGTGTGAAATCTGTTTGCCGTGGAATAAAATTAACTAAATAAAAAAAATCACGCAGAGGCACTTCTGAGACGTTTATTAAATTGTACAAAAAGTGCATGAAAAGTGTACGAAAACCTTCAACAATCAAACTTAATAATGAGTTCTACCTCTACTGCTTTTGATGACTTCAGAAATTCTTTGGGGCATGCTAGAAATAAGGGTTTTCCTTAAGGTGCGGGGTGGGGGTCTGCTTCAGTTTCTGTAGATGGCTTCACGAAATTCATTTTTTGCTGAATATTGTTTGCCATTTCGATAAACCTCTCTTGTCATCCATCCCCAAACATTTTCAGTTGGGTTCAAGTCCAGTGAACATGCAGGATGCCCCAAGAGATGGACTTCAATTTCATGTAGAAAGCTCAAGGTTCGTTTTGCAGTGTAGATTGCAGCATTATCCTGTTGGAATAACCATCCATCCACCCACAAAAACGATGACCCTCCATGATCAAAGATACTTTTTGCAGCATGTTAACATAACCAGCTGCTGTCTGACGACCCTGCACCACCTGGAGTTCCATCGTCTCTCTGTGAGAAAGACACGCCATACTATTACGGTCCCTCCACCACTATGACGTGCTGAAAAATTTCAAGAGGCATGTTTTTGTCATGCCAATACCGCTGAAAGCCATCAGGACCATCTGTAATAATTTATTTTTCTGATTAGAAAACAGGACTTACTTCCACTTCTCAACGTCGCAGGTTTGGTATTCACGACCAAATGTAAGCGATCTACTTTGTGATCTGGAAGCCATCAAGGAATTTGTTTATGCTTTTTATTTACCATGCCTTTTTGTTGTAAATGTCGTCTGATGGTTATTGGACTTCAATCAGCATCTGTAACCGCCTTAATTTGACTAGAAGAAAGTCCTCTGTCATTCATAACAACCCGTCTGACTCTCCTACTCAATGCAGGAGAAATTAGGCGGGGGCTACCATAGGATTTTGCTTTACCATAATTCTCAGTGTCCTTTAGAAAGTTGCAAATAACAGTTTTACTGCGATTTACCTTAGCTGCCATCGCTCGCTATGACTAACCTTGTTTATGGAATCCTAGAATTCGAAAGCGCTCACCTTCGGTTAGTTTTCCTGCTTTAGGCATGATAACACCATTACACAGTGATGGCTAATCTCAAACTAAACTAAAAACATTAGAATTACCATAGATCTAACAATTTATACCCTTGGTCTTATAATTTTTATCATGTGTAAAAAGCCTAATTTAATTTAAAAAAAAATAAAAATTTTAAAATAACATTTTTGGAATGTACCTTTTTATTTCCATAACCTTTTAGATTGTAGTATTAGTAACCTTAAAGCGGAAGAGTTTAATATCTATATCTAAAAAATGGTTTATTTTTAAAGATTTTTAAGGGGTCTTAAATTTTTGATCAGCAGTGTGTATATATATATATATATATATATATATATATCATATTGTTGAGAAAACCTTCCGAATGCACACACAGATATTAAGGTAATACATTTTTCTATGTGGCCTACTCTCAGTTAGGGTACGTTTTCATTACTAGACATACTCTCTGGATGATTTGAGGAGTCACATCTGCCCGACTAATATATATATATATATATATATATATATATAATACACATCAAGTGCGCTTGAAACCCTCACACACATACATAATATATATATATATATATATATATATATATATATTTATATTAATACGATAGTTTTAATTGTTATATACTTTTATTTCTTGCTATAAATAATTTTACCAAGAATTTTTCATAAGTTTTAGTTTCGCTGCAAGAGTTAAGTTTTATATATACATATATTTTTTCATAAGTTTTTATTTCTAATTCAATTTCAACTTCTAATACACCCAAGTCATGTGGATATATATATATATATATATATATATTAAACAGTAATCTACGTGCATGCATGTTTCGAGGCCCTACTCCCTCTTCAGCGTAGCTTGACTGTTATTAGGACTCGAACCCTGGACCTTATGTATTTCAGTCCAGCGTCTTATCCATTACGCTATGATGCCATAGACGATTTACTGTTTAGTTTTTATCGTTTATATATTTACGTAATTTTTTTGTTATTGATTTATTAAACGATTGCAAATTGCAACTTTATAATGTATAAAATTCGATAGAACATTAACTCTTTAATAATATATACGAAATCTGCAAGATTTGAAAGATCATATTTAAGCGTACTTTACGACTGGGTTTTGCCGGGCGTTCGCGCTAGCTTAGATAAATACTTTTGCAGTTAAAAAAAAAAGCTACAGTATTATCAGAGCGTTTCCATTTACACTGGACATCTACAGAATACCAACATCAATATATTACATATGAATGTGGAATTTCCACAGGTCTCGCTAGTGCTGGGCTATGCATTATCCCGATAAGTCTCCTCTTAAGGTGATATATTATGTTTTTCATCCCCCCTACACACATATATATTTCTAGTGGATTTACTTCATAGATACATTTGTATCTTTTGATTAAATGGAATTCTTTTACCAACTCCTATACATTTAAAATTGTCGCTCGTCAAGAATAGTTAAACTTTTCTCATAAAAATACAGAAAGACTATTTAATTACCTAACCGTTGAGTATAGGTAGAAGAATGCTAGACACTTTCCAAGTAAAGAAAGGAAAGATAGCATATTTTGGGGTCCTAGAGACTCTATCGGCAATTACTTGCGGGCGAAGATAGTCCATGTTTGATCGTCCCGTGGACAGGTAAATGTGAGAGTAAGGGGGTGTCGTTCTTCGTTGCGTTTGGTGCTGTTTCTGTGAATTGATTGTGGTTCCTAAAGGGGCTGAACTGATACATCAATTATGCAATGAATTCACTGCTCGATGCAAGTTAATTCGTCAGTGTATAGCAGAGACATTCATTCACAAACTATTTTTAGGATGCCATTTTAATCTTCTTTCCAATGCCCAGTCGATCATTGCCCGACGGCTTATCTAAATATGTTTACTTTCGCATTTGTAACGCGACTTTATGTTAGCTGTGTTATGGTCTTGGGCAAGCATTTAATCTCTGTATTGGGTTTCATTAAAACTTTCGCTCTCTATTCCTGATCACTTCAATGTAATTTAAACTTAATTGAGTTTATTTCTAATAGAAACAACTTCTCTTTACTTACCAAAAGTTCATTTAAAGGTCAGCATCCTTACTCTGTGATTCTTGTTTCTAATTCTGAATTACATTCGATCATTTGATAAATATTAGCATGAGACTCATCTTAGGTTCCGCTTTGCCGCAAATATAGTTTTATTATCGTGTTTGATTCAGAAGTAATTTATAGTATTCTGCAGTTTGTAGCAATTTCTCCTTTAAGTAAGCTTTCATTTATTTTAAACTGTCGAGTCTCTAGTTTTTCGCTTAGACAAAGCCCACACAAGTCGTCTAAATATGTATGTATCCGAAGCCACGTTAATATTTTCCTTGCAGCCACTGGGGGCCGTTGATTGTAGCTGAGTTATTATATCTATCCTCTTTTTCATTAATTGTAATTCAGGTATAATGCATTTTGTATAGTTTTCTTTAGAATCTTTCAGGTAATTCTAGTATAATGTTTACTCAGCTTAGATTGCATAATTCGAGCTCGTGCATGCAAGATGGGTGCCAATCAGTGAAAATCGATTTTAGTTTTATTTTTCTGTTTCGATGTTTTCAAATCGTTCCTGAAAGCGAACGTTGTGACCGATTATCTTCGACAAAATAGAGTCAACCCAATTATCCCGTGTTCAAAATGAATTATTGGCGCATCTGTTTGCAAAACAAACGATGTTTTCAAACAATCAGTTTGCCATATACTTATGCGTCTTTCACGAAGCGATGCGCCATTATGTTCGAGGGAAAATAGTTATTGTTTTGGGTGAGATAATTTACACTTTGTTTGTGTGTGTCGTATGCTGCAATGTAAATTGAATTGTGTAAACACATGGAAATCGCCGGAAAGCGTTTATAGGAAGGTATTATCGTTCGCATTACCGGGACAATAATTGAGGAATGCGTTAACACATGAAACAAAACAATACATAATGGGATATAATAAGAAAAAGGTGAATGAAAGTTTCTAGAAAAATATTAATGCCCTGTAGTTATATATATATAATTATGAAACGCTCAAATATTTACATACATTATCATACGAACATACGTTTTATGAAAATATATGGCAAGTAATCGATACAATTATGCTTTTGCTATTTACGAGCAAGACTATTGTACTTATAATCATGCTAATTCCCCGTTCCCAAATAAAACACAAACGTCTCATAGCATTCTGCCATGAGGATAGGTTAATACTTTTATAATAACTGCTACTATAAATACAAGGAACAATGTTATAGTTTATACTCTAATACACACACACACACACACACACATATATATATATATATATATATATACGAACAAACAGTTAATAAAACATGTTAAAAAACAATTTGAAATGAGTTAAAAACATATTTAATCTGAAAAGGAAGCACTAGATAAGTGGATAGTTCTTAATCCGCGGAGTTTCGAAGAAATACTTTCCTTCTCATCAGAGGGTAGGAATTAGCAATAAATATATATGTGTGTGTGTGTGTGGTAATCTCTTGAGTTACAAGCTTAATTCGTTTCATGTCCGACGTATCTCGAAAAAAATCGTACTTTAAAATAATAATCCATTTGAATGAAACAACAACAGCAAAACAACAATATATTCGTTTAAAGGGTAAGGCATTTACCCAAAACAAGCTCATGTTTTCCCCGAATAACAATCAGCAATCACTAAAGAAACATAAATAACAACTGATGGCTCAAGCATGGACATACAATAGTAATTTTTAATAAAAGAATACAAAAATATTTGTACTCACTGCATAAGTGAGTCCTATCGTACGAGGTGCAAACACAGAGAAGGGAGGCAGAGAAAAAGAGAGAGGCAAGGCTTCCACCCTTGCGTACACACAGGATATGGTTACTAAAATAGAGCAAAATTATATTCAGCTAAAATGGTGAATGAACTTACTAAATGCTTAGTATTTAAGTTTTAATGTAGCAGAAAGTGTCAATAAAAAAAGACTGCACTTGTAACAAACTTACAATGAAGAGAGGGATGAGTGGCTAAGGAAAATGAGCAAGAGGAAGATGGGAGGGAGATTTGGGCTTGACAGTTAAAAAAATGTTTTTACATCGCGCAATTTTTAAAATCGTATCTAAAACAATCGTATTTGAGAGCGTAAATATAAATGCAATGTACTGTCGTATTTAAAAAAAATCCCTTCTTCAAAACAACTCGCATCTTAAAGTATTACTGTGTGTGCACACACACACATATATATATATATATATATATATATATATATATATAAACCCGTATACAGATGTACAAAAGTCTGGCTAGCATGTACATTTACAGATGACACAGGTGGTGCGATATGGTCATTACGTCCGCGTTCACCCTGGCCATCCTTAGAATGCACGGTAGCAATAATCAACCGGGATATAAATGAATCTTTTATCTTTAACCAGACTCAACACTGTGGTTATATATATATATATATATATATATATATATATATATATATATATATATATGTATATATATATATATATATGTATATATATATATATATATATATATATATATATATATCACTGATGGTGTTAAAAGCATTCAATTAACATGTTCATTATAAAAATGGAAGGTTTTATATTTGATATTTACATATAAATATCATAACCGTGATGTGAAATTAATGATATATAACATTTCCACCGTTTGGTAACTGAACCCTATAATCCACCTGATAATAATTATTCATAAGTGGCCATTGTAAAATGTATTTCTGTGTAAAACGAGCACAAATCGGCATAGATTTATTGTGTGTCTCAATTTAACGCTTGTGGATTTTTTTTATTTTCTCTGTGCATCCAATATTTGTTTTTTTTTTACTGTAAAGGATTTTTATTGTCAATAATCTTAACCCCACATGACATCTAGAGCATGCAATTGCACAAATGATAAAAATCAATGATATATACAAAACACACCAGGCGACATGGATACATTATTTCCCTGTTGCCTCTTGTTTAGGCTTATCCTCCCAATAATAACCACATATGCACATACATACACCGTCTAGAAATTGCATATATTACTAAAAATGTGTATACGGTTCGTAGAAAAATGTTTGGAATTACTATTACCTTAAGAATGTGGTTGAAATCTTATACATTTTCCTAATGCTTGTGTGTGTGACGGAGTTTATCTCAGCCTACAGGCAACCCACTCAGGCAAGTAAGGTACTGAAATGAAGCTTATGACCCCGCGGATGTTTTAGTGATATTTATATCCATGTTTGATGTATGGAAATACAAAAAAAAAAATGCAAAAAATAACGATTTAATAAACAACGTTATATTTCCTGGGTATTCTTCCGGTACAAAGACTCGAGTTTGTCTAGCTGGGCAAACATGGGTGCTTGTTAATGTAAAAAATAAATTGTAGTTCTTGTATTTAAAAAAAATAATTGAAATACATTTTAAATTTCATTATAAGCATCATAACATGAAACTGACAAAATACAGCAAATATAGATAGTTATGTACCTGTATGCAAATACCTCCCTATATTGCGCACTGCATTTGCAATGGAAACATAACTGCATCTAACACCGATGCATTCATGTATTCATGGTAAAAGCTGTTAATCTCAAAGATAGATATATATATATATAACGTGTGTCTCTAGTATATAACTTTCCTTTGAAGAGAAACGCATGACTTAAAATACACATTTTCTCACCTTTCCGACATTCCGCAATTGTGATATTTTTGCTCACGTTTTAAGAACACAATTCATGCACCTGCTGACATCGCGATGAACGCCTTACAGATAGGTGCAATCAACCACGCACCTAAATAACGAAAAAAAAGCGTATCATCCTGATTTATTAAAATACTTTATATTTAATATGTGTTGTAAGACTTGTTTTTCTATATGAGTAATAAAGCGTTCTATTGCTCTTCTGAAAGTGTTTTTTCTATAATACTAGTCATATTTTTTCTCAACGATTCAGTGTATCAATAGGCGCATTTTCGCAATAAATATTAATGCAAATATTAATCTGCTACTTTTTTTTTCCTCCAGAAAGATACGTTAAATACGATAGAACAGTGTGATGTAGCTGTGTAGAATGTGTTCTTTTATAATTTGGTCGTATGATCAAAGCAACAAACTCAGTCGAATAATCCTTCTTCCAGTTTTCTCTATCAATTGCTGTTAAGGGTTAATTGTATACATCGAAAGAATGACTTTAACTCAGCTTAAATCTCTATTTTTTTAAAGTTAGGTATATGTATTCTGATACTACAGGATTCACGTCTAAACTACTAAACCATCATTATAAAATTTTAACACATCTGCTAGGCGTAAGAATTCGTAATGTAACCAAATTTCGTTATATGAGATAGAGGTAAAGAGGGGCAGACAATCAATATGACAATACAAACACCTACATTCTTTTTAGCAAAATTTTACCCATAGGAATTAAGATATTCATCAAATGCCAGTTTTCTGACTCATTCAAAATGGTTTTACGGGCACACTTTATCATTTAGAGAATTAAAATATTTTAGAACTGCATCGAAATTGATACAATTTAGATATTAAGATTACATGGATGTATTTATCACAATTCGAATAAGGATCCTTGACAAAATCTTTAGTATCATTATAGCTTCATACAGTCATTTGTATAAAACTGCTGTGGGAAAGGTTTTACTCGTCGTAAACCAGGCATTCCTCCAGTTCGAAATGAAAATTTCGTGTAATAAATATGTGTGGTCTTAATTGAAAGAAATATAAAAAATATCTACATGACTTGAGTATGAATATAGATAGATTACCTAACTTTGGCGAATTTTTAATGCTGGAAAATCGTTTATGTATACTAAAGATATATACATATATATATATATATATATATATATATATATATATGACGATGATGAACGTATTAACAGCCGTACTGCTCGCCTGCAGTAACTGAGTTCTATCTCTATGGCCTTGAAACAAACGAGCTCACAGCTTATAAACGACGAACATCGGAAGTAAAATGACAGGGGGATCAAAAATCGAGGTGATATGCATCGGAACGACGTAACTGAAGATACAACACGGAAGTGAGTCCACAGGATCAGTGAGCATGTTGGAAGCTTTATAGAGTAGTTTTTAGGACGCAAATGAAAATGAAACTGATATTTAGTCTTAGTTTAAGGTAACCAGGGGTGAGCTAATCGCTTTCATCTCTCTCTTGTATAAAAAAAATTATAACTAGGGTCTTATAAACGCTTATGTAAACGTATTTAATGACACTGTAATACACACACCAATTAATATATATATATATACACACACACACAAATATCAATATATATATACACACAAATATCAATATATATATATATACATACACAAATATCAATATATATATATACACACACACAAATATCAATATATATATATATATACACAAATATCAATATATATATATACACACAAATATCAATATATATATATATATACACACACAAATATCAATATATATATATACACACACAAATATCAATATATGTATATACACACACAAATATCAATATATATATATACACACGCACAAATATCAATATATATATACACACACACACAAATATCAATATATATATATACACGCAAATATCAATTTATATATACACACAAATATCAATATATATATATATATATATATATATATATGTACACGCAAATATCAATATATATATATATATATATATGTACACGCAAATATCAATATATATATATATATGTACACGCAAATATCAATATATATATATATATATGTACACGCAAATATCAATATATATATATATGCACACACAAATATCAATATTTATATATATATATATATATATATACTAGATACTTTCCGAAATGAAGCCTTCTTTTTTTACTAAATAAAATGAAGAGCTGCAGAGACAGGATGGACTTTTTATGCTTCAGAATATATTTTTTCTAAATAATCACTACTATTTTCAATGCATTTTTCCTGAAAATACAGTGTAGCATCTGTTTCCGACGTAGCTCCACTATAGGGGTTGCTTTCTCAGAGTGTAATGCTGTCATTATTTGCAACATAAAGATAAAACGTCCAAATCATGGATGCATAATTCACTCGTTAGAACGATGCAATCTCCTATCCGTATTGTCTCATTCGGGTGGGATAGAAAATAGGACGAATGCCCCTCGTGTGTGTATGTGTTATATATGTATATATAAATGTATATGAAGTGAGAATGTGTGTGAGGAGAGGACACTTCACAACCTATCCACTTAACGGATTGTGATCTACGGACTTCTAATTTTGTATATAACGTATTGATACAGGTGGACAACTTGTTAATCTATTTTCATCGAGACAGAAGGACTGCTAAAGAGGAAAAATTAAAATGTTACAAAGGCCCCATCGGATTTTTTTACCTGTTTGCTGTTGCATGAACGAGCATGCATACATCGTTGACATGATATATTACTTATGAAAAACCTAAGTAAGTTTGAAAATACATTTTACACTTCATGTCAACCTGGCGTAATGGTTCTCATACTTGACTCACTGTCTTTAGGTTTTGGTTACGATCTCGGTGAACTGTTAAGAAAAAAAAAACATAATACTCGGACGCACATGTCTTAGTTTCTTTCGATTTTTTTTTGTTGTTTTTACTTCATTTTTTTAAAGAATTTAACCTGTTGTTTTGTACCTACGGTATTCCTGCTTATAACCGAATTCTGCATTAATTAAAATATAATATTTTTGCGTGTTTTACTACCGGGCAATGCCGGGCGACCAACTAATCTGTATATATATATATATATATATATATATATATATATATACATATATATATACATATATATACATACATATATATACATACATATATATACATACATATATATACATATATATATATACATATATATATATACATACATATATATACATATATATATATACATACATATATATACATATATATATATACATACATATATATACATATATATATATACATACATATATATACATATATATATATATACATATATATATATATACATATATATATATACATATATATATATAGATATACATATATATACATATATATATATATATATATATACACGCACACACAGATTACACATTTTTCTGACAAAATTTAAGGATTACAATACATTGTTTTGTAATTTTATTCATTCATCCATTTTGGCCTCGATAATGACTTGGATCTAAAGTATGAACCCTATATGCAAGGATCATGTCAGCATCGTTCATTTTACTGATTAGTCTAATAGAGATTTTTAGAAAATATTTTAGTGTTATGATAGTGCTCATCAACTTTTCCTTAACTTTGATCTCTACTTAGTAATCACTCAGATTAAGACCAGATGTTCGGATTCTGTGAACTGGGAATTTGAAGTTACATAATATCAGTATTTATTGCCTCGGCCGTATTCCACCTTATGGAACTTGTAATTTTGCGATATATTTTCCAAATAAATGCGAATGTTCTATTCATCTTACAGTTTGCTAATGAATTTACTATCCTCTTAAATCCTTTTACATTTTCCGATAGATCAAGTGAGCTTTATAAAAAAGGTTGTTTCCAATGTTGTTGTCTTTAAGTTTTCAGTTATGATAGCTGTATGCGTTTTCATTTGTTCTATTATTATTATTATTATTATAGAGCCTGCCGTATATGAAATTGTAATATAGAAAACATAAAGTGAAATAATATTCTCGTTAGGATGATAAAAAAATGAATCATACGTCTGCAAATACTTTACGAACGTCGGGTATGCATGGTTTTCCATTATTAAATTTTATGTTTAATCATTTTGCTATAAATAGACACGTGTCGCCCAAGAAAGCAAAACCAACACTCGGGCAAGAAAAAGTTTGATCTTTTTTATCGTTTTATGATATTGAACAGCTGAAAAAGACGACATAAGCCAGCGAGTTCGATTTTCGTTCGATGTGTTAGATTTAGTAAAATTTTTTCCATTTTCTATTTATGTTGGTACATCACGAAGTTGCGTTTTTGACGATGTAAAACTAATATGTAAGGAATATTAATCAGTATCTGAATTTATTGTAAAAATTCCACAGAAAAGATATAACTGAATTTTTATGAAGGGTTGCCATCCCATATTTACCGGTAAACTAAAGCTAACCTATATTAATCCTTACACTCAGCAGCTCTGTGCCAAAACTTTAAAAATCATGATAAATACTTCATGTGAAAGTGTGTATGTCTGTGTGTGTACATTCCCTACGCAATAACTCTGTCAATTTTTAGTCTACAGACTCGAAATTTGATATACTGGGTACTGAGATTTGGGAAAATCTAGGTGATCAGTTTTCAGACAGAAATTTGGCGATTAAGGGGTCAAAGTTCAACGATCTGACCTTTTGAAAACTCTACCAAACTTCTCTGACAATTTTGGGTCTACACACTTGAAATTTTAGATATAGGTTTCTTGGACATGGGTCTAACTTAATAACTTAATTTGTGCCCAAAACAATAAATTTTAAGACGTCATAATAGGGGTCAAAGTTAAAAAAAATTGATCGCTTTTTCTTTTTTGCTCAACATACACCTCCAAATACCCGGACAACGCCGGGCTGAAATGCTAGTATGGGAAACATTGGCGCCGTGCCTTTTCCCACAATATCACAGCGCATATCCGCATGCTATAAATCCGATAATATTTGAATAGAGAATCACATCTTCCATAGTCAGGCGTTGGATCCATTAAGCTGTTTTCATACCGCGACTTTATTGTAATGCGCATGAAAGAACAATCTAGATTATAACAAGATTTGAACGGTGTGAACCGAACAATATGGTAGCTCATCTTTTTCACCTTCCGAACTGTAACGATCGGCGATTTATAAATGACAATAGACTTGAGGCACTCACCGGCATGGAATATCGATCGGTCACACTGAATTATCAATTATCGTTAAATTGAGCTTAAAAATCTCCTGCCTCCAGAACATAAAATGTCCAATAAGCGATGCGAATAAAGGTGGGATCAGGTCAGTGTTACTTATTGATTTTTAATGTGATATTTTTTTAGTCTTCTATCCTTTTTGAATGGAAAACAAACTGGAAAGAAAAGGGGATACAATTGTGCTTTCATTGCTCATAAAATACGTGGAGATACTAAAGGTCTTAAATGTTGGACATTTTATTTTGATTCTCTAAAATTGTTTCAAATTCACGCTTTGAATAAATTGATTTTCCGTATTAATGCGCCAGTTAAAACGGAGTATTTGGTTGCGGACTTTGTATTTTCATTATTTTTTTCATGAAACACTACGTGCCTCCCCGGGAGGACAGTTAGGCAGAAGTTCGTTTTTTTAATGCGTGAAAATTTAGCTCACCTTTTTCGTTTACTAATCTAATACAGAAAAGAAATCACACTTTGCAAAAAAGACGAACGCATTAATTCCTTAACTTTTATCAAAGCAATGGTTAAGTTTAATGAAATACATTGACATTTGGATGATGAACTACTTTGTATAGAAATTGTTCCAGAAAAGACGGGAAGCTTCTTGATGGTAGGAACTAGTTAGACCTAAGGATGGTTATCGCAGTTGATCTTTGTCTCCAAGAGAATAAGGCTAAAAGAAAAACATTTAGCAGAAGACCACTTCCCTTCTTTGAACGAAGTTCATGGAATTGTAAACTGTATTCCAGTGATGTGCTAAAACAGTTAATTGTTAGACAACAAGATAAATTAGGCAAAATGATGTGACAAAGGAAGCAGTAAATAGATCGGACAATTCTGAAGATGGTATCTTATAATAATATTTATGGAACACACACACATATAAAATTTATAAGAGAAAGGTTGCTGAATATACACGCTGCGGCCAATCAAATAACATTTAGATATATTTAGCTTATCAGGAGGCCTCAAATAAAACAAAGATTCGCCAGCACAAACATGATAACAGTACTTCATATGTGATCTAATAGTAGATGCGTGCGAATGTATTTAGACTTCACGAGGCAATAAGTTTTATACATGAACTCTAAGAAAGAAATGTCAAGATCTGATGAGAGAAAACAACTAAGAAATTTCAGATAAAGTATGATGAGAGACTTGACTTCCACCCCAATCAACTTACTGGAAATAGTGACCGACACAGAAAATAACAAATACATCCGCTATCAGAAACAGCTTATAGAATGTTGGAAAAATTGACAAAATAAGAGGAAGCAAGAGTTACAAAACTACCGAAAGTAAACCCAAAAGTGATGGCCACTGACTAGAATAATGCTCGTCCACTTTTGACAGCTCTTTTCTTACTTGTATCACTGGGTATTCACACAGTAGCCTCTTCATACAAGTCAAGGCAAACCTAGGACGGCTACCTCTATAGGCGTCGATGTTCGATTAGGGACCTGACATTTTTTGTATTTAGAGAAACCACTCAAGTCAAAACAGGACGTCACTAGTTATAAAGAGGTAAAACGGACTATATCAAAGTAAAAAACAAACAATCAATTCTTAAAAAAAATACATTCCAACACAGAAACAATCAATTAGTCATCCTTTGACCGAAATGTCTCCTATGTGCTATGACTAATAAAACATGAAATAAGGGAAGCGAGAGTGATAATGCTTCCGAAAGTTAACCCAGGGTTCATTTTCTACTCTCCAAAATGCTACTAGAAATCTCTTCTATGCATTCTCATTTTATTTACAATGCAACAAAATATCAGATTTGTAGGTAGGAAAAATTTTCAGAATGTATTTCGAATTGGTTGTTTCGGATTTTAAGTGGGGGTTCAGTCTTGGTGATTATTTAGCGTAGGATGGAGTTTATATTTATCAATGTTTATTTTATTACCTCCTACAATACGCAATAGGTCAGTTGGGTTTGATGAAGTTAATACTAAAAATAAATAGACTTATTTTACACTGCATGCTACGCAATTAATTTAACAATACTCATTATTATATCAAGAAATTGAGGAATTACCTTTCATAGCAAATTAGTGCCGCTAAGTTAAAAAAAAAGCTTAGTATTATTTTCATGCAAACTCATGTTTTCTTATTTTTTCCACCGTTTTCCAGCAAATTACTACGTATATTATTCCTCCCGTAATCAAGAACATATCTTTTGAACTATTTTATACCAAGATATATAATTTGTCTTACTTAGATTATTCAGACTAGTGTTATCATGGATCGGGGGCGGATAAAGTAATAAGTAGTTTTAAGTGACAGTCTTCTGAACTTTGAAAGTTCAATCCTAAGTACGAATAGTTAAAACACAAAGAATCACTTAAGATATCTACCTGCTCATGGCTGAGTGAATTCAAGCAATAAAATGCCGTGTATTAAATAAAAAAAATCAGTTCGAAATCTTGTACAGATTTCTAGAGTTCGACAAAACAAATCTGAAGTAGATCGGAGCTTACATCACCTGAAACTTTAGAAAAGAACAACTACGATGATGACAGTATTCTGCGCAATCCAAATGTATTACATGTTGTAAGCAATTCTACACGCAGAATAATTATAACGAGATTTTTTTTTTTTTTTTACCGATAATCGATAGGTATTCAATGTTTATATTTGTCGCATCGGTATTATTGCGGAAATGAATACAATAAATTCGATAGATTTTCAATTTGAATTACATAAAATGTGACAGTATCCATTAGGTCAATCGTTGCTTTTGTAAACATTACAGCTGGAAATGTCAGTGAATTCTTTAGGTCATTTATGAAAATGTCGCACCAACAATACACGGTGGTAAGCAATGTCCCGCAAGTCAGTCGGTATCTCCCTATTAGAAGTAATGTTACCTCCTTTCCTTTATTCTGGGATAACTATGGGGGTTGTTTACTCATGTAAACAGAATTTCCTAGATACACTCGCCAGATGCTATAAGGCTTTGTTGTTGGGGAGCCAATGGCAAGAATGAAAGATTTTTTGGAATTGGAATGGAATCACACTCACTAACTTATTCAGATGATAATAAATATAAGTATGATCGAAATCTAATTTAAGAGTGTTTCAATAGATGATTTACATTATTTAAATTATTCGAATTATTGATGTCTTCACAAAATATAATTTCTGACTTTGTTCAGGTGGACCCTGACACTTGAAAAGCCTTTCTGTCGATCTCGAAAATCTATAGAGAATTGTAAATTGAATCCTTTATTCCTGCTCCGTCAGCCATGACCAGGTAGAAATATTCAACAATTCACAATTGTATACTTAGTATCGGCTACACTGATTAGTAAACCTTCAATGTTCAGAAGAGTGTCATTTAGAACTAAATTTTAGAGCTTTCAGCGTTATTCCACGAGTTCGTGTAGAAAGTTGTAGCTGGCATCGACCGAAACGTTGTGAAAATAACATTCAAGGTTAGAACACTAATCTGATCAATCTAAATCATACAAAGTATCTAAAAAGTATATAGAAACAGAAATGTTGGTTTGTATGACATCGCTTATGAATCGGGCGTTGATTTTTATTCGAATTATATTGGATAGCTTGATATTAATCAAAGAAAAAAACCAGTTTAATTTCGTAATTGGAATGAAAACACTTTTCTGATAATTTTATTGAAAGAAAAGTTCTTCTTTAAAAAAAATAACGCCTTTGTCAAAACTTCGGGAAATCCTAAATACTTCCAATTAAAAAAATTACTTTAGTTCATAGATGTTTCCATCTTTTCATCATTAAGACGACAAGCACCCTTTGCATCACTTCTTGACAATTAATTTTAATAAATTTTTCTTGATAAAATATAAATATCTATTCCATATAATTTAACTTACGGTAAATCTTATCTTGTGTTTTGCCTTAAGCGTGTTGAATTTAACCTTGATTGCTTTGCAACGTTGAGCCAGGTTTTTGATAAGTCCTTATTATCTTATGTTTAAAATAAATAACTTTTTTTATCGCATACACAAACAAGGAGATTTAATTCTTTTATGACGACTGTGCTTTTTTTTAATTACATTTTGACAACATTTTGGATGATTTAAATTCGGGCTATTTGAAAATAAGTCTTGTTGAACTCGGAGATCTGCAAGCACGGTCATGTAGCACAACAGCTGTAAGTGAAGGGCAATAATAAATGGCAGTCTTCCAGAAACAATTATTAATTCCTACTACGATAATTAAATACTGAAATACATGAACAGATGAAGAAACTGTTGCTATTTTGGATCAAACAGAAGCGCCCGACCGGAAATGACGTCAGTGAAAGTACTATTTCTAAGAAAAAGATGTGTGCTGATTCACGACAAAATTCACTATGTAATTGTATACATAATATCGTTCGGGCTAAGGATTGAACTTTCAACCTCAGGAAAACTATAACTTATAATTGCAAGAAGGCATGGCGTAATAGATAAAGTACTAAGTAGTCGTTAATTCTAAATGACTGTCTTCTGAAAGTGAACAGTTCAATCCTTAATGTGCGCTATCCGAATAATACACTTACGAATTACTGAACTTTTAAACCTGGTAATGTTTAACGAAACGAGGGCAAGCTATCCCCGTGTATTATATAAAGACTTTCTTTCGTAATTTACTACAGATTACTAAGTGTCCGAATTATTATTCTTATATTATTATCGAGCCACTATTTCAAATATACTAGTGCACATAGATTACTTTATACGCAGAGTAATTACTAGACCCCTAATAGAATTACAGTGTAACAATGAAACATCATAAGTTTGTGGTTTCTCTAATGAAAACTTGAGACTAGTTGACAAGTCTTGCATTATTTCAGAAAGCCTTCTAAAAGAGAGTAAATATACTGTCGTTTACAGGTTCATTTATCCGCTTAAAATAAACTATGGTTTGGTAAGCGTGTCCTTTTTTCCAAGGTTCGATTTTAAACGTTAAGATGGATTAACCGCGTTTTTAATATTGTACGTTCTTGTGAAACGGGTTGCATAAAAAGTTTATAATCCTTACGAATAACGAAATAAAAATATATTTCCTTTAATTAGCCCTCTACCCCCCCCGCGGGATCCACTTGTAATAATTAATGTGTCAGTGTAAACCTAATGTGTTTATACCATGGAGATTATCTTTTAAAACGGTTATCCTCGTAACACTTTGATTATATCAGAGTGTAAATTATTCTAAATGAAGACTAGAATAAATTGATGTTCTCGTGGGAATTGCAGCTCATTTTACACTGCTATATATAGTACCAAGTTAAGATAGTTGCAGCAGAATAACACCTGCATTCATTTTATTTTGGAATCGTCAGTGAAATGCATGACTGGGCGAATATAATTAGAGACAAATGTTTACAGGGACGCTTCATATACTTGATAATACCCATAACGTGATTGGTTTCTAATAGGGCAAGTAAATATTAAAAAAAAACATTTAAATGCCTATGTAATACTAAAGCTCTAAGAACCTTGTGCAATTGTATTTCAGATGCTGTAAATGTTGATGAAAACAACATTAGACAGGAAATAATGATTAGGAGAAATTAAAGAGACGTCGTTATTAAACCTAAGATGATGGAAGTAAACTTGTGGCATAAATAAATTTAACTTGTAAATTGTTCTGCCCGGTGTATTGCCATGGCAACCAGTGTTTTAGTTGGATGAGGTAAACTTTGATTTAATCGTTTGTGATGGTCGAACTGAGTTTTTGTTCCAAAGTGATTCATGAAATTATTCCTTATTTAGACACTTACAGCAAGTGGCTTCCTGCCTTGGTTGTGTATCTACTTGACCCTGAAAGCTTGCGGTAACTTAGTCCTTAAATACGCTGTTAGTATCTTAAATATGCCCTTTTATTTTCTAAGTCAGTTAACGTCATAGTTCGTATATTTAAAATAGTTCATCTCTAAAATGCGAATACAAGTAATAAAAATATAGTGGCTCCAAATACATCGAAACAATGAATAAGCACTGCGTTTATCGGTCTAAAATACTTAATTTGTTCCGCAATTTTAATCGGTAAGGCTTAGTGTTTAATAACTCTCTTTTGTTTCTCTTTTGTATAGTGGAAATAGTGTTTGCTTACTGGCTGGGAAAACAGTTAAACCATGGTCCAGTCATGCCCAAGTCTAATAAATGTTCCTAAATGAAGCTTTGCACTGACGAGGCGAGTTCGTCGAAACGCGATTAATCCCTGTGTGTTTTTCTGAAATTTATATTATTATATTCATATATAATCAGTGTAGACATATATAAAATTACAACTTATTTATATCCGTTTCTAGAAGTCTTCACTTGTTGTACACGGTTATTTTTTAGAAGAACACTTGTTATAAATATCAGTTGTCTGTCGATTTGCATGGGTTCATGGTATACGAAATCTGTGGTCTAAAAATCGTCACGATTACTCACAATAAAAAACAAAGTTATTATAGAAAAAATTTACAAAATGTGCAATAGTAATAATGAGGGTCAACGCCAACATGAAATAATTTAATAATCTGATAATACTTCTACTACTACTACTAATAATAATAATAAGAAGAAGAATCATCATGATTTCGTTTATTAATGTCTCTCTGGAAAGGGATGGGATTCATTTCCAGAGGATTTCCCTTAATCCCGCCTTCAAACCAGGAGCTTAAAAGGTCAAGGGTTTTCCTAAAGATGTTGCTGGTACCTATAATTGCAGAGGTCTGAAGGCTGCCTAAAACATCGGGGATTTGTAGTTTTTTAAATTGCCCTTCCAGATGATACTACTCCTAGTGTATCAACTACGACCGGAATTATTTGTGTTTTAACCTCGTGTATACGCCTTATCTCCACGGCCAATGGAACATAATTGCTCCACTTCTCATTCTCCTTCTCTCTCACATTTCTGTCCCAGGGTACTGAGAAGTCTACAATCTGCCAGTTTTTTGAGACCTTGTCAATGACGACCAAATCCGGACGATTATATTCCAATTGCTTTGTTGTTATGACACTTTTGTCCCACCATACCTCTAACTTTTCATCCTCACTTGTTCTCACTTCATCAGGGCACGTCCGCAAAACATTTTCCAGCACATTTCACTCCACCCTCTTACACACCTCCCAATATATCCGGAGTCCCAAGCGACCATGTCTTTTGCGGTACTCTCTCTGAGCCAGTCCACTACATCCTGCTACAAGGTGCGCAATTGACTCTGAGATCTTACCACAAATCCGGCATTTTGCAGCAAATTTCCTCTCCTAGAACCACTTTTTTTTAACAATCAGTTCCTAATGCCTGCTGTTGTGCTGCATAAACAAAAGCTTCAGTACTCTTAGCTAGATACCCAGCTGTAAGCCATTGTCATGATCTTTCATCAGCCACTTCTGCTATATCCTAAAAGAACCTTCCATGCATTTTCTTCCTAGCCAGTTCTTCTGCCCTTTCTCCATACATACGTTTCACATAATTAGACTTGGTCTCACATATCTCCACTTCATTGGCCAGAACCTTAAGCATACACTCCTCACTTCTAACCACATGCTCCTTCAACGACATCTCCTCGGTTCTTACACAATTTTTTACACTTTTCAATCCTCTCCCACCATCTTTCCTCTTTTGATGCAGCCTTGCCACGCTATTTCGAATGTGAAATATACCAAACATTGCCAAAACTTTTCTTGTTTTGATATCCATGGCATGCAAATCCTAGTCAGATCATTCTAAAATTCCTGCACTGCATCTCAAAATATTGACTGCCCATACATTCACTTCTTTCATTAGGTTTCCTCCATACAGTTTCAACTTTGCAAGTAGTGTCACTCTTCTAAGATACTCCTTCCTGACTTTCTCCTTCATTTCTCTGTTCATGATGCCTACACCCTCCAGCAATCCCAAATACTTATATCCTGTATCTTCTATTTCTTCCATGATTTCAGCACTATTCCATTCGAATGAAATCTTACTCCTCTTTTCATCACCAGCACCGCACATTTACTAATCCCAAACTCCATCCCAATGTCGCCTGAGTATGTCCCCACAAGTTCTACCAGTCTCTCCATTTCTTTATATTTCTACCGATTATTTTCAAACCATCCATAAACAGTAGATGGTTGAGGCGTCTGTCACCAGATCCAAAGTTATACTCTAGTTTTTCTCTCTTCAGGAGGATGCTCAGTGGCACCATTATCATTACACAAAGAAGTGGAGTTAACGCATATCCTTGAAATATTCCACGTTTAATGCCAACCTGCCCCATCTCCTCTCTGTTTGCTGTCAGCACCGTTTTCAATTGAGCCATACTTGTCTCCAAATCCCTACCACATTCTCAGCAACCTTCATCATCAATAGTGTTTCACGTATCCATGGATGAGGAACCATGTCATAAGCCTATCTGTAATCGATCCATGATACGCCCAGATTCCTCTTCTTCTTCGCATTCTGTATTAATGCTTTATCAATTAGAAGTTGCTCTGTGGTACCTCTCGATCCTTTCCGGCACCCCTTTTGTTCGACAGGAAAAACACCATTACTCTGAAGATGTTCATAAATTTTCTCCGCAAATATTCCAATCAAGTTTCCACATCAATGGCAGATATGTAATTGGTCTATAATTATTGGCATGTGTTCCTTTTGCAGGATCTTTCCTAATCAGTGTGGTTTTTCCCTTCCAAAGCCAATCAGGAACATCTCACGCTATAACCCTTTGCAGTGTAGCAGCTATAGGTGGATAAGGGCATGAAAACTGTTTAACTCAGAAACCAATCATTCCATCTGAACCATGTACCTTCCAGTTTGTCATCCTTCGTATGCCAGCCTTAACGTCATCGATGGTTATCTCAACGTTCTTCATCTGCTGCATTTCTGATGGCCTTTCTCTGACCTTTCCCAACCAGCTAGCCTTCTTATTATATCGCCCTTCGACAGACCAAATCTCACTTCAGAACTCCCTGGCATTTTTTGCATTTGGAGTGTTATTTGCCGCCTGTGTACTACCATTTAATTCTTTATACAGCTGAGACTGATTGTCCCGGAAAAGGTTTTTCTGCAGAAGTTCCGAATTTTCATACCACCAGTGTTGACCTTCTCTTTCAACATTGTTAGAACGCTCATCGTTCCCTTCTCCAGCAAACTATGCATCCTTTCAAGCTCGTCCTTGACTTTCTGTCCTAGTTTAACTCCTTTTCTTATTTCCTTGATTCTACCAATGTCTTCCACCACCGTTTAATACTTTCTTCAAGCCGCCTCTGCCAGTGTGACCTTCTATTCTTCATTTCTCTCTTTTTCTTCTGTATTAAGCAACGATAATAATAATAATAATAATAATAATGAAGTGAAAACTAACTGTAAAATTGCTAAAAACCTATAAAAGATACACTAATACTAACAAAATTAAGCACACAGAGGGAACAGAAATATCATAAATAAAAATAAGAATATTTTATGTATTAAATAAGTATTATAATGAAGAAAAATAAATATTTCATAGTTGTTATGAGATACGGATAATATCGATAATGCGTATAAGAAATACCAAAGAGATAAAATAAGTAAAAAGATAAAACTTATAATGATTAGAAATGTCATTATCTATTAAAAAATACTTACATGAGTTTATAAGATTTAAAAATAAAGTTATTCCGGAAATGTTTTCCGACACATTTCAAGTCCAACAAATATCTATCACATCACTCTTTGAATAACAACGATTGCCGATCTGTTTCATAATATTGTATCATAATACATGTTAAATTCTCACTAACTCCTGTCTCTCAATAGCTTTTGGTCTTGCTAGGGTTTTATTAATATAAGGCAGATTTTACAATATAAACACCTTTTTGTAATTTGTTTTTAAGTATATCTTATGTTAAAATGTAGTTTTAATTGTAACATGGTTTCTGAATACGTATTCACGTATTTTTAAAGAAACCACAAAACTTTTATTCTAGATTTAAAAATCTCGTTTACCTAGTAAAAATAAATGATTAGAAAAAATATTAAATTGAATGTGTCATCAAAATAAACTCGATTTACAGAAAGGAAATCTTGTTTTATAAAACACACACACACAAATACAATTGTTTCTATTTTCTGCAAAGCAATGTGTACTGTTTTTTTTATCTTATGTTTAATGAAAGAAAACAAAAAAAAAACATTTTCGTAACCAATTCCCATTGCTTCAACACCTTCGATTAGATAAAAAGAGTAAATGTGCTTGTTTAAAGTTCGTGACAAAGGTTTTTTATTTGCTGTTTATTTTTAATGAATTTTCAGTTGTTTTTGTTATTCTTTGTTTCTTTTACGCTGATGTCGAATTAGCAACATTAAAAGTACTTGTTAACTTCAGTCTCTAGAAAGAAATGAGTTGACGCCATGCCGATATTCAGATACTCTCACGGTGAGTGAGATTCGATTCTTCATTGTACACTATCCAATCGAAACTATTACTTTATTAAATCGTAACAGGGTTATACGGCGCTGCCTGGCAAAATGGAAAACAAGACGAACTATAAAAAAAGGCAGGTGCGGAATTATAATTTTAAAATCTATTTCATTCTGCCCGTCTGCAGTCAGTAAATTATAACGAATAGAACAATACAAAAGATTAGTAAGTTAGAATATTGTAATCTTGAATTGTCGACTGTTTGACTAAATTTAAACGTTTCATCCGAGCAGTTACCATGAATAGTGTTTTTCTGACTCCTTGGTTACTAATTAAATCTATGCTGGCATTAACTGAATAAACATTAGAATATTGACCCTTACCATAATTAGTTTGTTTTCATACCATATTAGGGTATAAAGTCATTTTTTTTTAAATAAGTATTGTTTTAGTCATTAATAATCACACAATATAACACGATTATTCTTCTGTATAATATCTAGACGAATATTTTATTTATATATGCGGGTGTGTTTGACGTAATTGCATACCGACATAGAAAAGTCTTTCTCGCGAACAAAAAGTCCCAATTTTACTGTGCAACCGAAACACAAACTTGCAAAAATAAGAAAAAAAACATCACGGCAAATATTCCGACTAGGTTAAATTTAAAGAGAACGCTAATTCTTGTACGTGTGTAGTTTACGGACTGCGCATAAATAGTAACGCTGTTTAGAAGGCGAATACAAACCCGCACTTCATTAACTATTATGCACTTTCACTTCAAAATTCAATAAACAGAAGGCACAGTAAAAATTGAAGTTATGTTGAAAATTCTATATAGAAAGTAGCATGGTTCGTAAACTGTACAATCACCCTACATTTTAGCCCATCATTTGTTTTTACCAAAATGAGTTTTATACAGGATAATCCTCCTATTAAGATGCCACATATAAAGAGAAAATATGAAGTATCAAATCCTTACTATTAGGTTGGTGCAAAAATAATGGCGTTTTTTATGTGCAACTACATATATAAAAACATTGTTTTCGTATCAACTTAATACAAGCCGACCTTATTTAGTAAACGTATAAACGTAAAAAAATACGATACTAGTTTATCAATTGACTGCATTAATTTTTATATTGGTTTCTATTTGTATGAAACAATGTCTATTGAAGTACTCTCCTCCAATATTATTACTTATTTGATACTTACAATGGAATGTTATTTATTTTCCTCACACGTTGGGATAATGTGATAAAAGGGTCGTAAATTGGATTTGTACATCAAACGTCCTAGAGAAAAAGGCACACACGCCTGGAAAATGTGATTAAGCAATCACCTCGGCGTTGCCTAACAAGCTTCGTCCAGCGATTAGTAATAAATTAACCTTTTCTAAAAGAGAGAAAGCAAGCCCCTATGATCAGAGACATTCATCAGTCAACGGGACAAGCTATCTCAACATTAGTCTAGACTATATTGGCATTGATGCCAAGGGAAACGAAACTTTTTCACTAACACTGCCAAACATCAATTATATTTCTAGCAAATACAATTAAGACCTGCCTATACTTTTTCCTTCTTCTGGATGGACCGAATTATTTCAGCTTTTATTAATTTTATTGTATTTAATTTTTATTATAAATAAAATAAGGTAAAACAGCATGCTTGCTGTTTATTAATACATAGCAAGAATTCGGACACGATGACATATTTAAAAATAAAACTGATACGAAATACAAATTATCATTGGATTCCTCTTCACATTTTGCTTGAGAAAATTTGTTTGATTTTGGTGTAGGGATTATTTTTCAACTGTATCCCAGGGAACAAAAACGAAAAATCTAAAAATATAATGTAGATTATTAAATACAACCGAAAAATATAGTTGTAGAGAAGCAACAACTTTTGTTTGACTGATTAGATACAATGTTTATCATTTATCTTGCTAGTAAATGATCCTTACAGGTTTAATTTTTTTTTTAAATAAGAATAAACTACCCCCTAACACCCATATATATTTATATGACGCTTACCATGAATCCGCGCAGAGTTACTCGGCTATACTCGGCTGGTAGGTCTGATGGTCAAGTCTTCGTTACGGGCAAACTTAAGAGACCTCTGCTGAAAATGCCGTTGCTGCAGATATAACGCTTGTATAAATAGCCAACAATGGTATTTTTTATATAAAATATATTTTTAACACTGGAGGAGCATATTTAAACCATTACTGTAAACCAACGTGTGCCGCATGTCTGTTGCGCACAAGATCCAAACTTAGACTGTCTACAAACAAAACAATTTAATTCACCTATCTTTTAATGACGAAAGAGAAAAGAGTGAGAGAAGGACATTCATGCATAAAATTTGAACATTATTTTGTATTTGTAGGCCTCGATAACAAGTTCTCGGTTTTACCTTTTGAATATGATGTCTGAAATCGTTTTGACTTGGTTTAATATTATAAACCACTACCACTGGTCGCTCGGATCATACCTGATTGACAAGTTACTGGCGCCGTGATTTATTTTCAATAACAACGAATTTATTCTTGCCTCCCCACAAGCTCAGTCAGGCACAAGATCTGTTAATGTAGAAGCCGCTGTTAATGTAGAAGCCGCAGCTCACCCAAAAGGGATCTTTTTCATTTTGCCATATATATATATATATATATATATATATATATATATATATATATATATATGTGTGTGTGTGATGTTTAGTAACACATCTAAAACAAAGGTAAGTTAAAGCCTTCCAATATACATATTAAAGCTGACTACGTGGACACGTGGCGAAATAGATGAAGATGTTAAGCAAACATTTAGAAAGAGTTGTAAGAACTCTTGGTGATGTGTTGTCGGGAACCGAGAAAATTGAGTGTTGTATTCTCTTATCGACGTACGTGAATGAACTCTATACAACCTTGCATTTCCCGATGACAGTCTGTCGTCAGCGCTCGCATTGTTGACTGTTGTTTTATGCTTGTCAATCGAGAACCATGTAGACGCATGTTTGGTTTTAAAGTTTGTTTGTTTTTAACAGAAGAAGAACACAAATCAAATGCGTGTAGGAGAGAAGGAGTCAAATAGATTTAGGGTGAGTAAATTGGCAGGATGTATACATCAACTGAATTTTTGGGCACTTGTCTCCCATCACCCACTACAGGGGTAATTAGGATCGCTAGGTTTTCGGTAGCCTTCTCAGAGATAGTGCTGTTCTCTTGCGAAAGTGCCGTAATTTTATGACTTTCTTTTAGGGATTCCTTATGTTTTTAGGACGATCTTTCTATATTTATCATTAATTTAATTTTTCGAAATGTTAGAGGTTTGAGTTTAGTTTGAACGTATATCGTACGACTTAACCGCATTGGCTCAATGTAGATAACCACAATGTAACATGTGTTATACTTGATCTTGATTTTTGTTCCATTAAATAGCACTCGTTGTTTGTCGAGTTTTCCATACGATGTAAGGGCTTGCGTAACAACTTATTGAATAAAGCCTTTGAAAGACAATTTTCCTTCTCGATTACTAGTAAAAGATAACGGTACTTACTAACAGGTGTGAAACGTATATAAGATTGGACAATTATTTATTGTCTATGCGTAACTCATAACACCTCAGGTCGATAAATATTTAATCGTATGTCTCCAGACTGAAAAGGAATTTTCCACACTTGCTCTAATAAATCAATGCTTGTTTACTAATGTCTGCATGGTTCCAGTAATTCTTAGATACCATCAAGTTCCATTCTTTCTGTTTAAGTAACCGTCATTTCTTAGTGTCACCAGGTGCAGTCTGCTACATTATGCATTAGTGAGTTTGACAAATTCCGACTGAATTTTGGCGATCAAATTACAGTTCCATTAGATTTCCGTAGCCGGAGAGAATTCCATAAGTGATATTTATCGCATGAAATTGCATCTATATTTGTTTTCCACACGCATATACATATACCAGTATACTAAGTATAGATAAAAACTAGATTTTATAAAGAATACATATACCCTAACAAATACGTAGACAAATGGATGTAATTTCTTTTATTTAGATTTCTTTCTTGTTTTGTGTCTGAGTTGAGTTTCAATTACATCAAATATTCTCTTATTTTATTACAATGATTATTTGTTCAATACTGTAAGATTACAAGAGCTAAAATGTCTGGACTGAACGAAAACAGCAAAACTTTGTGGCAGAAATAATATTTGTTTATAGTTTTAAACATTTGGTAACGCGAATGTCATTGCGTGTTAAGACGCCTTGTGTTTTCTCTGAATCTGTGGGGAAGACAACCATTATTAATTTTATTTCTAAGATTATTCTCTGTTTCGCCGTGTGTTTTACATACGTATTACATTTCGGTAAGTATGGATTTAGATGGATCGAAAGCATTGTTATATTTACCGAAAATGCTCTTTTACTCCTAAGAAAAAACTGCTGCGATGGTTTTATATTAAAAAAAAATGTGGTGTTACAGACTATGGAATCTATGAAAGCAAATAGCTATTAAGTTGGCTAGTAGAAATTTTAAAAAGGTCACTCTTAGTGCATGTTAGGATAAATTGGCTGTAAACAGAATTGTACTCAGACGTGAGTAAGCTCACCTCAACAGGTCAACATCCCTAGATACAAGATAGTTGTACGCTATGAGAATATGATGATACATTTTTGATCGAGAGTCATAAAGGTATTTAAATAAATGTTTCTGTTAGAAATTAAGCGAACGTTCATTAAAATCATGCAAAATAGTGTAATCTGAATGTTGCTGCGCTGTTTGACCCTCGGTGTCTCTTATTTCTCAAATAATAGAATTAGTAAAACGTGGCCCTCTCCATAAATAAATTCTCTCTAATAAAATTTGGAAAAATTTCACTTTCATTTAGTTTATGAATTACTCAGAAGGTAATTACATTACACTGGTCTGAAAGTATTATCAGGAAATGCGGCACGATAGTATCGTCTCCTCTATCTTAATTGTGGTCCGAAATCTCTTTTCATCTATCAAAAAAAATATCGCCTGAAATTCTTTCTATCCTTACGATGAAATTAAATTGGGGAGTGTTATTTCTATCAAATATATAATCAGTTTATATCATTATTTAAAAAAAAAAATAAATGGTGGTTCTTTTACTAATTATATACTGCAGATTTCAAAAATATCCCAGATTCTGATAATTTATTAAATATCCTGTCTTAATGAGCTCTGGTTGTTTCCGGGTTCAAACAATCTATCCTTATATTTACGGCTGCCATAGAGGTTTACATTTTTCTGGTGTGTGTAAATACTTATTGCTTTGTAAAAATATTAATTGAATTAAGTCAACAAAAATTCAAACACGCCAGGAGAGTAAAGTATTGATAGTATTAAGACTTTTTTCCAAGTGATTTATTATTGGTATAAGGTATAGTGGTAAATAATGGAAAAGCAGAAAACATTTTCTATAATCAGGACTTAATATCTTTGAAATCTCATCGTATTCAGACAATATGCATTAATCCTATGTGAGTCCGGGGAAAATCAACTGTACAGTAACAAACTTGCAAAAGGAAACGAGTCACATCTCTCGAATGGAAATCATACTACTATTAATTGTATCACTGCATTATATTTCCAATTTCCATATATTTTCATTCAGATACAATACTGTTTCGCTGTATTACAGCTCATCCGTGCGGCCAGGCAGGCAACTACCTCAAGGCAGGATCGAAACCTGACCGCCCAAACGACAGTCAAGGCTTCTCATCACTACGCTATTCAGTTGCTGCTGTGCGGGTAGTAAATTAACGATGTTTTGACATCGTCCAAATTTCTAAGCTAGATTTGTTTACTTAAAGAGTATCGCTTAATACGCTAATGGCAGTTTGTATATCACTTCCCGATATGCTAGACCCAAGATAGGGAGCATTATAGTTATCCACATACACTATTGTTCCGCTGTATCACAGCTCATCACTGCGGCTAGACAGGCAACTACCTCAAGCTGCACACACACAACACATAGTAACATGAATTCCATGAGTTTTAGCCTGACGATTCCTTACGGGGATGAAACGCAGAAGCCTATATATGGAATGGCTGAATTACCATGAAAATATGCTTATAACTTAGTCCCTAGCTCTACTCTATTCTGCTCTACTTAATAATTAATAACTGATGAATCATGTTCTCCGTGGGTTGCGGTTAGTTTCTCATCGAGGCGACAGATGTTCGTTGTACAAATAAAAATGTATTTCATTTAATGGGAATATTAGAGACACGTGATAAATGTACAGAAAAAATACAATAAAAACGATAGTATGCTAATGTGAATGGGTGTATATATTGCTATATTTTTCTTCACAAATGATTCTGACTAGGTTTGTAAAGGCAGATTACTGTAAACATTTGTCATTAACTTATGTTAATCAACTATGCTGCTTATAACCCTTATTAATATCACGGTTAGAGCCCGCCAAACTTTTCCATTCATTTTTTTTTTCGGAAATTCAAATGTAGCATGCACTTTTAAATGACAATAATACAGTGGATTTATTACCGCAAAATCCATATGCCCATGAATTTCTTTTGATTCTTTTCTGTATATTTTTATATAGTAAATGTTGGAAAAGAAAATAAAAACAAACATTTTCTACCGTTCTTAAATTCCCATGGTGCGACCACAGCTGGTTTATTTCTTTGGTTATACGATGATTTACGTTTTTATTTCGGCCGTTGTCATCTCCATTCACAAACGCTTATCAGATCAGATTGTCTAAAGCTACCGGTTTCCCGATATATAATGTACAATGTATTGATGCTACTGTTCTTTTTATTTCATTTCTCTTTGAAAAACTGAATCATGTCCTGAAAAGCCAAAAAAAATTGTTTTCATCAATAAACCAACCAATCTAAACGTTATGGATAAATATGTGAATATATAAAGAACTTGAAGCATGAAAACCTTTGCCAAAATGACCGAATTCAGCTTTAAATAACGCGATATGCCGTCAAACAGAACAATTAAACCAAGCAACCAGCGACAAACGTTTATTAATAAGGAAGATAACCAAATGCATTTTGCTTTTTTGTGTAAACTATATTCCTCTTCGCAATGTACATGTACACAACTTTAACAATACCTCTAAATAACAAACTGCTCTCTTTGATGTTTCAGTCCAAAAAGAATGGCATCTTCTTGCTTATTCGCCACGTAACAATAGCGATGATATTTATAGCTGTTAATGAAATTCTAATAAAAACATCTCATTCTACCAAATTTCAAAACTTACAAAAGAATTTAACACGATACGCATATTCTTTACGCAGGAATTCTCATCCTGCTATACTAAAGCGGCAACCCTCCTGGACAGATTGAAGAAGCTTTCTTTCGTATAATCTACTTTAAGAGAATACCAACTTCACAAAGATCCCCAGTCGCATTTATATCCTCGTAGGAAAAGATGAGGACGTTAAGTTTTTGAGGTTCTTGCAGGGAAGCGTCGACGTCCTCTTACATTAAACACCTGGTGTTGTTAAATGTTCCGATATATCGTACTGATATCTCATCATCAGATATTTTCAACGTGTCTTATCCTTGATGATCTAACGGGAACCGGTGCGTTAACGTTATAATCCGTATGTTATCTTGGTATATGATTAAAATACTTTTACGTTACTTAAAATACGCATTGTTTTTACTAAGGTGTTACGACTTATTAAGGCCTAAATGCCACTCCCGGAATATGTGTTAATGAGTATCAGGTGAATGGCGAGACAACATTGTGATAATTGGTAGTGATTTAATTATTTCAGGGAGTGACTCAACAAAGCGTAGCATACAATGGACTTATAAACGACAAAATTGTAGTCGGTTGGGAAGCAGCGATGCGTTTTGTTACAGAGAAGAGCAGTTCTTGAAAGAAACATTTTCTTTAGGGAAGTTTCATTTTAGTTGTGATTAGACAAGATTTTGTTGTGAATATTTTACGGTTAAATGTTCGAACAAATAGCTGAAATCTACAAGGACTAGTTCTATAGAGTAATAATATAAATACAATAACAAAGCGGATATTTCATGCACTTTCCTTTATTATTTTGTTGTAATGCGTCACGTATATCATAATATGCACTATCTCAGACAGACCTGCTTTAATCTAGCAACACCTGCTCTTCCATAACAAAAGAGACACCCTGCCGACGAATATGAAATCGATAAAGACTAAAAAAAAGTATATATATAAAAACGGCATGATATAGTTTTCATAGGCCCGCACACTGTGTTCAGCGTTCCAGGTTCGAGGACAATCGTAGCTACTATATCACTTTGACTAATACCATTAGAAAGATATCACCTATATATTCTCCGTACCCCTATATTATAATGTAAAATATATTACACTCTTTAGCATTGTTTCGACAGCTAATAAAGAAGAAAAAACGTGAAAAAAAATATGTGCTCTATAATTATAAAGGCAATGTTTCTTGTCAGGCAATGACAGCCTGTTCAGAAAAGTACAGAACACTTGCTATAATATAAACCCGCCAACCAACCATAATTACAAGAGGTATTGTTGTTTTAAGTATTGAAACATAGTTTTAATTTTTTAAATAAATGTAAATTAGAATAGCACCTGCTTAAGAACGAGTGAAATTAATTCACAGAACGGAACAACCTTGCCTGTTATTATATGTTCCCTTATGAAAAATAAAATCGACATATAATGCTACAAAAACTTACGTGTAAAATTGTCATTCGTTTATTTTTAAATGAAAATACATATTGCTTTTCGAAAATGTCTTAAATAAATTAAGCTTAAGTGGATTCTAAGTATTCATTATTGGAGAACCTTGCCTACTTAACATATAATAACTACGGCTGAACATCGATGCAGGTGTTCTATATCTAAATGATGGCATTAAAACTTGTTTGAAATCATAGAAAAATTGTATCTTCTACAATATTTATTAATTAATATTTAATAATGAATGTACAAATTTCCAACATCTACGAGGTATTAAAATTTTCATCAAGGGCTGATACCAATTTTTTTATTCTTTGCATGCAACTATACTTGTTGATGCAAAATGATGTCGTTGTTATATATACATAGTTGAACGTCAAAAAACGACAATATTTTATCCCAACCTAGTAGATATTGCTCAAATTACATACACTTACTTTTAGGAACTCTGTTCTAACAATAATGTTTGATGTTAACTAATTTAGTAATGACTCGTGTACATAAATATATACAAACATATACACATTCTAAACTTTACATATATATATGTATACGTGTGTAAAATGTGACTGCCCTATTTAATAGTTTTTTTCTTGTTTTCTTTCATGTTTTAATTAGGAATGTTATTTCAGCTACCTAAACTATTTATAGCATAGAATCAAAGCAAAATTTAAAGTTAACGTGGTGTTAACTATGTAAGCATGTATATAAATATGCGCACGATTGATTGACTATATACTGTCAACTATATAATAATTTCTTTTTCAAAATAGTATTCTATATATAAAAAAGGGAAGAAAAAATCTTTAATGCAGTAATAACAGCCATTTTGTTTTTTTTATTTTTAATATAGAGATCTACCGTCTGTTCAATATCGTTCTGTTTTTAACTCATCAACCTGAAGGCCCAATCAGTTTGAACTTTAGCCGAATGCGGTCTGGGTTATCATTGCAGGCCATCTGTTATGAGAGAAAATTCGTCGACCCATCGATTCTTTCAGTGGGGAATAGTGCGAAATAAATTTTTGAATATTGCTCTTGTTGATTATTCGCATCATCCTGAGGAATCAATGCTTTAGCGATTATCGCTTGAGAGAAGTTGAATATTAATGCGTATATTTGCACTCAATATAACTGATTTCATAATGCAATATGTACGTCCATATTTAGTATATGTCAAAATATTGGCACTCTCTACTAGTCGTAGATAGCCTCATAATTAGTGAGACCATTGGTTCTGTGCAATCAAACGAAGTATACCCTCATAAGCTATATCTTTCTTATGGAAGGTGTTGGTTTATCACCAATCGCTCCTACTGGGTAATGCCGTCAGCGTTACTATGTGGTTATATTAAATCCAAACTACACTAACTCTGATATGATAGTGTTTGGATCTCAACATTTCGACATTGTGCTGATTCTGTTTCACACGTATGGCACTCGCTTCTCAGTCGAAATAAATAGTTAGTTGCTGTAGAGATGGCATTCAATTAGTTATTAGGTTAACAACTTCTTTAACAAGGTGGAATTGAGTTAAAATGACCATTGGATTTTAGAGAGCCTTGAAAGAATAAGTGTCGTTAATGTTCTAATGGGATCAGAGGTTGTTTCTGCAAGAGGAAGTTATGGAATCAGGAATTCTGAGATCGAGCAAAGATGTGATATAATCGGTGGATCAGAAAGTGTAATTGGGATCTAATCTAAATGAAGTGCAAGACCTTGCTAATTTAATTCCACCATTTCAGAACGGATATTAGTAATGATCATTTAATCGGGGGACAAATAATAAAAAAAATTAAACGAGTAACGGCTTTCACCGAAGTACCCTTGTACGTATTTATAGTATATAAAAAGCTAACACAATTTGGACAGGGGAATCAGTAGCTATTTACGCCAACATAACCAAGAGATAGAAGAATGCGAAAAAGTTGAATTAGAAGCAAATAAAAAAAGAGATGCGTTGCAAAGGAAAATTAGCCTCAGAAACGTGTTTAAAAATATAAAGGAGAATTGTAACTGTAACAATAAAGAAGAACATAAAAGATTTGAAGCGAGTGGAACTCTCGATTCTCAATGGGGAAAAAAACTTGTCCTAGTTAAATACGAGCAAAACAACAACTTTATGAACGACGAATTGATGAAAACAGGCAGTTGAATTCTTGGCAGCTAAGAGAGAACATTTTAATCTAGATTTGTCGCTCTTCATTGCGGTGTTGTAGAAGAAGGGTTGCGTTAATTTTCTACCGGGATTACAGATGCAAAATTAGAAAAAAATAATAAAACGATTTAAAGAAAGAAACAACGTGAAAGGAGAATAAAATTTAGGCCTAAAAGTAAAAGAATACAATAGAAAAATATAAACAAATCCAATGAATATGAATTAGAATGAGTGCATGAGAAGAGGCAATACTGCTGTGCAAAAAATGATTACTTATTTTTAACAAACTGTCGTTGCATTACGCTAAAAGTAACACATAATAATAAAGAATTGAAAATATAATATATATAATAGTTTTAGAAAACGACACGAATCAAGTAAACTGTGTATAATAGGATTAATGTGCGAGAAGGGAATGGGGTATTATACTGGAGCACACTTACGCGTTTCCTTTACCCTATCTCCTCCCTACTTGCCGGCGATGGCCGTTCAATAGTCGAATGAAGTAAAAGATTCCTAAGGAAATATCCTTATCTCAAGAAAGTTATTCCACCGGCAATGAACAGCCTTAAAAAGTGTAATAAAATAAGTTTTTTGGAATGAAATTTTTCCCTGTACTTTCATCAAACAATGTACGCTTTTTGTAAATTTATTTTGAAGTATTTTTGTATAAATATATATATATATGTAAAATTTCTGTGCCCTCCCAAGAAAACTTGACTGAACAAATAGTCGTTTAAAAAAACTTACAAGAATTTACGATGAAAAAAAGTAAAAATGTATCTTTTCTTGAAGGAAAAAAAAATGTTGATAAGTATTTTACAAAGACAAAACAGAACAAAACATGTAAAATAAAATAAATAAAAACATAAGTCTTGTAAAGGTTGTTTTTTTTTGTTAATTTTGATTATTTACATTTGTATTTTTTCCGGTTTGTTTGTTTTTAAAGCATCTGTAACAACGCTCGGCTAAAAGCGATGATTGCCGGTCTCGGCCAATCCATGCCTAACGAGAAATTCCGAGAATCCGGCTCAAATGATGCAAGAGTAGCGAATATTAAGAAATAAAGAAAAAAAATAATTTTTGTATACAAGAGAATATTTTTCCACACTGCAAACTTATTGCGTTTACCAAATGAATTTATTTGAGAAGTTTTTGTTTTTTATCTTTCTAACTTCGGAACATTTAAAAAAAACTAATCAGGAGAAATAACTATAATCGTTTCATAAGAAAAATCGATGTCGGAAGTAATACTTCCAAATGAAATAGTTTCTTAAAAGAAATGGTATGATTTTATGCTATAAAAGACCGATAATTTTATTTTTTATGTATGCAAAATTTGTCATAAAGTTCAAATAAACACAGACAAATATTTGGGGAATATCATGTAATGGGTACATTTCTTATGATGTTTGATTAAGTACGTGAGAAATGTCAATAATAAACAAAAATATTTCGTTAAATATATTTTTAAAAAATTATAAATTATCTATAATGTTTATTTTTTATGTAAGTAAAAGGTTGTTGGAAAGTTCAAGTAAAGTTTAATGTGATTGAAGAAAAACACATTTTTTTAATTAATCTGACTTTAATTTCAAAATTTCGTTTACCTAAGTTTTATTATAAAAATAATAATAAGGAAAAACAGTTCATAAATCTAATAAAAATGTCCTTGAAGTTCAAATGAAATAAAACTTATAAAAAAAGGGTTCATTCTACACAGTCTTGATCATCCGTAGCTAAAAATATGTCGGGCGTCACTTCAGCCAAATGGCTTTGTAAACGAAGGAAGGCGAATATTCAAGATTAACGAATTTTTATTGCTTGTAATTGTACGGTAATCGTTTCATTAAAAAAGTAAGTTTTAAAAAAATTCAAAAATGTTATAAATTATTAAATAAAAGAGAAGTTCAAAATTAAAAATAATATTTCTTGTGTGCGTGTTGCCATAGCAACATGGCGGTTCATTTGACGTAAGGTTTTGATGTTAATGGCAAGTTCCGTATATGCAATGTCTTTTGGGGGTAGTTTCATATAATTTTATTTTTGTAAATGGTCACTTAGAAAAAAATTAACATCCCCAAGATTAACAATAAATCATTGTCTTTCATTTGATACTAAAATCAAGACGATTGGAATCCTCGTTTATGAGAAGTTTTGATTATTAGATTAGCCAATCAAAACTGTTCCTCGTGTCCACACACATTTTTGCTTTTATAGATTATATATATTATTTCTTATTCGAAGTTTTTCAGGTGAGTAATTTGCATTTATTTGGAGACTGTTATCCTCATCTTCATACTGGTTGTTGTCTCACCCCGTTTCGGCCAATTCATCCTCTGGAAGGCAGTAATTGCTTGGGATACAGTTAAGAGACTCAGAATTCTTGTCCGATTGGGATTAATCACCTGAATAAGTGTAGAGGATAGATTAGTCTAAACGTGGTAAAACAACAGCAGCTAGGAAGATGAGGATAACAGTCCTCAAATAAATAAACTACTCAATTATATTCCGCAAAATCAAAACGAAAACAGATTCCCTGTACAAAAACTAGATATCTGAGAATATAAAAAAAAATACATAGCATGAATAAGTTTTTCCATAATTAAAAGATTCGGAATTAAATAATCAGAAAAGGTTTGCTGTAAAACAAAATAACCAACCAACCCCTCAGAATAAACATTTGAATGTATAATGTACGTGAAGCATAAACTTGTTTTCGAAAATTACTGGATTTGGCATTAAATAACCCGAAAAATTGATAAATAACCAAAGCAACGTCGATAAAAGCATATTTAACAATATAAATAACTTGAAGCATCAAAACATTTTTACAACATTACTGAATTCGGTAGAAGTAGACTTTGTGTGTCTCTTATGTAAACGTTCATGTTTCATAGAGATGGTTTCAAAAGTCACTGACGTGCTCACAGTCGTACAGATGTTTAGTGAAGACATAGCAAACTTCTGTCAAACCATTGCTGTGATGGATAATAATGGATAGTATTTCAACGAATTCATAGCAAGTTTTTATATTTAAAGCGCTTAACATACTAAAATGTATTTATAATTCAAACCAATTCCTGAACTTGCTCTTTTTAAAATATCGTGTATGAAAAAACAATTATATTTTTAAAATATATATTATATACATAATATCACGAAAACACAAGAATTAATGCAGATACTGTCTATTTCTTCTTGCTGTAATATGGTCCTCTGAAGTGCAACGTAGACTGCAATGTACTGTGGACTAAGTCAGGCGGAAAGGCATATAAAGCTGTCCTCTTTTGCATCGCGATGGGTCTTGAAGAATCCATTTCGTCGATTTAAAAATGAGCGATTTCACTGATTTTGATGACATAAACATGAGTATTAAACATTGGTTGATCATATTTCCCAGGAAATGTCGTTTGTTCCAACTAGTATATATATATATATATATATATATATATATATATATATATATATATATATATATATATATATTATAGCGTGTCAGGAGGCGATGAAAAAATCCAATAAAGTGCTAGACCGTGGATGTGAGAGCTGGGGAGACAACATTTATTACGACACTATATACACATATTTCAAGGTCGTACCATATATATATATATATATATATATATATATATATATATATTAAATGAACTAAATCACGTGTAACTCTTAAATAAAACGAGTATCAAAATACTGTTTTATTTTACTACTCCAACGGCGAATAAGATAGAAAAAAAACTGAGGTTTTTTGTCCATAAACCATTTGATTATTGAATCTCGAAACCTACAACTTGTCTAAGGAAACTCTACTAGTACATGTGTGTGGGGTTAATGTTTTTAAACCCATACAAATAAAAAGCTATATTGACGAGATTCAACATAAACACTGTTTATTTCTTCCTATAATATTTGAAAAATATCGACAGCGAAAACAGGTGGGTCTTTCTTTTGCGTTAACGTCAGCAGCAGGCACTGATTCACCATACACACTTAATTTTCTGAGAACATTTTAAAAAATCTGCACAAATACAGGGTATTTTTCTTTTAAAACGGACATTTTTTTTCTTACGTTCACATCAGCCTGTGGCGTTTTATGCTTTTAAAATGTCATGCTTGGTAATAGGTATCAGTTTCTCACTTTCATGAATAAACACGTTTCAAAAAAATAGCCCAGTATTGAATTATTTCTGGAACAAACATCCTCTAGCTTTAGAATCAACATCATCTTGCCCCAACTACATATTTTAAGTGTTTTTATTGGTGTAAGAAAATTTCAAAAGCGTGGAAAATACATATGTAAACTATGATTTTATATAAGGTTATTTTTTTTGGCTTACACAAATAAAATAAAAAATCTAAAAGTAATAAAATATAAAGTACATTTTCCCACATTACATAACACAATTACAAGGACAAACTTATCGATAATTAAAAAAACCTAAACCAAATGTTGCGTTTTACCTACGTTCGTACTACAGCAATGTAAGACATCAGATCGGTTCTTAATGCAACACGCAGCTCTCAGAGAAAGAGTAGTAAATAAATATGGAATGATTTTCCTACCTTAACAGAGAAAAACTACGTGATTGATTATTTTTAACTGCATATTCGTTATCTGTATTTTTACTTATATAATAATACGAATGTAGTGTGATAATATGGCAAAACAACCAAGAAGTGTTAGAAAGTAAATAATAATAATAATAATAATACAAGAAAAAGAAAATAGATAACCAGCAACAAGGGTACAGGGGGAAATCCATTGGGGAGGAGGTTGTTTACTACCGCACACAAAGGTATTCAAAAATAGGATGGTTAAACAAGGTGGAGCGAGACTGGACAAAAAGGCTGGACATAGAGGTCAATATCTTTAAATAGTTTACGGACAATATTCAGTTTGCTACCGTTTACGAGCAGTATTTAGTTGGAGACGTGGACGATAGTTGTCTGCTCATAGGTATCAAGGGAAAAATCGGAGACGTTGGATTTAAAGTCGGCCACCAGTAGATCAGGTTGAGAAAAAATCGCCTGAGACAAACGTAATCATATATGTATGGTAACAAAATATATACTTACTAGCAAGCCGCCCGACATTGGCCGATCGTAAAATACGCTTAAATATGATATTTTGATTCATGCAGATTTCGTATTTATTATTATATTATATAGGAATCTATATAGAGTAATGATGTAAAAAGTTTTTTAAAAAATATGACTCGTGCGCAAGCACCGAGAATCGAAACCAAAACGTTTAGTTTACGATTTTATTTTTCCTTTGACGTTAATGCATGATCTATGAAGACATGTTTGCTGCAAGGCTTAAAATTAAAATATGAACAAACAGCTATTGCGTTACGTATGCATATTCCTAATACTGTCGTTCGATCTTTTTTTTTTTTTTTACAGTGATCACCACTTATCAAGGCCCGGAAGCCACTTAGGGATAAGGGTTATTGCAAGTACATTACATTAGTGTGGAGATTTGATGAAGTGTTTACTTAAAGGGGCGGTTCATTAGGAATTTGTTAACATTGGACTTGAAGACATCCAAGTTGTAGTCCGGTGGGAAGCAGGCAGACGGAACAGAGTTCCACAGGCGTGCAGTTCTAAGAAAGAAGCTTTGTTCATGGAATCCACGTTTTGATTTAGGCACAGATGAAGAGTGGGGGAAATTTTTCACAGTGGATTCGGCTAGACGGGTGTTTTTCGTGAAAGATTGGCGAGGGGGGGCTGAGATTGGAGTTCAGACGAGCACCTGCCATGGAAATAACGATCGCCCCCTAGAAAATTCTATTTCATTCATTTTCACACTTTTGCACCAATTTTCTCCAGCTAAAACCCAAATATAAATCTTCCCATATATATTATATTTCATGTAGACATACATTTTAAACAAATATATATATATATATATATATAAAGCGGTTTGTGTTTACTATAACATTTGTTGCGCAAATATTACGCAGGTACAAATACTGTAGAATATCTGCTTGAATATAATGACACATAATAGTATACTAAAAATGATCATCCCATACGAAAACTGAAAAAAAAAACCTAAAAGGGAATTAATTAAAATGAATGTTTAAAATAATATACAACTTAGCTAGACCATTTAAAGATGCGTTCAATTCCCGGATCCATATATAAAAAGGTTGTATTTTCTCTTAAAATCAATAGAACTAAAAGGCTTTTGATATGAATAACAATACACAAAAGAAAACTAATTGATAGGAGTATAGATTATTCTTAAGCAATCGCCAGTGCTATTACACACACACACACACACACACACACACACACACACACATATATATATATAAGTTTCATACCACCTTTATAAACTGTCCTCCGTTGAACATTATTTTGTCAGTAAGGCAATTAATTCCCTGTATCGCTTAATAAGTTTACTTACATGAGAAAACAATAGTATCAATGCTCTTAAAGGGATCACCAGTGGTTTATAATGAAACATTGTTTCGGGAATTTAAAAACAAGCCAGTCAGGATATTAAATCATGGCTCCCCAGCAGTGTTGATAAAACACCAGCTCTCTTATAACACATTAATGAAATTATTTTAATACGGGATCTAGTTTTTCCTCTAGATACATTTATGGTAAACTATTCATATCATTTAAAAAGATTTCTTAACTGTGTCCTCCCTCTCTTTCTATCTGCTTATTTACAAACTACTGTTTCTATAAAGCGTTTGTTTGAATCCATTCCACTACTTACCACCTCATTTTTTATTAGTGTTATTTTTATTTATTCACATTCTTATCTACTCTTACTGTTTCTATAATTATTATTTGAAAAAGTATATAAGATATAAAATACGCATCAAATGCGCTTGAAACCAAATCACAGCTTAATATTAGGAAAATAAACACATATTTTACTTGTTTGAAATTTCTTACAAAAATATTTCGGAGGGAGATACCATCTTCAATGTGTTTTGTTTCTTTTCTTCTTCTTCCTTGCCATGTTGTAATTTTGGAGCAAGAAGTCTGTTTGTATAGAGCCGCGCGTTGTATCTGGCGGTTGTATTTGGAAATGTTTGAACTGTGCGTAGGTAACGCGAGAATAACGTCAACATCCGATATATATTTGTGATAAATTTCAAACAAGTAAAATATTTGTTTATTTTCCTAATAGTACGTTGTGATTTGGTTTCAAGCGTACTTGATGCGTATTTTATTCAAACTAAAACAAAGTTTCTATTGAACTCTCATTCTTGACGATATAAGATATATATGAAATAATATTAAATTTTAACAAAATATATAAATATGTACATTTTTAACACCTCCTTCTATATCTATTGTTCAGATATATACATTCTTAGAAATATTATACACGAATCATGTAGTCCTGGATATTTTCTATTAATTTACTTTAGTTAATTTGATATGATTTGAAAGCATTTATTTAAATGTTTAATAAATTTTGACAACATTGTTTGATCATCCTTTTCACTAAACTAGAAACTGGAGTGTATATATATATATATATATATATATATATATATATATTATTTTAATTGGAATTCATGGTTGAGATGAGTAGTATTTATATTAATTTATTTATTGCGGACTATTATTCTCATCTCTATTATTCGTTGTTTCACGCCGTTTCAATCAACTATTCCTGGCCCCGTGGCGCAGTTGATAGTGACTTTGAATCTCTACGGTTCCATATGAGCATTGTCTGAAGATAGCGGTTTCAACCCTACCCACTTACTTGGCCAAAACGTGATGAGACAACTACTATGGATGGCAGTGAATGCTGAGAATGCAGTTAGAAGATTCCAAGTTCCTATCCGTCGCGGTTACCACCTGACGAAGGCCAGAGGAATAGTTAGTCGAAACGTCGCGAAACAACGACTAATAAAGATGAGAATAATAGTCCGCAATAAATAAATATATATAGAAACTGGAGGTATAAAATCTATCAAATTTAGGCTAACACAACTATTCTTAAAAACTCTGACATAATACTACTGTAAACCATTTATATGGGGCATGATCTATGCTTTATGTTGCATAGGAACTATTTTAAAGGGGAAGGATTTTCTCTTATTGAATATTTCATAAATTAGTATTCTATTTGCTTATATTCCGTGTATGTATAATGATAAAAATAAAATCATTGGAAATATCTAAAATAGTGGCGTGTGCATTTTGCTGTTTAAACCCTTTTTATTGGAAAGTAGGACGAAAATATGTGTCGGAGAATATACAACAGGAACTGAAGTGCACCGTATGTGACAGTTTTCCTTTTGAAAAACTGGTGTTGTGAATCATTTTAAATCACACAAGCAAAGTAAAAGGAACGACAGTCATACTATGGGGATATTAAAGTGCATCTAACAATGCTAAGTTGCCATATTTGTAGTCTAATCTCCAAATCTAAGAGCTGCCTCACATGACGTTCGAGGATCCATGGTATTATCACGTGGACACATTTACTGGAATGAAAATTTTTGTGCCACACATGTGAACGTCCACGTAGAACTGAAACTGGGTTCAAAAGTCACCTACGTGCACACAGCCGCACAGCTGTTATCTGAAGAGATTGAAACCTTCCGTCAAGAAGAAGATATCAGATATATAATAATATCTATTGCAAAAATTGTTTTCTTTAATCGATAATAAGGATAGTATGTCGATGAAATCATAACGAAGTTTGTCTCCTAAAGTTATATACTAGAATGTATTTAGTACTCAAGTCTTGCACAATAGAACCAATTATTGAACTTTAAGTCTTAAAGAAATCATATTTAAAAGAAAAGTTATATATATATATAACGTAAATCCAAGAATCTATGACGGTCTTGTCTATTTTTCCTTTCAACTCATAACCTTAGGCTTCCATTTTTATTACTGTAAACTGGAATTATTCTGGCCATCTGAGGGGACTTTAAGCCATTAAATAACAATTAAAATAAAAATGTGTAAAAATCTCCGCAGTACATATTTGCTGCTGCACCACAATATGTCTGTACAACATATGGAATCGTTTAAGACCTGGAAAATACATTTAAAATTCTGAGATCACATATTATTTACGCATTATTATTTTTATGTTTTAAATGCTTCAAAGTCACCAGGTATTTCGCTGACTTTCTAGAGTTGAAAAGACCCTTGTGAAATGACAAGACACGCTTCGGTTAAACGTGCATTGTCTTCCTGCAGTGAAAACAACTAAAAATAAAACACTGGGAAGACATGAGCATAATTAATCCTCAGAGCGTCCCTGCTCTTAGATTAGTAATCTTAATAAGGCTAAAGATTCAAGTGAATCTTACTTTTTGTAGTTTTCAGGAGAGTATTGCATACAGTAGAACTATTTCATCATTTCCATATTTATAAAGTTAACAAACTCTTAAATGATATGTATAAATATATTTTCGAGATTTCTCAACGTAACATTTCAATTTCATGTGCATTAAATGAGTTGCCAATTCCTAATTTGTTTTTGTTTATTACGAATAATTAAGAAAATGGATATTCTCATTTTTTTTTTAACTTTAATATTTTATTTATTTTAAATTATTGTGGACCTTAGAGACCAAGCGGCGGACTTGTAGGCAGCATATTACAATTAAGACGTTTCTGCAAAAGGGCAGTGATCTCTTTAACTTAGGGTTTCTAGACGTATTGAGTGAGCGAACATCGATACGCGTGAAATCTGAAAGTTTTACCGTTAATTGATTGATGGCGCGAGCAATTATTGTTTCGCATCACTAAACATACTAATACAAATATTATTCATTTCATTTTAATTCTCTGCCAACCCGATTAAATTAGTTTAAAAAACGAAAATTCTTTAGTTGTAATATATTGAACTTTTTTTGGAAATAGTCCTTCCGCGACAATTACTAATGTAACAAACCACTATTTATTGTCTTTCCTACAATGGTAGAGTAAGACACAAGTGCGATTTTTAATGTGTGTCTATTAAAGGGATTGTTTTACTCCAAGACGCACATCGAAGTAGGGCCAACATGAAGTCTACTCATTCCAGAAAGATTTCATTTTCACTAAGCGAGAACAGAAAATACGAAATGTAGTATCAGAACAGATATTACATTTTGTTCCTAACGAAAAAGTTAACGGAAAGATATTTACTCAAGAAAGTTTTCAACTCTCTGTCCATTACCTACTGACAATGTGATTATCGATAAATAAATACGTTTAGCAAAATGGAATAACAACGTGCAAAAGTTCGACTCTCAGTCCCAGCACGTCATCAATCAACGGACTGGCAGTTTAGATTCGTATGTAATATTCCGCAGTAAGTGCCGCCGGCCTTACACTACCTGAAATGTTAAATAGGCAAGTCGCGTTTTCTACTCTAGAGTATATTCCAAGCACACCCAATTCGTAACCTGAGTCTTAAGAGTTGCGTATATCATGCTCCAGTAGCCGACATTATTCCTTCAGGGCGCACACTAGCTTAATGCACATCGTGGTAGCGCGCATGCATTATATATATATATATATATATATATATATATATATATATTCAGTATTTAATTCAAAACTACCTAATGCATGTATACCAATATGTATAAAATATTGTAACAATACACTGATCAAAACGCTTTGTGTTTCATTCCCAAGGCAAATTATCAACCTTATGCATTTCACTGTCATTTAACACAAAAGCTTTTCTAGTGTATTTGTCATAATATATATAAATAAACACACACATACCAGTATGTGCACATATATATATATATATATATATATATATACACTAGCAAGGGTGCCCGGCGTTGCCCGGGTATTTGGAGGTGTATGTTGAGGAAAAAAAAGCGGTCAATTTCTTTAACGTTGACCACTATTATGACCTCTTAACATTTATTGTTTTGGGCTCAAATCAAGTTATTAAGATGCATGTCCATGGAACGTATATCTAAAATTTCAAGTGATTAGACCCAAAATTGTCGGAGGAGTTTGGTAGAGTTCTCAAAGGTCTAATCCTTGGACTTTGACCCCTTAATCGCCAAATTTCTTGCCGAATCCCGATAACATCGATTTTCTCAAATCTCAGTGCCCTGTATATCAAATTTTGAGTCTGTAAACTTAAAATTGACAGAGTTATTTCGTAGGAAAATGTAAACACAGATACAGACACACACACACACACTTTCACTTTTATAGATATATAGATATGTATATAATATGTATATATATATGTATATCTAATATGTATAATATGTATATAATGTATATATATATATATATATATATATATATATATATATGTATATATAATATACCATGTATATATTATATATATAATATGTATATGTGTGTGTATTTTTCCTAAAAAGCCTCTGGCGTTGATGGAGGGGGAACTAAAACTAGCTACTATTGTATCATATGATCTTAAATACCAGCAAGTGGAAACTTTATTCCAAATATTTCTCATATGTTATATCTCCCCTCTTTTGGAAATAAGGTACGATTATAAATATCTCCAGTATAAAATAATCCTTCTACACTGTGAAATTTACTTTACGTATGGAAAGCAAAGAGGGACGCTATAACATATGAGACATATTTGGAATTAAATTTTCCCTTTGCGTTTTTTTCAGATCATTTTACACCATAGCAGCAAATTTTAGTGTCCCCTTCATCAAGGCAAACGGTTATGGGGAAATATCAGATAATTTATAATTCATATGCAAACCTAAGAAAACAAATGACTATGATTGAAACATTTTATGGCTTTAAAATGTGCCAAAAGATGACTCTGGAAGGTTGGTGTTTTTTTTTTTTTTTAATGTGCGACTTTAAGTGCAATTTTCAGATATTCAACTACACAATTCAGGTCATTAACTTTCCAATGAGCTTTCATCAGTTAAATTCTGATCAGTAGTTGTTGAGATTTGGATTTTAAAAAATGCCAGAAAGGTTGTATATCTATCTATTGATGTATCTGTTCTGGTTGCTAAATTGAATAATGAAATGCTCATTTCTTTAATTCTATGGGATGAAACTGCATAATCATTTGCAGGTTTTTTGAAGATTATGATACTATTGTATTGTTAAAATTCTATGACACTTGGTAAAAAAAAGAAGTCTTTTCGAACCAATAAAATATGCCCAAATTGCCTACATTTGTATATATAGTATTCTGGCAAGTCAGCTTCAGTTTTGCTGCTTTAGGATGAATTTAACTTGATGGTGTGTTTTTGCTTGGTTGTCTCCCATATGGCTTTGCCAGGCCACTAGTATCAATATATATATATATATATATATATATATATATATATATATATATATATATATATATATATATAGTGTGTGTGTGTGTGGTGGACGAATGCCCCTCTCTCTCTTTCTCTCTCTCGGTATATATATATATATATATATATATATATTTTATAACACACACACACACACACATATATATATATATATATATATATAGAGAGAGAGAGCGAGAGAGAGAAACCTACATAGAAGTAGGTGTATAGTATATTCTGATTAAAGTTATATAAGATGCACATCTGCTGTAACAGTTTAATCGTTAGAGAGTGGGTCACGCATCAATTGACGGAATTGAAACCGACGGGCGAGCAGCTTGCCCTACAAAAGCAATAAGCGTGGCAAGAACCATCTCGCTAATAATAGATGCAACTAAAGACACATGCCAGGTGGAGTTTTTCGAACTATTAACAAATGTCCAAGCGACTTGCATCTCTTTTTTTCCGTGTCAAAGTCTTTCTAGACCGTCGATATTTCGACGCATTGATCTTTCGCTTGTTTCACAATTGTTACTCAAGCGATAAATTGTAAGAATTGTTTCCTTCATATTTTCAGTTTCCTTATACTTCTCGCGAATCCTTCTTTTATGGCTAATCCATGGCCACCCATCGCAATACGTATATAAATAAATCTTATGTTGCCAAAGTTATCATAGACCGTAGAAATATCTTACATGCGATCTTCCAAGTCGCACTTGTGCAGTTTCTAAGCAATCATTAGTTTGCATGAATGGAACTGCATATCACTGAAGAACTCCTTTGACTGTTCGATCAGACAATTCCAAAGTTAAAGCATGTTTTTCAGTTGCTGTGTGGGAGCTGAGTAACAGAAATCCCACAGCTCGAATACTACTAATAAACTTAAAATAGAATGAAATTTTCGAGTGCTGATTAAAATACTCATTTAATTAATGAAATAACAGAAGTAGTATTAAAGTTAAATAAATTGTACTAAAGCATTTTACTACTAAGGTAAATGATTATTAATTTTGATTGAAGGATATTAGAATATAACAATTACAGGAAAAAGGTATTTTTTAAAGAAAAACTTTCAAAATAATAAAAAAATATAAATAAAATAAATTTAAATAAAACTGTAGTAATTAAGTAAGCAAACTTGAATATTAAGCTGTTTAGCTTCTAAATATACAATAATTAAAATTAAATTTTTATTAATGGATATGAATTTTTTTGAAAATGTAAACAAATTAGACAAAATATACAAATGAATTCATAAACATATCTAACACTGAAGTAAAATATTTTTCGATAATAATCACAATAAATAATATTAATAGAAAATACTAGTTAAAAGGATATCAAATAAATGTATTACTACTTTAGAATTTACGGATGAAATTTACAGTGAATTAAGTAGTTAATTTAATCCCAATCTAATAAGATACAATAAAAAATAATTAAAATTGGGACGTATTTGAATTCAATAAATTAGAGTAGATGATTTATAATTATGGAATGATAAGTAATAATCTTTCTATATAATTGTTCATTTGAATATTACGAGTTATATTATTGATAAATAACACTAAAAAATATAGATTTTTTTTATAATGAAATGTTTTAAATGCAAATGTCTACTTTAAATAAATAATATCATTCAATTTATAGTACAGATTGGATTAATATATAAATAATAGAAAATGAAATAAAAAAAACTATTTATCAATATAAAACAAAGTTTGTTATAACCGGATTTTCTTAAAAGAAAACAACTTATTTAAATTTAAAAGTGAATTATCGAACTTTTAACTGTATTTAAACAAATATGTTATGTAAGATTAATGAATAATAATTACATGAAAATAAATACTTATAATTTATGTAATAATAGATTTATTTATGATAGCAATAAAACTCAATTATATATCGACATAAAATTCCAATAAAATCAACGATTAGTATAACTTGAAATAGAAGATATATATTTTGGAATTAGTTTCGTATAAAATTAGATAACTCTATAGATATACTATATATATATATATATATATATATATATATATAAATATTATTTAAGTAAATATATATACATAAATTATTAATAAATAATACTATATAGAATATTTTTAGTAGTGTATATCAGAATAAGAAATAATTTGTTATTACAAATATTTAAATTTTAGTGACTTTACTTTATAATTACAAATGGTGTAATAAAAGGATACAATAAAAGGTAATTGCAACTTTCTTTCCAATTCTCGGACTTTGTAGTTCTGCCCAAATTATTTTCTTGTACTGGATTGATAGTTGCTACTTATTTTGATGTATTAAGGGCAAAATAGATTCATTGAATGATATTAATCAAATGATTTTGCGCTACGAAACAGTCGCTGTCAAGAATTGTAAATGTCAACGTAATTAAAGGGTGTAATTGTAGGATGGTCAACATAATGAATTTGGAATATTGACTTTTGTCACGTGTTTATTATATGATTTCTAATTACATTGAGCTTCGTGAATTATTGAAAAGTGAAATATAATTGAAAAAAAAATCATATTTCCACCGATATATATATATATATATATATATATATATATATATCCCGCTATACATAAATACGTTGTGCATGTCCGTCCTGCATTGGGAACGTCGTCTTAGACACGTTTTTCCTACTCGAAGTCTTGCCAGCCAAGATGCAATTAGCTCTCTTCCCTCAAGTAACGTAATTTCATCGGTTTTTCCCTGGAGTTACCTCTACTCTTTTAAATATCATTCTGATTTTCTCATTTATACAACGACCTTCGTTATACAACACCATAAGTACAGCTCATAATGCAAACTGTTTGTCATCGTTATCCGAAAAGGTTGATATATCGCAAAATAAACCCAATAAACTATAGGCAATATTTTCTACGGAAAGTATATATTTTATTTGTTCTAACAACGTCATATTGCGCAATCGCCTGTGACTGTTTCGTGTGCCGGGTGGGAGAGAAACGCCAATGATAAAATGGAGACTAGAGAAAAAAAATCGCGCGAAAGACATAAACGATAATCGACCGTGAATTGCTTTAATGGAAGAAGACATCAAAATAATTATTTGTCTCATGTCGGCCAGTGAAAATGATAAGTGTTTTTGTCTGTTCTGATGGATTCGTTTTGATAAGATTGTTTGGACGCGAAAACACAGACACATTATGATCGTCTGTTCCTTTTATTGCTTAGTTAATGGAATTGGTAGTTTTTGTCTTTTTTTCTTTTTGCAAATACTTATCTCACTCTGTCCTTTATCTTTCATGTCTACTTTCATTTCTTTCTCCTCATTGTGTTTCGTTATTTTCAAATGTTATTCAATCATGTATCTTATTCCAATCCGCAGTATTCTACTACAGCTAATCTATTTTCTATCTATATCTAATTCTTAAATCTCCGCAAAGATTTTCGATTTGCTCAAGATAATATATTTCTTTCATTTTCTTGTTCTTTTTTAGGGAAGAAACTTTCTGCTTCGTCTCTGCTAGTTTTACCAATTCTTCGCGCTTTTCTATTTTTATTTGTTTGGTTCACGCACATCTTGTTATAGTCCATAATCAATAGCGTCTTATTGGCCATGGTCACCTGGTTTTTCATATTGACCATAATCACATGCGTATTCTTATTGGTCATAGTCACTTGCGTTTTCTTGGACATAATCACCTGCGTATCTTCTGACTACGATCACTCGCATCTTTTTATTGACTATGGTCACTCGCATTGGCCTTTTGGGCAAGATCAAAGTGTTGTATCTGTTCTTCAGATGCTGCACTTCAATTTTCTGTTCTCTCTCAGTGGAGGAAAAAAATCCTTCACGACTGAGACAATTTTTATTTTTGTTCTTTTTCTCCACGTTAAGAAACGGCCCTGGTGTCTAACTCTGTCTCGCGAGAAGGCATTGTAACTAGGGACTATGATCACTCGCATCTTTTTATTGACTATGGTCACTCGCGTCCTCTTATTGATCATGGCCACTCGTTTATTTTTGACCGAGGCCACTCGTGTATTTTTGTCCGTGACCACTCGTGTATTTTCGACCGTGGTCAATCACGCCTCCTTTGTGACCATGGTCATTCGCGTCTTCTTTTTGACTCTGGCCACTCGCGCTTTCTTATTAACCATAGTCACTCGAGTCTTTTTTATTCATCTTCATAAACCACAATCCATCATTTTATCTGATGGCTCGCTATTTATATTTGCTTTTGTAACCCGCTTCTTATTTACCCGGCTAATCTGCTACTTCTTCTTTATCTGTAACTTTCTGCTGTTTATTTACCGAGTTACATGCTATTAATTATTCTCTATTTTCGCTTATGTCTTCTACTATTATTTCCCTTTTACTTGTTTTGAGCGATGCTCTTCTTGTTCAGTTGTTTTAATTGTTTCGTCTTTATTATAATCTTGTTCACCTTCTTAATTATCATGTTGCTTTCATCCTTTCATTTGCCAAACCTTGTTTTCATGATTACATTGTTTATTCTTCCCTTACATGTTACGGGTTCGACTGTTTACCTTTTTGTGCTTTCCTCAATTTACAGCGTCTCTACTATTGTCATAATTCCTATTATTGAATAACACTTTTGATTTTCAAATACACATGAATAGCTATCGTTAGTGGTCTTATGCATTTTCTTTATTAATCGCTGTTGGGAATTCTCAGTTGCCTTATACATAATTATTATTGTCATTCTATCTTTCCCTTTCAAATTTGTCTTTATTTGTTCATTTGTTCTTCGTTCATTTTACACCCTTTCTTAGTCTCCTGACAGACAGCAAAAGCCAGTTTCAATGGATAATCGACTGGCGACGGTTGTTAACACGAAAAGACGCTAACAAACAGACGGACTATCAAATTCAATTAGAGACAAATCAATCATTAAAAAAAATGAATAAAATAACAAGGTGTGAAACTAAATAAAAGAAAATGGAGGCATGCGAAAGGGTGCGTTCATGATGTGATATTTTTCCCCCTGGAATGAAAACGAGGCTTAAACAAAATGGCGTATCTCATATGACATTACTTGCATATTGGAAATTTATATTTTGTTAATGGGAAAAATAATGAAATGAAATCCAGCTGAATATGCATTTGTAGATAATTATATTTGCATTATTTGTACTGAGTTTTTATGTTTATGTTTTTTTTTGTTTTCAATTACAGGTTGGTCTTTTTTATAATTGTCCAAATGCTAATTTTGAGTTCACTCCCCAATGGCTTCCCATTTATCTAAGCGAGATACTAATTTCGATACATGGTGTCAAAATTGGCAGCTTTGTCGATGAGAAGCATTGAGAACACGTAGTTGTCAATAAAACCGATTAAGCATTGAGTGCTATTTTATTTCGTTGTTTGTGAAACAAGAGGATAAATAATTAGATAGAGAATCATAATGGACTAGTGGGTTAATAAATGGAGGAGTAGAAACTATTTTGAAAAGCTTAAAATAAATATGTGATACAATAATTAAACAAACATATCTACATGAAATAGCAATGTTTGTGTATGTGTTCATTATATAAAAAAGTAATGCAAATCTTTATGAAAGCCAAATGTATTTACATGTAAAATTCATTGCGGGAGACACTGGTATTACTCGTGAATAATTAAGTATAATTTATAGAAGGTTACGAAGGAAGAAACTTTTATAAGATTTAAAATATGTCCTGTTTTAAAGAAATTCGAATCGTATGTATTTACTTTACTCTATATGTCTCCTCTAAGCGGTAGAACACTCTTTAAACTTAAAATACCTGCGTCAGATGGTTTTTAAATCGAAATCATAAAAAAATAACCCAGAGAGGTTTTCAAAATCGTTGTATCATATTATGGTCGACATAATTTGCAGTATGACAAAGAAGGAATATTTTATCATTACAATTGTGCTAAACAAGATTTTTTTTTATTAAATCATGAATAATTTTATGTCTTTCTGCTAGATAATAAATATAATGTGTGTGTGCACACACATACACACACAAAGTGCTCAATACCGAAATAGGGCAAGATATACCTTTTTATTTTATTTTTGAATAAGCATTAATGACGCTACACATTCATGGGGATGTTTCGGTCAGCCAGTTAAAATAACGGAAGACCTCTTTAGGCGATATTGCTTCTACAAATGAGGTATCTAGTTACTTGTAACTGGCTGATCAGAAGATGCTCCTGAATGTTTAGCGATAAAGAACACCCATATAAATTAAAATATATCTATACAGAGGGTGCTTGCTTTGAATCCTTGATACAGAATTAAATTCATCCGATGAGGAAAAGCGAAAGCCTCTGTGTGTAGCATTAGTGTTCTTAATATATTTTTCGGAAATAAGACTAATCGCGTATAGAACACTCTAAAAGTAAATATTGAAATTAGACGTATACTATATGTATTCTCATAGCAATGTATGTGTATACAGTAAATAATATAAATCCACGTAAGTTTTGTGTAGTTTTTGTGTTGCCCGGGTATTTGGAGGTGTGCATTGAGCAAAAAAAAAGTGGTAGTAATATGGCAGGTACGAACCCGTACCGCGAAGGAGGAAAAGAATGGGAAAAACGTGATGTCTTTGCTGTTACGACCACCGCCAAACCGGATGTGACGTAGGTTTAAAATTAAGGCTACACAATCGAAAAGAGGGGATGATTTTCGAAAATATCCGTGAAAAAAGCGACCCCTTCCTGTAGAAAAGTGTCCAGTTGAATGTGAAGATATTCATGTTTTTCTTTGGTTTTTTTTTGTTGTTTTTTTGCCAATTTTTCGGTATTTCTCGCTTGAAGGGTCAAGCTTCAAATCGATACTGATCTTGTGAAAATCTGTCGCCTCTGTCGAAAGTTTTAGACAGACATGCAAATATACATACATGCATATTGGTAGCTCAAATTTTCGACCCAAACCGATAAAAAAGTTTGCCCTTTCTCTGAATACTCTTTATGTAAGATTTCACATGTTTAGACCAGAAATTGTCTGAGTAATTTGGTAAAGACCACACAGGTCAAATTTTTAACTTTGACTACTATTATGACCTCTTTACAGTTATTGTGTTGGGCTCAAATCAAGTTATTAAGTTAGATCCATGTCTAAGAGATATATATCTAAAATTTCAAGTGTTTATACCCAAAATTGGCGAAAGAGTTTGGTAGAGTTCTCCAAGGTCAAATCGTTAAACTTTGACCTTTTAACAGCCAAATTTCTGACCGTAAACGAATTACAAAGATTTTCCCAGATCTCACTACCCTGTATATTAAATTTCGAGTCCGTAGACTGAAAATTGACAGAGCTATTGTGTCCGGAAATGTAGACACACACACACACACGCGCACACACACACCGACACACGCGCGCGCGCATACGCTATAACTTTTATAGATATATAGATTTACTAAAGAAACAATGGAAATGTTCAGTCTCTCCTGTATTCCTAAATACGCTGCAAAGACTAACTTGCTTAAAATTCAAATGTATCATATTTTTTACATTTTAACCGTACATATTAAACGTTATGTGAAAGACAATAGAAGTGGTTTCGAATCATTAAGAGCCTCCTAGCCTAACAAACTTTTTCTCGGATAATATTGATGAAATTAACACATATATACAATGAAAATTTCTCCTGAAAATAGGATAACCTTGTTCAAATCTATATTTCAAATTTTACATTCCGAATACATAATAGTCAGTAGGCTATGAAGAAATGTGCCTGAAAATTTCTAGTTTATGAAATTTTAATGAGATTGTAATCGTATGTAGGAGACACTAATTCAAAGAGTATTTTTAAAATCATTTCGACGGTTTGTATTAAGGAGATTTACTGTAGGTAGAAAAGCAATAAGTCAAAGAAAAGTAGATGGTGTTATGATAATACTAGAAAACTTACATAGTAGTGATACTCATTCAGTTGACATTTACAAGCTTCTTAAAACCTGAGCAACAACATCGCATGTAGTAACGGCATACTACAGACATATAAGCAACATGATTGAAGTATAAGATCAAGTAAAGTGCAGCCACATAAACCCGTATACCCGGTTATTGCTTCATTTTCCAATGATTTATTCTCGTTAATGCACTAGTTAACACTGTACACGAACTATTTTCGGCCAAATAAATTGACATTTCGTTGGCTGCTACAGTCTCTGAGAATTTATTTTATTTTTTCAAGTATAATATATATATATATATATAAATATATATATATATATATATATATATATATATATATATATAATCTCAGTAAATTATTTTTTATATTCCATAACATTTTTGCATGTGACCCGAGTCTATTGTAAGCATTTAAAATATTTTTTCGTTATTTCTCTTTTTAGGTAAGTGGATTTGTCTCGGTTCAGAAAATGAAATGAAAGTATGTTCTTTGCACTACCGTTGGAAACTGACGTATGTACTGTCCTACTGATTGCAATTAGCAAAACTACACTGATATAGACGTTTGTTTTGAATTTTGGGTACTCATACAGAGGGTGATCCGTGCTGAAATAATAACGTTATTATTTAAAAAGCCATTCTTAACATAGGGAGGGGAGTGTGTTTTGTACACATTCTGTACTTTAACTTTAAAATTGAATAAAAAATAAACATATAAAACTTTAATTTAACGTGGAAATAATATTTTAAAAATAGCGCGGATCACTGTCTGCATTAGCACCGGATTTTTTATACTCGCATATCTCTATTATTCTCTGTTACATTTAAGACACTTTGTGTGTGTGAGTTTGTTTCTTATGCGCCCTACCACGGATGTGCCGATTTTTGTGAGTTTACACAAATGTACTTGATGTATTTGGAAGTGTTTTTAGATAGGTGTTGTATCGAAGTTTCTCTGATAAGTATGATAAAAAATAACGGAAATAATCCGATTGAAGAATGAAGTCCGATTTTCCAAAAGTTAATTCCTCATATAGCCTAAAAATTGGACTCAAGAAGTTTTAAAACCGCACAAGCAGGAAAGCCCAACAAATAAATTCAACCGTAGGTTCTTTCATGAGACAGGTGCGCGTTCGAAATAAAGATTTCAGTTTACAGCAAAGTTAAACCATGATATTTGACTTTTGCATTTTAAACTTAAATTCAAGCCATTATATAAAATAATTTTATAAAATCAGCAGTAGCTTCTCCACAGTGAAATGTAGTCTACAATGTATTGTTGACTAGGTCAGTGCGGGAGGTATGTGACTCATAATCCTTGTACACCACGATTTATCCTTAGGTAGAGCAGAAAATCAATCGATTCGCCTAACAAATGGACGATGTCACCGATTTCAATGGCAATAATCGTATAAGGGGAGGGGGAGATTTGGTTAACCTTATTCAATCCCGGGTAACGTTGAGTCTACCTACAAATAATGATAATAAAATGCCATTAAAATGTGTGCATACTACAATTGTTTCGATCTCAGATGATGGTATTCATATATATATATATATATATATTCAAGCACGTCTGATTGAACACGACTGAATTCTCCTTTTTTCCCAATTTCGTTGGTTAACTTTTCACTTCGCTGGGAGATATTTTTTTTATTTCTGCTGGCATACTGTATATTATGGCGCCCATATTCTTCTCAAGGGCTTTCAATCGGGGCATCCGATTGTCGTCAGGAGTGATTGTTGTTTATGTTGTTGTAATTTTCTTTATTGAGGCTTGTTTTATTTCTAGTTAGTTGTATTTTTATATTGGTTATAAAGTGGAGGAGGATGGATAAAGGCGAATTATTTATTTTTAATTTTGATATTTTTTGTATTTATTTAGTTATTTAGTTATTGTTAGTTGTTGAATACGGTTAGTATATTTGTCCCGATATTAAATGAGATACGGTTAATAAGGGACCCTAGTTTTTAATTAGTATGGTTTCAAATAATTTTAGTCCCCCCGTGCAATTGTTAAGGTATCGAATTTTAGTATTGTTAGTTAAGATAATTCTAATATCGTACGATTGAAGGTTTTTATCATGGATTTTTTTGTTTTATGACGCTATTTTCCGTAAATGGTAGAGTAATCGTCAAAAGTGTTTGTGGTGTCGCCTATGTATACGTTGTATGAGTTTTTAGAGTGGTTTTTGAGACATTCTCGGAGGGGGTAAATTAATTCATGGACTACATAAGTTTGATATAGTGTTAATGTTATTATTGTTTTTAATTAATAATATTGCAATAGGGTCTTTTTTATTTCTAACTAAAGTTAGCTTTACTTTCAATCCATGTGTATTCTGTTCGCATTAGACTTTTGGAGCGACATTTTGAAAGTCAAATGTAATTATTGCGATATTTCCTTGTCAGATAACTAATTGACCGAATTGTAATGAAACGGTGATTACTTTTTCCAGCTTATTTAAGCTGTTATTTCATCTTAAACAAAGCACAATGGCACTTGAATATAAGGGCTACTATTTGAGATTTATTTATTTGATTTATTTAATATATGTCTGTTTCATTACTCTTGAACACCTGCATGTCATTACAATCACGGATGAAGGAACCGCGAGGGAACTACAAAGTCTATTACTCTAAAAGTAGAAACTGTTTGGGTATAAAGTTTTCCGTCATCTAGAGATCTCTGCAATGAGAATTACTTTGCTTGTCGAATCAGTCGGGGTATTTCCCTCGACGGGGTACAAGTGCTTTGAGTTCGTCTGAGCAAATTTCATTAAAATACTTGTAAAACAGACACGAAGATGCTACGTTTCGGCAATAGGATAGAAAGTGAACTTTGGTTGCTTGTGCGTAACCTCTTAGGTGACTCTTTTGACATTTGTCTAAAGGAAAATATTAGTCACAGATGCACCAGCCCAGGCATGGCAACAGTACTTCATGCATAGGTAAATAGTGGCTTTGTAGACGTGCAGGATATTCTCAGGTGTTTTGGACTTAGCACACTAGATATTTTCTTCGTGTTAAGCATTTATCATCCTCACTTTCTACATGTTGTAAGTAAAATCTCTATAAAATTATCGAGTATTATTATACACTGTTTATATAAGCGAGTATATAAGCGGTATTAAAACTGCAATGTAAAAGTTCCGTAACGGTACGTGACGTGTCTCTAATGACAGTGTGTATATATGTAACATAGTTTGTAGTGTTTTGTGATTGTCTCTATGATGTTGAGTGTATCTAATATTTGTGACAGCGCGTACAACACAGAGACGATACAAAGGAGGTAACATAATTCTCTGATGTTTTACATAAGCCAATATGGAAAACATGTCTTTTCGATCTGGGTTCCCTTTTTTAACGGTTTTAAAAGCTGCAAGAAAACTCAACCGAAAGTAAATGGATGTCTCGATTGTATTTTCGGCAACTTTATTCGAGATGTTTCTCCATTGAAGAGTAGCATTTTGTGTTAACATCTACATCGAGCCGGCAACTTCTCCAGTTGTTCTGAGCCATTATCGACTACTCGCCAACTGGTCTCCTCTCGACTCTATCTTTAAACTAACTAAAACCTACGTGAACAAAAACATATCTTTTATAATTACGTAATCAACAAGTATCGCTCATGACCATTGGTAGATGTTGGTCAAGCATTCTTGTTTATCTAGGAACTTACCAATACTAAGAATCTTGATTTCTTTCTAAATTCCATTCTATAAAATTAACATTCCTTGTACATTGCAATGATAACATTATATTTTACTAAAATACCTTCATGTTACTCAACGTTACCCCGACACTAAGACGACAGCAATACAAAACACCTAATACTCTTACACAGTGGCTGTTTCGAATGATTTTAAAGTGACTATCTATTCGACACTTTTAATGCTTCCACATTCCATTCAAATATGAGTGGACGCAAAGTAATGCATTCTTCTTTTCCAAAATACTCGTAAAAGTGCCGAACTGTGCGAAAAGAAACCGAAGTGCATTCTGGTGAATTAAATAGCTTAATCATTTTTAAAATAGAGTGAAAATATTTGTTTTAACGTAAAATATTAAATTTGTGAATTAATAAATGTTAGATTATCAGTAAAATAAAGTTTAATGCAAAATATAATTATCAACTTTGTAATAACTGAAATTACATCGACGCTGGAAATATATCCACGTGGAGCTGTTTCTGTTTCTTTTTTATTTAAACAGATATTTATCGGGTTTACTATTTCTTTTATGTCATGTTTGTTCTGCAATGTTTACTATTGGTGATTTTCTTTGGGATTTTTCTTGTTTATGCTAAGATTGTTATTATGTATTTACTCTTGTGTTTTTTTCCTGGCTGCGCCCGATCGTTTGAATGTCATGATGGTCAAAGACCAGATGCCAGTTCCTGCCAAGATCGATCGATCAGTTCGGTTATCTTAGGAGAGGAATTGATATCGATTTGTTCACGATAGCCTACAGCCATACTGAATGCCACACGATCTTTGATATTTAGAAAATCACCTGAAATGACCTTTCTAATGCATAAATAACACGAGCAGGATTGACACACAATCATAAATATACATATAAAAATACATATATGTGTGTGTGTGTATGTGTATGTATAAAGTTTGCAATTTCCATACTTTTGTACATTTTAAACTCATCATTATGAATTTTAAAAAAGGTTGCTATTCAGCATGAGTCGTGATGTTGGCTATGTTTAATTATATTTAGTTTTATACATAGAATATAAAATAAGATGAGAACACTACTTTATAATTTGTATAACGCCGCTGTTTTTTAATCGTTACATTAAATATCCATATAACATTTTACTCGTTCCTTCCTTTGTTAGTCTGTGCTTTACGTTTCCAAAACAGACTAAATATAAACGTTAACTTGGTTTGATGTGTTTGAATATCATTATAATAATATATTAGCATTGTTTTAATGGTGCCAGAAAGAAATTCGTAGTAATTTCAGTGTGCAAACAAGTCTACGAAACGGGAATATTCAAAAGAAACGGGAGAAAAAACATTGTTTGCCAAGAGGTGATGTATTGAAGGCGTACATTAGAAATTGTCTCTTAGAATGTGATGTTATTATTTGTATTGAACTGCTAATCACAGTATTGCTGTCGAAGTATTTAAAATTACTTATTAATGTGTCTTATTTGAGTCTGATCTATATCTATGTATCTATAAAAGTGAAGATTTCTGTGTGTGTGTGTGTGTGTGTGTGTGTGTCAGTCTGTGTATGCAAACTTCCCTACCAAATAACTGTCAATTTTCGGTCTACAAACCCGAGCTTTGACATACGGATTATTGAGATTTGGGAAAGTTTTTTGGATTTTTTCGCCAAAAATTTGTCTGTTCAGCGGTCAAAGTTCACCGATTCGAGTTTTGAGAACTCTACCAAACTCCTACGCCAATTATGCTCTAAATATAAATTACTTGGATATGGATTTAACTTTATAATTTTATGAGACCAAAACAGTAAATGTCAGAGAGTCATAATTCGGGTCAAAGTTTTAAAAATATTGACCTCTCTGGTCTTTACCAAATTACTCAGCCAATTTCTAGTATAAACATTTGAAATTTAACATAAAGTTTATTCAGACATAGGGAAAGCTTTTTATTCGTTTTTTCTCAATATTTTACGTTTGCGGTCTCCAGAAAACTATTAAGCAAATGCTGGGTCTAAACATTTTTACATAAAGTGTATTCAGACATGCAGCAATTTTTAAATCAGTTTTAGGGGGAGAATTTGGCTGCCAAGAGGTCAAAATTTACAGAGTTTACTTTTGAAAACTCTACTAAACCCATTCGCCAATTTTGGGTCGAAACACTTGAAATTTTAGATGTAGGTTACTTGGACATGGGTGAAACATTTTAATTTCATTTGATCCCAAAACAATAAATGTTAAAGGGTCAAAATTGCGTCCGTGGTCTCTACCAACTTTTCTCTATGGTAAGAAAGTCTATTATATAGAAAGGCATTTGTGTACAGACTCACACTTTTTAATATATACATATGCATATAAAGTTATGAACATTACATAGTGTCCGAGCAAAGTCGGGCTGATCTGCTAGTTTAAAATACAACTGATATTATTTTCTCGGAAATATAAGTAAATTCATTTGCTTCGTGTAGTTCGGTTTGCTGCTATATAATCTCAATAATTTAGCTCAATCAAGAAAAATGCTAGCTTTATCTAAACATATTTGCTGATTAAATATATTTTCGATTCCGTGTATTTCCAAGAGTCCTACCTGTTAATTCTTAAATTTCAGTTCTTATGGAGGATATTTAAGTGTTTTATGAAGGGACTTATATTCGCAGCCTTCCAGTTACAAATTCAAATATTTTGGTTAGGTATCAAATTTGATCCGTAATCATTAAACATGAATTAATCAAGATTATCTGAGTTTCAATTTCTTCAGGATACTCTTTAAAGCTAAACTTTGCATGTTTAATATTTCCAAATATAAAATAATACTAATATCGGGATGTTTGTAGTGCAATGTCGCGCATTGAAAGAGACTCTGCACTCATCCCCCGTGGGATTTCCTGAGGCCACAATCCTATAGGTGAGAAGACAGCTGATGGTCTACTTGTATTGCCTGCCTGATATTCTGCACAACCACTTGTCCAGCACCCCCCATTCATCCTAACTAAACCTTTAAATCGAACAAAATGAAATGTGAGTTCAATCTAAAATTACGTTTAAACCAGGACCAAACTCAAAGAAACCAACCTGCCTTCTCCCTTGAGGCTTGCATTTACGAATATCCCCGGGCTTGGAACTAACTTAGATGATGTTTAATCATTTCTCCTAGTAAACACCCCGAATATATTAGCAATAAGTGAAACTAACCTACACTCCTCCATTGCCTCTAATCATTTTAACATATCTGCTTATCTCCCAATCTGCAGTAAGGACTCAGACAGACATATGCACGGGCTTGGAGTCTACATTCATAACACCGTCCCCCTGATTAGAGAAACAAAACTAGAATCAGACAACCAGGCGTTTATATGATTCAAACTAAACATAACATTAGCTACTTATATTTTCTATACCGCCCCCCCCCACTCAACCCAGGACTGTATTCAAATAAACAAACTCTCCCACGATACTAGTGCACAAGTACATGTATTTGCATTCTCAGACCTTTATTATTCCTGATATTCATAAATGACCTCCCTGATAAAATTGTTTCTGGGATGCGTATATTTGCCGATGACACCACTCTCTATAACAGGCATGAGTTGAAAACAAATGAGCACATCTCTAAGGAAATGGAAGAAACACTAGAGGAAGACCTCCAATCTGTAGTGGAATGGGGATAAAAATAGATGGTCACATTCAATGCTGCCAAGACTAAGCTTGTTTCCTTCAATAACTACACGAAACCTTCACTACCACCAATACCAATGGTCAAGAACACATTACCCGAAAGTACTTCCTTTAATATCCTCGGCCTAACGTTTACAGGGAACATGATCTGGAATAGATACATTGAGAGCATTGCATAGGCTGCTGCAAAGAAGGTGGGGTCTCTCTACCGTGCTAGTTAACTACTTTTGCCTGAAAGTATCCTGTACCTTTTATAAGGCCACCATTCGCTCATGTATGGAGTACTGTTGTCACATTTGGGCTGGTGCATATGCTACTTATCTCTCACTCCTTGACAGGGTTCAAAAGAGAGTCCTCCATCTGATAGGTCCTGAACTGTCATCTAAGCCTCAGCCTCTGTCCCATCGACAAAATGTTGCATCCCTCTGTCTGTTCAACAAGTACTTTAACAGTGCTTGCTCTGACGAACCACAGGCACTTGTACCCCCTCGACGTGAATACCCCCGACAAACCCGACAAGCAGCTAAATGCCACCCCTTAACCGTAGAGATCCCTAGGTGTAAAAGGCTTTCTACTCAAATAGTTTCGTCCTCAGAACTGCTAGACTTTGGAACTCGCTTCCGAGATTCTGCTTTCCAAACTGTACTGACATGCAGAAGTTTCAAGTGTAATGTGAACAGACATCTTGCTGTTCCGATCCCTTCATAATACCCCTGCAACTTATGTCCTCGATAGTAACCCCTTTACTTCAAAGTGGCACTGTGCCTTGTTTGGAGGTAAAACTTGAATTAAAAAAATACAATGGCTTCTTATCAGAATGTGAATAGGGATTCTAGAGATAAAGTTTATATTATTCATAAACATGATATTTCTTTTATTTTAATGTTAGCGAGAAAGGTTTTCGTAGCACAAAACTTTGTTAGCTGAAATAATGTTACTGTTCTGTCTCACCTATGCTTCTTGTGTTGTTATATTATAAAATATATTGCATGCGTTTTTAGTTTTAAAGTATTTTACGGTGGGCAAGGATATGTCTACTTTTTGTAATCTATTTAGGTCATAGTTCTGCAAAAACCTAGCAATTTTAAAGTTTCCAGTTAATAAGAACTTACTTAATGGAGGAAGCAAAATTGCTACAAGCTTTAAAATATTTTATGATAGCTATTAAACAAAAACCTCACGATATGACTATGGCTACATTGGAATGAAACGCGACTGAAGCATATTTGTGTTTCGATTCTAGCTTATGACACCTAAGTCATTTCGTCTTGTTTTGAAGAAGTCAGTACCATATATATATATATATATATATATATATATATATATATATATATATATATATATATATATATATATATATGTGACTGCTTCATTTAATCACAGGAATTAATATACGGAAGTGTAAATTAATGCGTAAACTAAGTATTTACTTCAACAGGGCTCAATACGTAGGTAGGAAATTATAACATATATATGGCAACTAGGCTACACAGAATATGACGAATCCTAGCGTGGATGACACGCGGAATATTCTTTGTAGCTTAATTGCTATATATATTTTATTGATTGTATATTCTGTGTGGCTTAATTGCCATATATATTTTAAAACTTATATATAGGGTGTCCACAAAGTCTGGCTACATTATGTAGCCAGGCTTTGTGGAAGCATCCTGTAGATTAAGTAGCCAGACTTTATGGGCACCCTGTGTATATAGGAACTTAGCTGTATTTCGTTTAACTTAGCAGCTCACTAAGTTCAACTGATATCTCTTCTAGATTTACCTATCCTTTAATTATAATAAATACTTACATAATTTACTACCCTCTCCTTAAAAAAACCCATAATGCGAGTAAAAGTACCGGGTGTGAATATTTAAATAATTGCACAATGCGGAAAAGCAAATCATAAAACTAGGCTGCCTGAAATACATTCCAACATAAATCGTTCACATAAAATAACAAAATTCAATGGTGTTTATTTTTCTTTAGTTCATCGGAAATGAAAGTTAAAAAGTACGGTAGTAACGTTATAGTTCTGAAAGCAGACTGTCCGATATTGTCCAGTCGTGAAATTTGCTACAATAGGATATAGTGATTTATGTACATATCTTATTATCGATCCAACTCCCTATTGATTATATTATACCCAATATATAGTAGAAATTTAAAAAGTTTTTAAAAATGTTTGTGCGATTAGCAAGAATCGAAACCAAAACATTCATCTCTCTAGTAGTATTCGTTACAATCTTTTCTAAGGCCACATTCATATTAAGACTTCACAAATTAACCGACTTAAAAGTATAAATCTCTATTTGCACATACATAAAAGATATAGACTAGTTCGATTTATGCCTGCCAATTATTTTTTCTTAATTTTAGCCACTCAACAGCTTTTTATCGGTTAAAAAACAAATCAAATTTGTTTCACAAGTCATACTACGTTTCAAGTGTCTAAACCAAAACTTAACAGAGTAATTTTGTAGTGACTGTTCCGAACACACACACACGTCATATATATTAGTGCACACACTAGGAAAACAAGTTTAACCATACAATATTCGCACTAGTCAAGTGAGGGGTCGATTCCAATATTTTTTCGATTCTGGTACAATTACCGATTTCATATTAAATTCCGAATTCTGATACAAGTAGAGATTTCAATTCTTTATAAATCTCTGAATATTTATCTATAAAGTTGCCCCCCGACCCGATTATCGTAACATACATTGTTAATGTGCACATATTTTCACAAACGTAAATGATCTATAATTTTTAGTATTACTGATAGTTTAAAATGAATAAATATTTATTATTTTATCATTATTACAAGTATTGGAAGATTTTGTTTTAAACGGAATCAAATTAAAAACACAATTAAAACATTCGTTTCTGCCCTAGAAAAATAGGGACACATTTTTCCGATTCCGATACCCCTAAAATTTCAGATTTTCCAATTCTGATTAATAGTCCCAATACTAGTATAAACTCAGAATTACGTTGGAATTCATCAATTATACCATATCAACAAACATGTTTCGGATTTTAAAAATTTTCTTTCATCTGGACAACTTTCACTACCTGACGCCTTATTATAGACTATCTAACTGAATGACTGTTTGCTAGGTGAGTATAACGGCATTCTTACCTCTGCAAACGTGTGTATATATATATATATATATATATATATATATATATATATATGAAGAATCCTAGAGTGGATGAAACGCGGAATATTCAGTGTAGCTTAATTGCCATATATATTTTATAAATTACTAACTAGGTCTACCCACATATTGAGCACTGTTGAAGTAAATACTTAAAGTTTACGTATAAATTTATACTTTCGTATATTAATTTTATGTGAGTAAATAAAGTAGTTATATATATATATATATATATATATATATATATATATATGACATTAGTGATTATGGCTCTGTTATATTGCTTGGTAACAACAAATGTTTCTGTGCCGCCATTGGCTCAATGACGACTCAAGTATTGAAAATAATGAATGAAAAACAAATGCATTGGCAACGGAATCGCAGACAAATTCTCTCGTTTATTTATTCGTCGAATAATGAAATGTCTTGCTTTAAGTGACTCCCTCTTAGCCACTTGCACCTATCATGCGTGTTTAAAGTGTATCTCTATACGTATCAGGACAAAATCCCATACAAAATATTGATACAAGAACATTAACTACTGATACATAAATAATATACATAGGGTGAGCTCATACCATCTGTACTCATATGTCGGCATTGACACGTCGCATAATACGATTATATATATTTTAATTAATGCGGATTTCGTATTTATTATTACAGAACCAATACTCGGTTGATTATTATATTGTACAGGATATATATAGTAGTGACTTCAAAAGTAAAAAAGGACTAGGGTGCTATCAACTAAAATCGAAAGCAAATCATATAGCTGTCAAACCTTTTTTCGTTACCGTCCATACGCATAGTAATTGTCTTGTCCCAGTGACATATGGCCGAGTGGTCTTAGACGTTGTATCAAAGTTTACAGTTACCCAAAGGTGCTGAGTTCAATCCTGAACGAAGGCAGTGAAAAGTCACATTCAAAGCAGAGAATCAGCAACTATGTGGCAGAGCCAAGCTGGAGTCCGAACACGGTACCCCCGTAATAATAATAAAGGGTTGGGTTCGAGACTACTGACAAACGATTCCCCAGTTCGATACAAAACACCTGATGAAGGCCGGAGGGCAAAACGGCCGAAACGTTGTAACTACAACAACCAAGATGAGGAAGTCAGTCCGACAATCTCAATCAACCTCCATACGCATATTAATAACTTGAAAAGAAACTGACGTTGCTAAAGATGTAAATATATATTGGTGCATTCGTAGAAATAACACGTTTAGTCAATAGAAGCTTGCTAGGATCCAATTTATACTTTTTAGTTTTTACCTCTTATCAGGTATTTTACCGGCTAAAGACTAAATTAAGTGTATTCCACGGTCCCCGAACCACTTTATGTCAAGTTTCATAAGTATAGACCAAAATTAGCAGATTTGTTATTTTACATTGCCAAAACAGAAAATAAGTTCAGTATTAGAAAAGATACTACACGTTACTCTTAGAAAAATAATAAACTGTCGACTGATTTAATTGATAGTCGTTTCGATAGGTATTTCTACTTAGATTGCGAAATATAAAAGCCAAGTACGTCCAAGGATGGAATACTGCTACCATATCTGGGCAGGAGCTGCTAAAAACAGCCTATCCTGCCTTGACAGAGTACAAAATAGACTTCGTGGCTTAGTGGGGGATGCCCTTTTCTCTACCCTGCAACCTCTCTCCCACAGAAGAGACGTTGCGAGCCTATCCTTGTTTAGTTTTATCGTTATTTCCATGGTAGGTGCTCGTCTGAACTCCAATCTCTGGTCCCCCCTCGCCAATCTTTCACGAAAAACACCCGTCTAGCTGAATCCACTGTGAAAAATTCCCCCCACTCTTTGTCTTTGCCTAAATCAAAACGTGGATTCCATGAACAAAGCTTCTTTCTTAGACTGCGCGCCTGCGGGACTCTGTTCCGTCTGCCTGCTTCCAACCTGACTACAACTTGGATGTGTTCAAGTCCAACGTTAACAAATTCCTAATGAACCGCCCCCTTAAGTAAGCACTTCATCAAATCTTCACACTAACATAATGTACTTGCAATAACCCTTATCCCTGAGTGGCTTCCGGGCCTTGATAAGTGGTGACCACCGTGTAAAAAAAAATGTTCTTGGTGAGAGTTGCTACGCTGTCGCACGTCTCGAAGTGATAGTAATATAAAACGGAAGCTATTTTAAAGCCTTTTTTCGGTAGAAAAAAAAGCACATTTATAAATGGAAAACAAATTGTGTTTATTAACCGTAATTTGTTTTCTATTATAAACGTGTCAGCCAATAAAAAATTGGAAGTATACTTTTTTTGATAAAAAGGTGTCTTCAATTTATTATTTTTGCAAACAATTTGAGATTTGGTGTCAACAAGGCTCTCCAGGTGTTCTCGTGTCTTCTATTTCTTTAGACTTACGAAAACAACTAGGTGTGCGTGTTTTTGTTATTTTTACCTTAACGTTTAGTTTTAGTCTTTTTTATCGGATGTTCAACGAGACAAAAAACATTGCCCTCGGGGCGTTTAAAGACCAAGTTGAGTCAATCGAGAAACAGTTTATTAAGCGAAAACATTTTAAATAGTCTTTAGCTGCGACTCGTTCGCTTGTTTTTTGTCGCATAGAATTACTTTATTTAATTTCCGTTGCGTAGGGTATAGGCGTTGTTATTCTGCCTGCACACGGGCAAATGCTTGAAAGATTAGAATTGTCGACAAAAAAGTTTAAAATAGATAATTCGATATATTTCATACATATATTAATATTGGGCGATTAATCGAAATCGGGAATCCCAAAAGTCTCAACTTCTTTAGGTATAAGAATCTGTCACGGAAAGAGACAAAACAGACGCATTTTCTGATAGTTAAAAAGCAGCTTTTGCAATACTAAGTTGACTATTAAAATATTTGCATCAATCATATTTTCTTTTTGCAAAGTGTGATTGTTTTCGCTAGGTCGTATATATATATATATATATATATATATATATATATATATATATATATATATATATATATATTAACAAATGCGATTTTAATTATTTGCGAGTGAATACTGTAAGCAATCGTCAATGAAGGAAGTGATAGGTGCTGCTGGTCAGGAGATTCAACCCCGTGAAAAGGTCACCCTCGAATAAGTCTGGCGGTAACTAACACAAGAACTGAAAGAAATTACCTGCCGATATATGGCAGCACAAAGATCATACGCCGTAAACAAACACATCCACACACACGTACCCCCTCCCCCCTCTCTCTCTCTCTCTCTCTATATATATATATATATATATACATACACACATATATCTATATATCTATATATATATATATATATATATATATATATATATATTCTCTATGGCATATTTCATTTAATAAAATAGACGTCATTTTGGCTATTGATTCTATTTCCGACCCTTTCCAACTGCCGAATAACGACCGTCACTGGTTTTGAAGAATTTACTTTTTTTTCTTCAAATGGAAAAAAGGGTAAATAATTAACTAATCGTATTCAATGAAAAAAAAAGGATAAATAATTAAATAATGAAGAAAAAAATTAAATTGTTCAAAATCAGTTAGATGAATTTATCCCTTACGATGAATCCTAAATGATTGGAAAGCATTCTGACTTGTGATAAATATGGCGATTACATCAGCCAGTTCCCGCCAGAAGTGAAGACTTAATTGGAATTTGAAAAGATCGAAAATAGAATTAATTGACAAGAAACGTCTATTTTATTAAATGAAATGTGCTATATATCTATAGTATATATGCAAGAACGATTTTACTACGTATGTTGTCTATCAGTAGTCTGACAAAACTAGAGTTGACTAGTTAGAATACATAGGCACACACAATGAATAATCTTGCTTGCGATACGATAAATAATTTTTATGTAATTAGTATGGAATCTTAAGTGAATAAACTTCTCGGGCACAATAGATATTCACTTTTAATCGTTCAGTAGTGTAACGTGGAATAAATCTATCACGGAATGCAACCAGCAATTCTTTCCAATGTTCTGTTTTTGTAGAAAACAATTACTTAATAACATATGTTTTTATCGCGAAATCTACTTAATGAAATTGTCGTTATATAACCTGCAGGTTAATTTCTATAAGCAAACTCTGTAGACAGGATTTTTAATTATTTGCAAGTGAATATCACACGACTACATGCTTCTTTTTTCTGGTTCTCAAATCCATACATAAATATAAGTTTATGAACAGAGAACAATGAAAGCAGACACCCTTAATATGGAGCAATTGATTATTTTTAATTAATAACTGTGTAACTACTAGTTACACTAGACGGCATGATGTATGTATATATTTCAAATATTTGTTTCTTTTCATACCCTTCTACTATTAACACACAAATGAGAGAAAGTCATTGGGTTAAGAGTAACAGCGGATATATAGAAGTAGAAAGATGTATGAAAAAAAACCGCATCGAGAAAGTGTGAAAACAATATAAAGTTTGTATTTTTGTTTTATTTTGCTTCATTCGAAATTCTCAGAAATCAAGGGGTCCACCACCTGAGGATAACACTGGAACTCTATATGAGACACATAGATATCCGAATGTTCCATTCAAGATCTTTATCTCTCAAACCCTGGTTAGTAAAGAAATTGACAACCTACTTTTCTTCTCCCCAAGTAACCGTTTTCATATATTGCAGTTTATCGTTCGTTTTGGTCTCTTTTTCTTACAGTATTCCAGGACAAGAATTTATCTAGTCTGGTTGAGTATCCAACTTCGTGCTATTACTTTAAATAACACTAGTAAATGGGTCAATTGACGAATAGTTTACAAATTACGGGTACACAGAACGATTAAACACAATTAAAGGACTGAGTATTTTAGTATGTATTCTGTATGATTAAATATAGGGAAATAAAATAACGGAGAACACTGGCTGTGTGAAATATCTTCATATACAAAATTGATTACACACATTATTTGTCTGTTCCACTTTTTAAGGTTGATCTCGCTGATGTTTTGTATAAACGTTTGTTCTGATGAAATGCAGAGAAATTGGTGTTATATTCACCGTTCAATACCTGATTCTAGATTAATAGGGATTACTTACTACAATACTACATCCATTCAAGGAGTCCTCACAGAAATTACTTGTCTGATCAAGCTGAGATTTTGTATGAACATGTTTTGATAAGGAGCAGCGAACTGAGTGCTATTGTATGCGTTTGGGGTACAGTAATAGATTCAGTCACCACACTATCGCATTTACTTTATAAATGTTATCGAAAACGACCGACACAATCTGACTGAACTTTTCTATGGATGTGTGTTCTAATAAGGTGCGACTAACTAAATATTACGGCATTCATTCAATGTTCATTCAGGTATTTAATTTAAATGTAAGCACAAATTTAACCATGTCCCGTCATACATTTTCCATGAAGCACTCATTCTGTAAATATCAATAGCCATAAGTTTGCCATACATATATACATACACACACAAACACACACACACACACACACATATATATATATATATATATATATATATATATATATGTATATGGCGTAATAACGTTTATAAAACGGTTCCCTTCAGATTATCAAAATTAAGCAACGTTGAGCCTGACTAGGATTACATGTGTGACCATTTGGGAATTCTAGGGGCTGTATGTTCTATCCGCTTATCTCTGCATTGTAAACAGTCGCCCTGAACCTCCACTTAGCACTGGCATTTAACAGTCGACTCAGGAGAGATCTGGTTGGTGTTTGCGAAACTCTTGCTTCAAAAATTGCACGTGCAGGCACCCTTACAATTTGTATCTATAGTCTTTCAAGACTGAAGTGAGCTACTATATATGAGTGAGAAAGTTATATATATATATAGAGAGAGAGAGAGAGAGAGAGAGTAATTTATAAAATATATATGGCGATTAAGCTACACTGAATATTCTGCGTTTCATCCACTATAGGATTCGTCATATATATATATATATATATATACACACACACACACACACACACATATATATATATAATATATATATATATATATATATTATATCATTCAAACACGGCAGTATTTAATATATGGTTTAGTGGCAATTTTAGTCATTAAGAACTGCTCATTTTTTGACCAAGTTTTAAACAACTATCACAGTTTATAAATCATCTTATAAGGTATATTATGATTTTTTTTTAATTATCGTTCAGTAAAACAAAAGTTATGGTAAATTTTCTGGTGCTCAAAGTTGTAGAATGTATGAGGTGAGTGACGTTTTTTATGACTCGTTTCCATAGCAACCACTTCGCTTCAGCGACTACTGTTGCTCCTGATTTACTAATGAAAGCATAGAAGGAAGATAATTGGTGGGGGTTTCTGAAAACAGACGAGTGCCGTATATGGTTATTATATGCGTGTTTATGGGGCAAAAATAAGACTGAAGTGAAACAAAGAACAAGTGAATTAATTGGAAGCCTGGAAAAATCATGGATTACAATAGAAAAATGCGAGCATGAAAAGTAATATGGTTAAGCTTAAGCGTGGACAAAGAAAGGACTAGTTGATACAACTTGAAAAGAAAAGGACAAGATATTGTAGTAAAAAATATAATAAATATATAACTTAAAATATTGCAGCATTAAGATTTTTTTTAATTCAATTCATAACATTATATAATCAATTCTTAATGCTGCAATATTTTATGTTATAAATTTATATTTTTTACTAGAAATCCTGCTATTTTCTTCTGCAGTCTTAGAAGTACTTCACTTTTCAATGTTTTAGCTTAACTATATTACTGATTTAGGCTAATTATTAGTACTTTTCCACTGAGCCAACACGCTGCATAAAAGAAATTTTATACATAAGTATAGCCATCAACGTGGAGAGGTCTTGAGTAATTCGCCATTGTATTTTTAGTATCACCCGTACTAAAGATCCCATCTTCAACCTTAAGCGGAATGTCACTTAAATTGAATTTTACATAGTACTCTTTTACGCCACGGGTCTTCCCATAAATTCATGGCTCACAGCATGAGGGAATACTCTGCCCGTGGATTTAATAAAGGGTTTGTGCCGATTCTAGAGGTCCATAAGATATACCTTAAGAAGGGCATCGATTGCAAACGCTGAAAACGTGAGAATAACACTTCAGATACGAACATTAGTCTTAATCATCGAAATTCGTATGTTTCGCCGGTTAATAACGCAATGGTTTGATTATGTCATACACAGAGACGAACCAGACATTTAAATGTGTAAACCTGTTTGTACGTGTACGTATACATTTTAAACATTTTAAAAATCAATTATTATGTCAGGTTAACCCATACAGATCGATACAGTTGTATTCATAGCTGAGGTTCGGAAAACTAGATCAGTAATTGATCGATAGGAAAATTTTAAAACCTGCATTTAATGATTGATAATTTACGTATGTGCTTGTTATTGAAAGATAGCATTGCACAGGATGAAGCAGAGAACGGTCGATGGATCCAAGGCATTTTGTCGAGATCATGACGTATTTGTCAATTTTTTTGTTTGGCATTCTGACAAACTGTCACAGGTCTGAGTGATTTTACCATAGCATGTTAACATGTAAGCATTTCAAATCCCACATCGGTATCGGAAGTGCAACTAAGACCTCTGTTATAGTCAATTGAAAACGAGAAATAGCTACTGTAGTGACAGCCGTCTTCATATTGCCCTCAGATTTTGTAAAATGTAGGAAAGGTGTCATCCTTAAGGCAATAGATTTTTTTTTGTTCATATAATTTATGCGGATATGTATTTAAAAACAAAAATTCTTTTATTATCGACTAGCAGGCTGCCCGGCATTGTCAGGTTGTAAAATAGCCTTTTAATTCATGCAGATTTAGTATCTATTATTGCAGAGCCAATTCTCTATTAATTAGCATTTTCCACTTTACTATATAGTAGTGATTAATTAGCATTTTCCACATTACTATATAGTAGTGATTAATTAGCATTTTCCAACTAAGTATTTTAAATATGTAAAAAGTATTTTAAATATGTCTTGGTGTCATCAGCTAGAATTGAAAACAAAACATTTAGCTCTATAGCGGTATTCGCCACCATTTGAGCTAACAATACATGCATATCAAACTTGAAGATTTAAAGTATCTGTACGTATGAATGCATATTTGCGCATGCGTAGAGCATACAAATTACGTCAAACTACGCTTCTCAAAATTCAATTTTGACCACTAATTTTTTTTTTATCTAAATCCCATGTGAATTTTGTTCCACAGGTACGAATATCCGATTTATTATGTTTCAAGTTTGTAGACAACAATTGACCGATCAGTTAGACTGAAACTATTTTATTTTTTAAAGGTAAAGACGTAAATGCAGCTCCAAATGTTACGCCATTATGCAATATGCTGAAAACATGCAGAAATCGAACCCTGAATAATATTGAAAAGATACTAATCATCTAACACTGACCCATAAAGAAACGAACATTGAATTAATAGAAATTTGTTTTAAAGAAATATGCAAATTAGTTATCCGTTTTTAAGTCGCATTTTAAGGTCGAAAGTTCCCGTCTTCATCTTATTAACCCCTCGCCAGCAGAATAAAGATATATATATATATATATATATATATATATATATATATATATACTGATAAGTAAAGCTATAATGCAATAAATTTAATTATTTCAATAGTTTATGCTTAGTGTTCTATTACATGTATATTTTAAGATGGCACCAGCAGATAACTGCGAGCGTTTGACTACGAGCTTGAATTATTATATTCGCTATTAAAAATATTTTTACTTAAAATATTCCTCGATAATGTGCTCCGTTTAAAGGCAAAATCATTGTGGATCACCAGCCATAACTTTCCATATTGGAAGCAGATAATGCACGATTTATGATCGATTAGGGACAATTCATTTGAGATCTCTATGTAATCGCCTCAGCTGACTCTGTTGGCATAACCACTAAATACAATTAGTCGTACATGATCCTCGTAATAGAAGAAAGCGATTAATTTTCCATGAGCACCATCTATGGGATGGAACAGATTAACATACTCTTAGGCGTTAACATTAAAGTTTTAAAGAGTACGGTTTTATTTTAAAGCAGATAAACATCTATTCTGAATGGAGATCTGGTACCATCTGAAGAGGAAACTATGCTAGTACCTCTTTTAATTTACTATGTGTCAATGCTAAATGTAGTGGAGAAATGTAATATACATTCCACTACCATGAGACGACCCTGCCAAGGTTCTTATTGCAGGATAGTGTAGAATTACACCATCCTTCAAGGCATTGTTACCTTTTTGATTTAGATGGAGAAATAAAATAATCTCTAGAGTGTTCTCATGAGAGCATCTTTCTAGGCATTATCTCATTGTTTGGACTTAGTGTAATATTTGTTTTATGATATAATTCTATACTTCCAGGAATAAGCTTCTCGTGTTGGGGATAGTTTACTAGATACTGCGTTATGATACCATTCTCGTAATCATTACGCCTTTCCTTGAGATACGGTTTAACGTTGTACCTGTTATTTTATCATGCGGTTCTCCATTTAGATTTTCTTTCCTTTTGAGGTTAGTGTAATATATGTTCTCTTGTCATTCTAATAGTTTAGCTTTTGTTTTGGGAGCAGGTTGTAAATGTTCTTGATGGTACTATCCTCCCATGTTCGTAAGAAATGCTCTTCTCAGTGGCATATGTTTATTAGCTTTGGGCTATTGTTTTTGAAATGTTAAAAGCAGCAAGAAGTAAGAATAAATTGTTTTGAATCTTTTAATGGTAGAAATATTATTGCACACAAAGTGTCGATATTTCCTACCGACGAGTGGGGGGGGGAGAAAAGACGTTTAGCTTGCAACGAAAAATTACCTCGTTGTTTACAAGCAAACGTATTTTTGTAAATATAACACGCTGTTAACAGTTGTCGAACCGGTCTGATAGATCTCTAACAACGACAAGAACAAACTACAACAACAAGCCTACAAAGGTGACTCTTTTTATAGTCTCAATCTCTCGTTCAGCGAGATTGAAACGAGACTGGAATGTATATTTAAGCTATAAGGAATAGACATCCTATTTTCTTCATTAACAAACACCAGGCCGGGCCGTTCACAGCCATGAGTGTCTTTCCCTTCCCACCGAGCCACCCTCGGTAAGTCAATCAATTTAATTATCACAAAAGTTAATTTTAAAATGGGAGTTTTTTTTTTAAATATTTTGAATGGCGAGGTTGTTCAATAGCGTCAAACATTGTTATGGTAAATCTATTCGGTTCAGCCACATTTATACTCACGAGTTCCTACTTATCAAACATAAAAACATTCGCAGATAATAGTTAATGGTAGAGATGATCACAACGAACCCTAACCCTAATCATTCAGCTGAAAAGATTAAAGTCTGATTTTAACCAACTCCAAACAAAAGCCGACTGCGAATATAACATGTTTTCTTTTTTATACAAAGACGTCGTTCATTTAATAAAAGTAGACAAGGAAACAGGATGTAATGCTTCCGAAATCAAAGTATGCGTCAATTTTCTACTCTGCATATCGGATGCTAAAATTATAACTGGTCCAATTTCGTAGTCTCCTCATTTCTATTGAAGTGTACAGAAAAAGCAACCTCTTCTCGATATAAAGCAAATTAATTAAAACTGAAATGTTGGATACGTAAAGAGTATCTTTTCTAAATCCATTCAGATATTTTTGCGTATTATTTATTTTTGTTTTTGAAGGTATGAGATTGGACAATAAGCTGAGTGACTAATTGGTACGGTTTGATTTTGTGTAACTTCTGATATAAAAACGAAAACGCAACAACTCCGGCGGCGCATGTGCACACGAAAATCCCACTGAGAAAATCGTGTCAGTCGTCGAAAGTTCGTGTCAGTAGACCAAAGTGAGAACAAGGCAGACTAATGAACAAATTGTTTGCAGGAATCGTGTAGATTATACATTATTGTAAATTGTATTTTATAACAATTTCATACTTGATTTTAAAAAAATACAAAATATTAAGAATAAGCCATAGTACATAATTATTTCTATCTTTGGTTGTGATTAGACATGTCTATTTACTTATGTTTCTTTGTGTAGAATCCATTTCTAAAATCATTGACTGTAATAGAGAAATGTTAATGAATGTTCACGTAATAGCCGTGTCTTTGGGAAATTTTCAGAGTTATTGTGGTATAATACTGGTACCGTTTTTGTAATACAATTTTGGTGTAGCCTCCAATTAGAACATTTAAATATTGTAGATTTGCATTTATTTAATCTATAGCAATTGGGCAATAATTAACGAAGACTACGTTAATTTAATTTTTTTCAAAGTCATATAGCTTAAAATTTTAGATGTTTTGCCGAGGTAAAATCCTGTATTAGATTCTGCTCAAAATAATAACATTTCAAATAAACTCTATTTGTGAAATCAATTTCACTTCGACACTAGTGCCGGACTTTGCAACCGAGAATTAGCTGGACGTGGCATTTTTCATGGTCAGTCAATTAAAACGTTTTGATTGTCAGCGCCCCGAAACCAAATCACAGACTACTGATAATTAGTGTTTTCTGCATTAGGAGATAACGAAGATGCATCCAGCAGAGATATCATGTGATTTTAATACATTTGCGAACACACAAGTGCGCTCGCGCAGGTTTCCGGATATCCATGTAATCCTGCCCTGACTTTTGTTAACCGAAAGCATGGCCAATGCGAGTTGATTAAGCATAAACATCATATACCGCCGACAATGTCTGACGAGGCAGAATTCGAAGCGGGACAAACTAAAGCCAAATTACACAGAGCCTCGTTTTTAGACCATTAACTCCACCTTGCAACTCGCTTGCAGCCAAGATCCAAGCCAAAAACAGACATGGCAATCGTCCAAACTTCTAAATAACCCATCAGTCGACTACGCTCTATAACCCGCCGGCTGGCATTATCATTATACCATGCTTACCAAGCCAAATGTTAGTCTTTCTTCGATGCCTGATCAAGATGAAATGCCACTTCCTGCCGGTCAATTTCAAACCGGAAGTAAACTTGCTGAATTCGATTGTTCTGTGTGTTATTTTTTATTTAACTTATCATCTTCTATTCCACTTTCGTGGTACTTCGCAGCATTCTTTCCCTTTTACCTCTTCCCCGTTTCTCTCTTCGGGGAATAAACACGTTTATTGTGTTTACACAGCGGAGATTGCCGACCGGAAATGTAATTCGCTTCCAAAACTTTTAACTGAAAAAGTGACAGAGCATAACTCAAGATTTTTAAGGTTTCTTTCACGTACCGATTAGCGTGAATAAAAATCCACCACTCTATTATAAAGGTTAACATGTATATGTCTGTATCTATATAGATATTTGTCCATTCAAACGATAGTTAGCAAGGACCGAATTGCCTGACGAAACTATTAAAGTTTTTTTTGTTGTTAACAGAAAGAAGAAGCACATATTAATTAGACAACCCCCGCCATCTGAAATGAATTTGCAAATAATTTTTTCACTCTAATTTCATAATAGACGATTTTTATTTTCCGTCTATACTGATGGACACCTGTCTTTTTAATTTTCCAGTTTGGGACGTTTATTTTTTATTTCGTATTTGATAGAAATAATTGTTCGAACACTGGGAAAGAATAAGTTTTCTCGTAATCTTTGACGGAAGGTACACATTTGTACCTATTTACAATGCCTCCCCACGGGACAGAGTTAGACCAGGGTCGTTTTTTAACGTGGAGGAAAGGTACAAAAATAAAAATTGTCTCAGTTGTGAAGGATTTCTCCTCCACTGAAAGAGAACGAGAAATGGAAATGCCGCATCTGAAGAACAGATACTACACTTTGATCTTGGCCAAAAGGAACAACTTTAGAATGTGAAATTTCCGTTGCGGGTGAAAATCGCCGAAGACACGATTGTGGTTGATATGTGATCAACTTATTCGATCTTTCTTTACGTAAACAGAAAGGATATGGATATACATTCAGAGTACCAATGTTTTTAGGATCCTCTATAACATAACTTTATTATTATTATTATTATTATTATTATTATTATTATTATTATTATTATTATTATTTATACTATTATATGAAAGGAAATTAGTGTGAAAATTAGTTCACTATTGACTCGAAAACGGCTGGAATAATTTTTATAAAATTTTACATGAAAGTTCTACATTTGCCTGTCAGTGTCCTTAGATAGGTTTAGTATCAGAATATCTTCGATAAGTATCGATAATTGAAATTATCTGATGAAAGAAGAAACGCAATTTTGCCTAATATAAACATCTTACACGGCCTAACATTACAAATACATTTGAGAAGTTTTATCACACAATACAACAGGCTTGTCGTTTTATATCGACAGTAGGTTTGTTGATATGATAGGGACGCGTTTGAAATGAATGTTTCTGTTTAAAGCACAATGCAGTTTGATACTTAATTTTTTTAAACTTAAATTCGAGCAATTATCACTACACAACCAGTAAGGCGATGCATATAAAATCAACAGTAGGTTATTTGATACGATAGAGGATCATTCGAAATGAATGTTTCTGTTTAGAGCACAATTGAAGTATAATACTTGACTTTTGCATTTTAAAATTTAATTCAAGCTATTATATAGAGAAATAATTTTATAAAGCCAGCAGTAGGTTCTGTACAGTGCAATGTAGACAAGATATATAGTAAAGTTATTGCGAAAGGCACGTGAGCGTCCCCCCCCGGTGTCCCGCGATGGGTCGCCAACTAGAACGATTTGATTGAAAAATGGGCGATTTCATGAATTTCGATGACAATAAAAATATGGGAGTATAAAACATTCATTGATTATCATTCAATTCCAGCCAACGTCTGGTAATTTTTCTAGAAATCCACTAATATAATTATATGTTCTTACAACTGTCCTCCCTTTTTTAGGAAGGAACCACCCTACCGCCGAGAATTGCAATACAGAAAGTCTTAAGTTCATCTGATGCCACTATTTTGACGAAGATACATCCTTAACTACGGGGTGGTTATTAGACGAATGAGAAATTTGTAAAACTGTAATTTATATTCATAAAAAGGTGTTATATATTTTTTCTTTTAGCCGTTTTTTTGTGGCGAGTAGGAGCTGCTTTACGAACTTCTCATGTCAAAGCTGCAGCATTAGAAAACTGATGGACTGTAATCATTGCAAAATCTCCAGTAACATTGCTGAACATTTTGTCAGTCCAGGAGCCGGATATTCGCTTTAAAAGCTTGACATTTGTTTTCTGTTGCCTTCACCCATAATGTTGGTTTCAACATTACAGAAGTAAATATGGCTTAGGCAATTATAGCAAAATAAAATTTAAACAATACTATTTACAACATCGAAATTTCTGCTTTTCTACCAAACACCTTGTACAATACTTTCGTTGCCTTCGGGGAAAACTCATAGTGCAGTATATGTTCTGTATAAAGATAGTAATATAATAGTGGGGAAAATGTGTTCGGATTAGATTTGCCTAAAATACAAGAATAGCACAAACCATGTCAAGGATTTTCTTAAATACTCACATAACCAGAAAAAGGAGTAATAGATATCATATATGTACACCATGAAAGATTTGATGAGAAAGAAATAACAAAACGTTTGAGGTAGAATTATCCTCATGAGCAGATTTATTTTTGTCATGTACTTCATCAACTATTAAACTTTGCCCCATTTTATCTTTAATTAAAAGGCGAACGGTTCTAACATACACACTAACAAGAAATGCCTTTGCTCATTATTATATAGATTACAGTCATTTTAAAGTCGCTGATAAAAAAGAAAAGCATTTGAACATCTTATTTATTCAATTTTAATATTTGCTTCAGAATCATTTAATTGCTACCCACATTATTATCGATATTTCTGGACGAATGGTTGCCTGAAGTTATTTTTTCCGGAATTATATATATGTACGTAATTTAAATATATCGCAGCAAGGAAGATATTTTAATGACGCACGTGCTGTTAATGTCAATAGTCTATAGATCATTTTTAATACAGCCAAAGAAAAGACACTAATAATAAAGCTCGGTAGTGTTAGTAGTATGTATCTATATTATCAATTGCATACATTTGGTATTAACTCGTGTTACGGCGTTGGCCGGGAAATTTGAAGAACACAAGACTCACTAATACCGTAAATAAATTGACAAATAGAATTCAAGAAGTATAATTAAAAACCTATATATATAAAAGCGAAAATATGTGTATGTATGTATGTTTGTTTGTATGAATGTATGTTTGTTTGTGTGTCCACTAAAAACTTTCGACATACACGACGAAAATTCACAAACCCTGTATCATATTTAAGCTGGATCCTTCGCTCGAAAAATATCGAAAAATTGGTCAAAAACGTTTATTTTTTCACCCCGAACTCGACAATTTTCGACACGGAGGGGTCATCAAAAACAGTCCTTTCGTGACGACGACCGGTTCGATGCATGCGTCAGATGATGTCATGACCTGATCTACTTTAAATAGTTGAGAAACTGACTAAATTTTCATGCACGTCGCGTTAGCTCAGTTGGTTAGCGCGTTGGTTCGTTATCTAAACGTTTTGGGTTCGAATCGTGGTGTGAGGTCTTCTTTTTTTTTCGATTTTTTAAATTTAAATATTGAACCAGTGTTATTTAAGTCATTTTTCACGTAACGTTCGTTTTTCTGATTTTTATTTTTACTTCGCTTATCCACCTCCGACCACACACCGAAAAACACCCGGGTACACACGGATTTTTTAAATTTTCATATCGAAACAGGCTTATTTAAGCCATGTTTCACGTGTTCTTTTTCTGTTTTCTTTTTTGTTTTTTCCCATTTTTACATTTAACATCGTTCGTTTGCCTTACATTCGGTTTTTTGTGGGATTTTTTTCGATGTTTTGATCTCCCCCCCCGCTTAAGTTTTAACGTTCGTTTTTGTTTTCTTTTTTTACTTCGCTTATAACAAACAAAGCTGGTCATTGACCTCATTTGCTGAATAGTTTCCGGCGTCGTCGTCGTAAGGCTCGACGACTTCCGTGCGCGCCAGCAACTCATTCTGGATGGCCGATTTTATTTTCAAACTTCGTCTCAGGGTTTCGGGTTCGATCGTACCCCTCCCTGCTTCTTTTTTATTTAAGAGCACGCACACCTCCAAACACCCGGGCAACGCTAGTCTCTATATAAAATATTTCCTTGGCCCTAGTGTGTCTGCGTCTTTTATATTTACTGTTTAACAACAGAATAATATGACTATTTACGAATGGATAACAACGCACTATGGTAGGTTTAATTTTGAATACAACTAAAATATTAGTTGTGAGTGGTTCGCAACGTCTGGTTTTCTTTTCTGAGCTATAGTTTGTGTGTTGATAGAGTGAATTCTGCCACTGTGCCTTAGTAGTGACAAAATTTAACTGATAACACTTTAACTGTGGAGGAAGAAAAATGCTACCCACTGTTGTTGAGGAAGTGGTTGGAAATACCTAACAAATGTTCAATGCCCTAATGCATGCGTTTTACTACAAACAGTTGAAACGAATTTATATTGGACAGTTTGAATGCATCTAAATTACTTTCGAAAGTACGAATAAAGCTATTGTTATATTTGAATTCTTAAAAGAGGAATAATATGATCGAATTTGTAGGTATTTATGTGTAAGTGCATGTATATAATTATTTGCTATAATAATTATTAAATACCTACAGACACTAGTGTTTCATCCTTTCGGGAATCGACAGTCCAGGATGGTATGATTAACGCCGGTCGAGAGATTCGCACCCGGCAACAAGATCATCTCTAAGTCTATTAGCAAGGACTAAATCCATTTGACCACTGTAAACTGCGAGAAATATTGTGTAAACTTAAATATTTATTTCTAAATTTGTTTAACAATTCTAAAAGTCATCAAATTGTTATATTATGATCTTCGTATATATATATATATATATATATATATATATATATATATATATATGTATATATGTGTGTGTGTGTGTGTCTGTGTCTGTGTGTATGCATGTATATATACATATTTTATTAGCAATCTATTCTATTAATTAAACAATAAAAATTTAGGTTCCAGCAGTGCATATCTGAACACTGGTAAATGTAAAGTTAGCGTTTGGGGGTGACATCTTACAAGTGTGTAAATGTAGTTTTTCTCAGGAATTCCAATGTGTGAGCAACTAATATAAAACTGGCTATGAGAAAACGAAGGTGTTTGAAGATAAAGTCCAACAACTTTGAGGCTTTGCCGTGGAACTTTATTTTTAGACATAAAATAGTCTAATTTTTATTGGAAATTGTTGACGCTTGAAATTAAATGGCATGTCAGAAGGAATAAAGGAAATCTGTTGAATTAACAGTTTCACTATTAAAATTTCTAGTTATTATAATGGCTTCCAGAACATTAGTTTTCAATGATTGTATTGCTAACTATGTGCCATTACACCGTTTAGGTACATCAGGATTTCTTAATAGAATCAGGTTATGGTTTGGCTTTCCAGGCGATTATAGTGAATTCTATAGGAAACTATATTGCCTGATCCTAATTAATAACCCAATAAATGAATTGATTACTCTTGTAAAAGATTATAATTGATCATATCAACAGCACAATTTCTAGGGGATCAACATTGCCCTTTCAATAATCTATCTAACATTGTGGAAATTTGGAACAATATCTGGGAACATCTTATTCATCAGGTCATCAATTGAATTCACCGTTTGACTACATGTAATTTGTGTAATTGAAAGATCTCTAATCAATGTTATTAGATAAGTGCTAATGAAAAGCCCTTTATAATAATATTCTCCAAACTAAATATAAAATAACATGGGTACCACTCAGTATTGCAGAAGTGCCCGATGTTCAGATCACATTTTAAATGAAAAGAAAGAATTCGGGTCTGAATCAAACGTTCGATCTCCAAGACGAGCGACATTTTGTTTGAGATGTAAACTACTTATTGCAGACTATAAGGTTATATATATATATATATATATATATATATATATATATATATATAAGGGAGAGAGAGAGGTGGTTTATAACAAAACATTCCCTACTGGATAATGATTTATTTATTTGTCAAGTCTGCCAGCAAAATCTTATCGAATTGCTCGCATGCTTCCACCTCTTACAGTAGTATATCTTATTAGACATGGATTTTATTAAGTTTGCAAAGAAAGCTAAACTTAACTAAAAAGATTTTTAAAGTGTAGATAATTAATGAAATTTATTTTGGTAAGACAAAATACAATTACCAAAACTATAATTTCCTATTGTTTTTTTAATTAGTTCATAGTTTACTAAACAAAAGAGTAAACGGAGAGGAAGTTATACACTTTGTCTTATATACACAACCATTTTAGAAATGATTATGAATTATGCTATCTAATTGTTGTTTTTAGTATACACATAAGCACTGGTTTCATACATATATTGTTAATTTTACCGCTTTGTTCGCAACTGGGATCAAAAGCTTATATATGTTTAAAAAATTCGTTTGTTGACTAACTGGAGATACATTTGACTTTTTGTCATTTGCGCATAAATAAAACTATATATACAGCAAAACATATCGTGTGTGTATGCATATATATATATATATATATATATATATATATATATATATATCGTGTGTGTGTATGTATATATATCGTGTATATATCTATATATATATATATATATATATCGTGTGTGTATGTATATATATATCGTGTATATATATATCTCGTGTGTTTTATATATATATATATATATATATCGTGTATATATATATATCGTGTATATATATATATCGTGTATATATATATATCGTGTATATATATATCGTGTATATATATATCGTGTATATATATATATCGTGTATATATATATATATCGTGTATATATATATATATCGTGTGTGTATGTATATATATATATCGTGTGTATATATATCGTGTGTATATATATATATATATATATATATATATATATCGTGTGTTTTTTATATATATATATATCGTGTGTGTATATATATATATATATAGATATCGAGTGTTTATATATATATCTCGAGTGTTTATATACATATATATATATCGTGTGTCTATATATATATATCGTGTATTTATATATATATATATATATCGTGTGTTTATATATATATATATATATATATATCGTGTGTTTATATATATATATATATATATATATATATCGAGTGTTTATATATACATATCTCGAGTGTTTATATACATATATATATATATATATATATATATATATATATATATATCTTGTTTATTTAGGCATCATTTTTTCCATCAAACAAACATTGTTTTATACAATAGAGAGCTTTGGTTTAGTCATATCTTTTTTTTTTTTTCAATTTTTCTGATGACGTTTTTTGTGCACAGATCAAAGCTATTAATAAATGTCGTATAGCTTTATTTGTCTCTTCGAAGAATGTCGCGATTTTGTATCTGTTCGTCAGCGCAATCATATCTTACACATTCTTGACGATGTCTTGATGGAAGACGAAAGCCAACAAAATTGCGACGTGCTTCGAAGAGACAAATGTAACTGTAGGACATTTGATCTATACACAATACAACATCATCAGAAAAACTGAAAAAAATATAACTAAACAAAATTATATATATATATATATATATATATATTAGCATGGGTGGCCGACGTTGCCCGGGTGTTTTGAGGTGTATGCTGAGCAAAAAATAATAAAAAATACCGGTCAATTTGTTTTAATTTGACCTCTATTATGACCCCTTAACATTAATTGTTTTGGGCTAAACTAATTATTAATTGTTTAGACCCAAAATTGCCGGAGGAGTTTGGTAGAGTTCTCAAAGGTAAAATCATTGGACTTCGACCTCTTAACAGCCAAATTTCCAGCCGAAAACCGATCACATAGATTTTCCCAAATCGCAGTACGCTGCATATCAAATTTCGAGTCTGTACACTAAAAATTGACAGAGTTATTGCGTAGGGAACTGTGCACACACAGACACGTTTATTTTTATAGATATATAGATATATAAATCGTGTGGTGGCACGAATCTCTTCGATCCCCTCATATGATCAAGTTTTAACTTTGATCACATCAAGTAGGTCGTAATATATGCATTATGTGTTAGCTACTTGCTGTTTGGCGTGTGGTCTTTTTGAACTTGTTTCTAAATTACGTTCCTGATATTGTATCCATAAAAGGCCATCGCTTACGATTTCATTATCTCCACAAGCTTTTCAAAGCGGCACTTGTTCTAAGCCGGCTGGACCGACCCCCCCCTCTAAAAAGAAGGAAGTTTCATATGGACATCAAATTTACAAGCTGCTCCCCATTCGCATATATATGCCTATATATCGGACACAAATATTTTCCAAGTTAGAAAAGCATGTTTTAAACAATAATCCAATAAATTTTAATTAGCTTTATCATAAACTTTTTTTTATCCGATATTTAAAAATTATTTCTGAATACACTGCGTTTAATCCAAAAAGATTATATCCGGCCCCTTCGACTAAATAGTTGCATATGTAGGTATATTGTCAGCATAAGTAAAAGCAATGTAATGCACAAAATAGTATATTGTTGGGTATATATGTCCAATATAAAATCATATAGAATATATTTGTTTGATGTTTATAGTTTTTACGATCGTGTATCCGTGCCGTCTGTTTTAAGGATGTCACTTTCACCAAAATTCTCACCAAATATGTAGCTCTATATTCAGTGTTCTCGTAAGTACGTCCCTAAGGACATTTGCTGATAATTTTTCAGTATCAAATTCCGCTAATCGAATTAATTTTTATCTCTTGTACGTACAAAATGCTTAAGTGATGTCATTTTGATTGGGTAATGAGGATTCGTAAATATACATT